>NW_027361806.1:30202500-30446140 GCF_039654945.1 Dendrobates tinctorius | reverse complement strand
GGGGAGCGGTGATGTCTCCTCTGTATAATATAAACTGATATCTGGGTAGCCGAGATGTCTCCTCTGCTATAATATAACTGATATCTGGGAGCGGTGATGTCTCCTCTGTATAATATAACTGATATCTGGGAGCGGTGATGTCTCCTCTGTATAGATATAACTGATATCTGGGGAGTCGGTGATGTCTCCTCTGTATAATATAACTGATATCTGGAGAGCGGTGATGTCTCCTCTGTATAATATAAACTGATATCTGGGGAGCGGTGATGTCTCCTCTGTATAATATAACTGATATCTGGGGAGCGGTGATGTCTCCTCTGTATAATATAACTGATATCTGGGAGCGGTGATGTCTCCTCTGTATAACTTATAACTGATATCTGGGGAGCGGTGATGTCACCTCTGTATAATATAACTGATATCTGGGAGCGGTGATGTCTCCTCTGTATAATATAACTGATATCTGGAGGAGCGGTGATGTCTCCTCTGTATAATATAACTGATATCTGGGGAGCGGTGATGTCTACCTCTGTATAATATAACTGATATCTGGGGAGCGGTGATGTCTCCTCTGTATAATATAACTGATATCTGGGGAGCGGTGATGTCTCCTCTGTATAATATAACTGATATCTGGAGAGCGGTGATGTCACCTCTGTTAATATAACTGATATCTGGGGAGCGGTGATGTCTCCTCTGTATAATATAACTGATATCTGGAGAGCGGTGATGTCTCCTCTGTATAATATAACTGATATCTGAGGAGCGGCGATGTCTCCTCTGTATAATATAACTGATATCTGGAGAGCGGTGATGTCTCCTCTGTATAATATAACTGATATCTGGAGAGCGGTGATGTCTCCTCTGTATAATATAACTGATATCTGGGGAGCGGTGATGTCTCCTCTGTATAATATAACTGATATCTGGAGAGCGGTGATGTCTCCTCTGTATAATATAACTGATATCTGGGGAGCGGTGATGTCTCCTCTGTATAATATAACTGATATCTGGAGAGCGGTGATGTCTCCTCTGTATAATATAACTGATATCTGGGGAGCGGTGATGTCTCCTCTGTATAATATAACTGATATCTGGGGAGCGGTGATGTCTCCTCTGTATAATATAACTGATATCTGGAGAGCGGTGATGTCTCCTCTGTATAATATAACTGATATCTGGGGAGCGGTGATGTCTCCTCTGTATAATATAACTGATATCTGGGAGCGGTTGATGTCTCCTCTGTATAATATAACTGATATCTGGGGAGCGGTGATGTCTCCTCTGTATAATATAACTGATATCTGGGGAGCGGTGATGTCTCCTCTGTATAATATAACTGATATCTGGAGAGCGGTGATGTCTCCTCTGTATAATATAACTGATATCTGGGGAGCGGTGATGTCTCCTCTGTATAATATAACTGATATCTGGGGAGCGGTGATGTCTCCTCTGTATAATATAACTGATATCTGGGGAGCGGTGATGTCACCTCTGTATAATATAACTGATATCTGGAGAGCGGTGATGTCTCCTCTGTATAATATAACTGATATCTGGGGAGCGGTGATGTCTCCTCTGTATAATATACTGATATCTGGGAGAGCGGTGATGTCTCCTCTGTATAATATAACTGATATCTGGGGAGCGGTGATGTCTCCTCTGTATAATATAACTGATATCTGAGAGCGGTGATGTCTCCTCTGTATAATATAACTGATATCTGGGAGCGGGTGATGTCACCTCTGTATAATATAACTGATATCTGGGGAGCGGTGATGTCTCCTCTGTATAATATAACTGATATCTGGGGAGCGGTGATGTCTCTCTGTATAATATAACTGATATCTGGGGAGCGGTGATGTCTCCTCTGTATAATATAAACTGATATCTGGAGAGCGGATGTCTCCTCTGTATAATATAACTGATATCTGGGGAGCGGTGATGTCTCCTCTGTATAATATAACTGATATCTGGGGAGCGGTGATGTCACCTCTGTATAATATAACTGATATCTGGGGAGCGGTGATGTCTCCTCTGTATAATATAACTGATATCTGGGGAGCGGTGATGTCTCCTCTGTATAATATAACTGATATCTGGGGAGCGGTGATGTCTCCTCTGTATAATATAACTGATATCTGGGAGCGGTGATGTCTCCTCTGTATAATATAACTGATATCTGGAGAGCGGTGATGTCTCCTCTGTATAATATAACTGATATCTGGGGAGCGGTGATGTCTCCTCTGTATAATATAACTGATATCTGGGGAGCGGTGATGTCTCCTCTGTATAATATAACTGATATCTGGGAGCGGTGATGTCTCCTCTGTATAATATAACTGATATCTGGGGAGCGGTGATGTCTCCTCTGTATAATATAACTGATATCTGGAGAGCGGTGATGTCTCCTCTGTATAATATAACTGATATCTGGGGAGCGTGATGTCTCCTCTGTATAATATAACTGATATCTGGGGAGCGGTGATGTCTCCTCTGTATAATATAACTGATATCTGGGGAGCGGTGATGTCTCCTCTGTATAATATAACTGATATCTGAGGAGCGGTGATGTCTCCTCTGTATAATATAACTGATATCTGGAGAGCGGTGATGTCTCCTCTGTATAATATAACTGATATCTGGGGAGCGGTGATGTCTCCTCTGTATAATATAACTGATATCTGGGGAGCGGTGATGTCTCCTCTGTATAATATAACTGATATCTGGGGAGCGGTGATGTCTCCTCTGTATAATATAACTGATATCTGGGGAGCGGTGATGTCTCCTCTGTATAATATAACTGATATCTGGGAGCGGTGATGTCACCTCTGTATAATATAACTGATATCTGGGGAGCGGTGATGTCACCTCTGTATAATATAACTGATATCTGGGGAGCGTGATGTCACCTCTGTATAATATAACTGATATCTGGGGAGCGGCGATGTCTCCTCTGTATACTATAACTGATATCTGGGGAGCGGTGATGTCTCCTCTGTATAATATAACTGATATCTGGGGAGCGGTGATGTCTCCTCTGTATAATATAACTGATATCTGGGGAGCGGCCGATGTCTCCTCTGTATAATATAACTGATATCTGGGGAGCGGCGATGTCACCTCTGTATAATATAACTGATATCTGGGGAGCGGTGATGTCTCCTCTGTATAATATAACTGATATCTGGAGAGCGGTGATGTCTCCTCTGTATAATATAACTGATATCTGGGGAGCGGCGATGTCTCTCTGTATAATATAACTGATATCTGGGGAGCGGTGATGTCTCCTCTGTATAATTAACTGATATCTGGGGAGCGGCGATGTCTCCTCTGTATAATATAACTGATATCTGGGGAGCGGCGATGTCTCCTCTGTATAATATAACTGATATCTGGGGAGCGGCGATGTCTCCTCTGTGTAATATAACTGATATCTGGGGAGCGGCGATGTCTCCTCTGTGTAATATAACTGATATCTGGGGAGCGGCGATGTCTCCTCTGTATAATATAACTGATATCTGGGGAGCGGTGATGTCACCTCTGTATAATATAACTGATATCTGGAGAGCGGTGATGTCTCCTCTGTATAATATAACTGATATCTGGGGAGCGGTGATGTCACCTCTGTATAATATAACTGATATCTGGGGAGCGGTGATGTCTCCTCTGTATAATATAACTGATATCTGGGGAGCGGTGATGTCTCCTCTGTATAATATAACTGATATCTGGGGAGCGGCGATGTCTCCTCTGTATAATATAACTGATATCTGGGGAGCGGCGATGTCTCCTCTGTATAATATAACTGATATCTGGGGAGCGGTGATGTCTCCTCTGTATAATATAACTGATATCTGGGGAGCGGTGATGTCACCTCTGTATAATATAACTGATATCTGGGGAGCGGTGATGTCTCCTCTGTATAATATAACTGATATCTGGGGAGCGGTGATGTCTCCTCTGTATAATATAACTGATATCTGGGGAGCGGTGATGTCTCCTCTGTATAATATAACTGATATCTGGGGAGCGGTGATGTCTCCTCTGTATAATATAACTGATATCTGGGGAGCGGTGATGTCTCCTCTGTATAATATAACTGATATCTGGAGAGCGGTGATGTCTCCTCTGTATAATATAACTGATATCTGGGGAGCGGTGATGTCTCCTCTGTATAATATAACTGATATCTGGAGAGCGGTGATGTCTCCTCTGTATAATATAACTGATATCTGGGGAGCGGTGATGTCTCCTCTGTATAATATAACTGATATCTGGGGAGCGGTGATGTCTCCTCTGTATAATATAACTGATATCAGGGGAGCGGTGATGTCTCCTCTGTATAATATAACTGATATCTGGGGAGCGGTGATGTCTCCTCTGTATAATATAACTGATATCTGGGGAGCGGTGATGTCTCCTCTGTATAATATAACTGATATCTGGGGAGCGGTGATGTCACCGCTGTATAATATAACATATCTTTCACTACAGTGAGGGTGGTGTGTATATTCCCAGTCTCAGGCAGGAAATACACACATAAACCTCTGTTTTGTGTCTGCTAGGGTCTCCCAAATACCCCCAGAACAATTTGCTGCTACCAACTCTGCGTTTGACATTAAAATCAATATTGGGTCAGGAGCCAACACACACGGTAGCGCAATGAGCGCAGAGGTCGTGGCGGTACATTTATAGAGCAAGGAGAAACTAAACTAGTAAATGTATAGATTTACTCCAGAAAATATAGGCAGTGTTTACAAAAATATAAAAGATGAGACAAAATACAGTATATACAGACAATTACAAAATAAAATGGATTAAAATAAGAACTTACACATCTCAATCAATGGCACGCCGTGTGAAGGAGGGGAGAGGGAAACCTTCCCTGAGCAGCAGGTCTCAATGCACTGCTTTCCATAGCTGATTCCCTGGGCAAAAGACCCCCCTCTGTCTGGGCCTTTGAGTTTTATACCTTTGCCCAAAACCAAGGGTCTCCCCCCTCAATGACCTCACAGGGTGGGCTGAGCTAGTGAATGTACTCCCCTTTTGAGCTACTAAAAAACTTCTATTTGTCATAAATCTGGGTGGAAACCTCGGAAATAGACAACAGGGCTATCATTTTTCTTATTACGACATTACCTTTCTTTTGATGTCAAATATCATATCTATGTGTTACTGGGAAGGAAGCATATGCACTTTACTCAATTTCTGGTGGGTGCAGAAGCCCAAAAACGCCGCTGTGAATAGCTTTAATCATGCAGACTCCAAAAATATGTTTCCTGCCTCTATGATTATTCTTTAATATTATATTCGAGTTTGAATGAACAAAGGAACTTTCAAATCTATGTGCTACAGACAAACCGGATTTAGATGGCCAAAAGCCACATTCCCGAGGGAGGGGGTAAAGAGTGGGATAGAATTACCCACAGGCAAGGGGAGAGAGGGAGGGGGTTGGACGCTGCAGCCATGTGCCTGAACACAAAAGAGAGCTCAGTGCTGCATGGGGGAGGGACAGCACGATCACTGGAAGTGTACATAGAAGTTTAGGAGTTAAGCTGCGTTCACACGTTGCGCTTTTTTTGCGTTTTCGCGGCGGTTTTAAATGCGCGATTTTGCCGCGAAAACGCGAAAAGTAAGCATCCCATGCAATCCTATGGGATTCTGCAATGCTGTGCTAATGCTGCGGCTTTTTCCGTGGGGGAATCGCTTAGCGGTAAAAAACGCAGAATGCTCACTAATTTAGCGGAATCGCGGCAATTCCGCCCACATAGTAATGCATTGTTCTGCTTACTTTCCGCATGTGGCTGTTCCCACTATGCGAAAAGTAAGCAGAACATTTGCGGATGGTACCCACGGTCCGGAGGAGAGGAGACTGTCCTCCGGGCTGTGGGTACCATATCCCTGTAAAAAATAGAATTAAAATAAAAAAATATTAGATATCGGAATAAATTCTTGGACTTTTGTGCGCTACCAGATAAAATCACTAATCCAGTGTTTAGGAGAAAGATTAATCCATTTATTTCCCAACGCGTTTCGAAATGTATACCATTTCTTCTTCAGGATGATGTCATCCCCTGAAGAAGAAATGGTATACATTTCGAAACGCGTTGGGAAATAAAATGGATTAATCTTTCTCCTAAACACTGGATTAGTGACTTTATCTGGTAGCGCACAAAAGTCCAAGAATTTATTCCGATATCTGATGTTTGAAGCGGTCGCAGAGTTGACCTTTGGGCGTGCAGCAAGCAGATTACTGATCCTACATGCTTTAATCTCTCCTAAAAAGGGTGAGTAAATTCTATTTTATTTTTTCTGCAATAACCCGGATAAGACCCTATTGCGCTTTTTTTGTTCCTTTAGCTATATTACAATAAAAAAATATTGTTATTCTCACCTTCTGGCGTCCCACGCAGCCTTCCTGTCTCTCTCCATGCTCCCGGTCCCAGTAATCCTTTGCGAGAATGACCGCGATGACGTCACGGTCTCGCGGGAGCGCGATGTCTCACAGTCATTCACGCAAAGGACTGGGACCGGGATCATGGAAATAGGTGGGAAGGCTGCGCGGGACGCCGGAAGGTGAGAATAACAATAATTTTTATTTTTTTTATTATTTTTTACATCCTATCTTTTACTACTGACGCTGCATAGGCAGCATCAGTAGTAAAATGTTGGTCACACTTGTCAAACACTGTGTTTGACAAGTGTGACCAACCTGTCAATCAGTTCTCCAAGCGATGCTCCAGATCGCTTGGAAAATGCTAGCATTCTGCAAGCTAATTACGCTTGCAAATCGAATTCCGGAATTCTCGCGGTAACTTAACCTAATTCATATTTCTGACACCTTCCCCTTTTGGACTGAGCTACAGAGGCAGGACCTCTCGGTACTCCTCCAGGCGCACCTGTGGAGGCTCGCCCCGTCGGGATAACCCATCTGCATTGCCATGCTCGCTGCCCTTTTTGTGTTTCACAGTAAAGTCGTACTGGTGGAAGGCAAGGCTCCAGCGCAGCAACCTTCCGTTGGTACCAGACACGGTGTGCAGCCAACTCAGGGGGTTATGATCAGTCACCACTGTGAAGGTGCACCTGTACAGCTAGAGCTGCAAATGTTGCATGGCCCAAACCATGCCAGGCATTCCTTCTCTATGGTGAAATAGGCCACTTCCCTCGGCAAAAGCTTCCGGCTCAGGTACAACACGGGGTGCTCTTGGTACCCCGAGTCGACCTGGCTAAGCACCGCACCAAGGCCAAACTCGATGGCATTGGTCTGTACTAGAAATGTCCGACTGCTGTCGACCGCCCTTAGCACAGGAGAGCTGCTCAGTGCTGTTTTCAAAGCCCTAAAAGCCACCTCACAGTCTGTCCAGTCGACTGTAGCTTTTTCCTGGTGAGGTCCATCAAGGGCTTCGCAAGGCTGCTATACTTTTGTACAAAGCGCCTAGAGTACGCTGCAGTGCCCAGGAAGGACATGACCTGCTTCTTGGTCTTGGGGGTGGACCAGGACGCGATAGCATCCACTTTCCCAGGCTCTGGCCTCATAGAACTCTCACCTACCTGGTGCCCCAGGTAGTGTACCTCTCTCATGTCCATCTGGCACTTTCCCGGCTTGATGGTCAGGCCTGCTTTTTTGATGCGTGTCATGAGCCGGGGGAGAGTAGTTGCCCCCAGTTCGTCAGGGATTTATTATATCCCACTTTCCAGTTCCGGTTTGGAACTTGCAGCTCTCTGGCGCCTCCTTACCCTCAGTTCAGTCAGGCAACTACACCTACGATAAGTAGTCGCCAGAAAGGCTGCCTTGCTGTGTACTGGCTATTGGGCACTCTGCAGTGAGTGCAGTATGTATATCCCCAGTCTCAGGCAGGAAATACAGATGTAAAACCTCTGTTCCATCACTGCCAGAATCTCCCAAATACCCCAGAACACCCTATGCTGCACCAGCTCCTCGATCTGCAATAAAATCAATATCGGGTCAGGAGCCAACCCACACGGTAGGGTAGTTTTAGCACTGAGGTCGTGGCAATACTTTTATAGAGCAACAAAAACGAAACTATTAAATTTTATAGTTTTATTCCAGAAAATATAGGCAGTGTTTGCAAAACTATAAAAGATGTTACAAATGAGACAAGTTACAGTATATACAGGCAATTACAAAATAAAAATGGATTAAAAGATGAACTTATACTTATCAGTCAACGGCACGCCATGTGGAGGTGGGGATAGGTGAACCTTCCCTGAGCGACAGGTCAAAATGCACAGCTTTCCATAGCTGATTCCCCAGGCAAAAGACCCCCCTTTGTCTGGGCCTCTGAGCTTTATACCTTTGCCCAGAACTAAGGGTCTTCCTCCTTGATGACCTCACAGGGTGGCTGGTTACACCCCCTTTATAAAGTTATTAGGAAACTTATGAGAGCCAGGACTATCATTTTCCTTATTACGAAATTACCTTTAATTTAAGTCTAAACATGCCGTGGCTGTGGGGCTCGGTCGGGTAGAAATCAGTTTCTCAGATTCTGGTGATTGCCGAAGTATCAAAACCCACCTGTGGATAGCTTTTATGATGTAGATTGCAAAAATATAGGTTTCCTACTTCTATGCCTAATCTACGTTTTTATATACCAGTTTGAATGAACAAAGAAACTTCCAAAATCATGTGCTTCTAACCTTCTGCTTCCGGCTTGAGCCGGCCATACCAAGGTCTCACGTTACACAAAGATGGAGTATCTAGAGGGAGGAGAAAAGTTGGAGAGCTCAGTGTCCTTTACAAACCAATGAGGGGAGGGAAACTGACATACAGAGCAGAGAGGGAGTGGGGAAGCTGCAAGGGGGATCCTAGCTGGATCATGTCATTCACATACAAAGGAGCTGCAGCCAATGCTCTGTAGGTGTAATCGGAACAATTACATCATATTTCCTGACAATGCACCCGAGCACCTCCTGGAGATGCGGAAGGTGTTCCTCCCAGATGGAACTGAAGACGGCAATGTCATCCAGGTACGACACCGCGCACCTCTCCAGTCCCTGAAGCAGGTGGTTGACCATCCGCTGGAACGTGGCAGGGGCATTCTTCATGCCAAAAGGCATGACCATGTACTCATATAGTAGGAAGGGGTGATAAAGGCGAACTTCTCCTGTGCCTCAAGGCTCAGGGGAATTTGCCAATGTCCCCAACTCAGATCCATGATGGATAGATAGCGCGAGCTGCATTGGGTGCGCATCGGAGGCTGTGATGGCGTTGAACCCCCTGTAGTCCACACAGAACCGGGTGTTCCTATCCTTCTTTGGCACCTGGACTACAGGTGAGGCCCACACGCTCTTGGACTGCTTAATCACCCCCAGCTGCAACATTTCATCGATCTCCTGGCGCATGATGTGTTGCATCTCATCCAAGATCTGATAGGATGTCTGCCGTAGGGGGGTATGATTCCCGATGTCCACTTCTTGGACCGCTATCTCAGTCCTTCTGGGTCGGTTGGTAAGCTCAGCCCTGAAGGGTTCCAGCATGGCTCGCAGCTGCGGCTGCTGGGGTGCAGATAGGAAGGCGCTTACCTCCAGATCCTCTATGGACCCACCAGCCTTAGCTTGGGCCAGCACGTCCAGGAGGGGGTCTTCCTCCCCATCCTCTGGCAGGTTGCTGATCGGTAGGATGCAGGCTCCATGTTCTTGATGAGCCTTCATCATATTGACGTGAAAGGCCTTGCGCCTACCCAGAGCGTGGTCAAGAGTGACCGCTTAGGTGACTGGGTTGACCTGTTGGTGTACGACGTACGAGCCTTCCCAGGCCACCTGAAGTTTATCCTTTGGTACGGGGACCAGCACCCACACCTTCTGACCCACCTGGTAGGTCCGCTCCTGGGCGCTCTGGTAGTGCCAGTGCTTCTGGTCAGCCTGAGCCTGCGCCATGTTGTCATGCACCAACTGCGTCAAGGTCTGCATCATGTCACAGAAGCGCATGACATACTCCACGATGGACACTTCTGAAGGGTTTGGCGCTTCCCAGGATTCCCTTACCAACCCAAGGGATCCTCGGACTCGCCTGCCGTACAGGAGCTCGAAGGGGGAGAACCCCGTCGAGGCCTGCGGAACCTCTCGGTAAGCGAATAGCAGGTGTTGAGGTACCGCTCCCAGTTGCGTCCTTGGGTCTCAACCAGCATTCTTGGCATCTGTTTGAGGGTACCGTGAAGCACTCACACAAATCATTGGTTTGGGAGTGATACGCGCTCGATACCAGATGCTTCACCTGCATTTACTTACAGAGAGCTTCCATTAGCCGACACACAAATTGAGTCCCCTGGTCGGTAAGCATCTCCCTGGGAAATACTACTTGTGAAAAGATGGCCAACAGTCCATCTGCCACCTTATCCACGTTAGTTGAGGACAGAGCCACTGCCTCCGGGTACCGGGTAGCATAGTCTACCACAGTAAGGATGTAACGCTTTCCAGAGCTGCTGGGTACGGCCAGTCATCCCACAATGTCCACTGCAATCTTCTGGAAAGGCTCTTCTATCACTGGCAGAGAGATCAGGGGGAATTTCGGGGCAGGTCCTGACTTTCCCACTCTTTGACAGGTGATACAGTAGAGGAAGTAATTACATCTATCCCCAATTTGAGCCAAAAGAAGTGTTGAGACAGCTGGGCCTTAGTTTTGCTGATCCCCAAGTGTCCAGCGAGTGGAATCTCATGGGCGATGCGTAACAACTCACCCCTAAATTGGTAGGGGACAACCAGCTTTCCCACAATCACTCCTTTTGGGATTTACTGGGAACTGTCTCCCGATACAACCTCCCTCGTTCCCCGAACACCCTCTCCTTATCAGTCTTGGAGGTGGGCTGCTCAGTGAGGTGTCTCAAGGTCTCCAGGCTCGCATCTAAGTGCAGAGCAGCCTGGAACTCCTGGCTGGAGGCAGCCAGAAGTGACATCAAGGTCCCTTCCTCACAGGAACCATCTGGAACCTGCTCTGTGTCCATCTCTGGTTCAGTCATCCCTCTGACTGAGGAGGGTCCAGAAGGCAGGGCGTTACCTGCATTCTGGGCACTTTACCTGCGGGTGACAGCGGCTATTTAGGGTGTAGGCCGTCTCTCTGGGGATAACCACAGTCCCATGGGTACTACCTCCACATTCACCCCATTACCTCAGAAGCAGTGCTGTATATGGGGCAGGTACATTCCTCTGTGGCACTGGTCAGTTGCATGGTATCACCTTCCTCATGGTTCCCGTGCCTTTCCCCATTTCCCTTAGCACTGTCGCTTGCTCCTGTTAGGGGTTCCTCAGCCATCTCACCCACAGCGTGACGTGGCTGAGTACTCCTGCACCTGCAGACACATCATCATTATCAGGTAAAGCATGTACATTTACATCAGCATCATCATCATTAGCATCAACATTACCCTCAATATCAGATCGGGGAGGGTGTCAGGGACATAATACGTGAACATTCTCCCCAAATCAGTCCCAAACAAAACGTCGATGGTCAAGTTTTCGGACAACCCCACTTCCTTCACCTCGCTCCCGGCACCCCAATCTATAAAAACCCGGGCCATCGGCAAGGGACAGCGGACGCCCCCAATCCCGGTGACAGTCAGGGTTTTCCCCAGAATAATCCCTTCAGGGATGGCCAGTTCGAGTCGGATGAGGGTTCGTTCAGCCCCAGTGTCCTTGAGGCCTATGATGAACTTGCTCCCCACGGTGACATTCTGCAAATTCTCACAGGCCCTCCCAACCGTCCCATGCACCAAAAGAACTGCTGCATTAGGCCCTGAGACCTTGGCTGGGGGGGCTCTTCTTTTGCTTCTCCGGACAAGTGGCTCTGAGATGTCCAGCCTGATTGCAGAAATAACACTTGCAAGGGTCTGATGTAGGCCTGGTGTTGGCAAAGGGGGCAGGGCCTCCGGTGAGTCGGCTGGCATGGGTACTGGGATTGGTTGTTGGCTTACCCCCTTTCCAAATGGCGGTGACTAGTTTCCGCACTTCCAGTTTACGGTTGACCTCGTAGGTGTCGGCGATCTGTGCTACTTTATCCTTGTCTTTTGGCTCCTGGTCTATCACAAACTGTCGCACCTCAGCTGGACAAAGATGTAGGAACTGGTCTTTTATCATCAGGTACCGCAGCTGCTCAAAGGTGTCCAGTGACAGTCCTTGCATCAACTGGTCAAAGTAGTTTCTAAGTCCATGCACCACATCACTGCAGCTGTCGTTTGAGCCACGTTGGAGGTTCCGGAACTTTTTACAGTAAACCTCAAGAGTCAGCTGGTACTTCTTTATCAAGGCCTGCTTGATGGCCTCATAGTCTCCATCTTGGTCTTGAGGGAGAGAAGCAAACACCTCCAGAGCTTTTCCTTTGAGCCCTGGGGTTAAATATTGGGCCGATTGGTCCCCAAGCAGCTGGTACTGTCTGCAGGCTTTCTTAAATTCCCGCAGAAAAATGTTCAAGTCCCCGTCCATTTCCATCACTGGAAAGTGCTCTGGCCGGGGTTAAGGAGTTGTTGCATTATTCGATTCAGCGCTCCGTGAGTTAGATAATATTGCCCCGAGTCTGGCCATCTCCAGCTCATGGTCTCTCCAAACTTGGGCCTCGGCAGCCTCTCGCTGGGCTTGGGCCTGTCGCTCTTCCTGCTCGGCCTAGGCACATCGCTCTTCCCGCTCTTTGATCTGCAGCATCAGCTTCAGATGTTCCTCGCAATCGTCTGCGTGGAGTTGCTCCAAGGACATCCGCAGGTGGGGGTCCACACTACCCTGGTTGCGAGTAGAGCTGGCCGTCACCAGTTGGACCGCAGCAGCAGCACCACCTGCGCTTGTCCCGGCTTCTGGGTCACCAGGGGTCTGGTGATGGACTGGCTCTGCAGCACACTGCATCAGTGCAGCAACCAGTTAGGCCTTGGTTTTGCCCGTGGAGTCAATCTGCTTCGACGTGCAAAGGGCAATAAGAGTGTCCTTGGTCTGCTGCTTACAACAGGCCTCTCCCAGCATAGCCATAATTGCCAAATAAAATATAGGACAGAAAAGAGAAGGGGAGGGGGTAACTGTTTTGTCCCCACATGAGGCAAATGGAGGTGTAGTTGATTGGGGCTGGGAGAGATTCCTACCTTTTGTTTCCTCAATGCAGAGCAGACAGGACCATGTTGCTGTTCAGCGTCCAGAGAGATGATACACACCAGGGATTGTGAAGTCCAGACTTGTTTATTTGGAAATCTGGACATACAGCATATGATTGGTAATACAGTAGGTTCTCGGGGCGTGGTATGGCGAGCGAGGAGTGAGGACGCACTTAGGAGAGCTCCCGCTCCCACACTGGTGACCGACCCGAACAGAGCCCGAAATACATACCCCATATACAGATGTCGGCTAGGAGGACCAGGGGGAGCACATTCGCAGGCCCTTCCGCCCCCAATAGCGCTCCCAAAGTCATCTCCCACTACTTTACAGGAGCGGGAAGAAGGAAGGCCGCGGACGCCATGACAGACACGGAGACCAGAGCGCAGCAGGTCCCACTGCCACCAGGAAGTAAGGTGCAGGCGGGGGGAGAACGGTCCGGGGAGACAGAAGACCGTAGGGGGCCCTCTGAGAGAACTGGTGGCACATCCGCAGGAGCCCCGCAGACAGTGAGGCGCTCTCCTCAGAATAAATCAACCGGGCCCCGGGAGATCCGTCATTCACAGGGGAGTCCCGCGGACGTACCGGTGCAACCGCAAATCGGTGGGTTGGGCGGGAACCCGGGGGAAGTGAATGTGGAACCCCCCACACCACAGGGAGGCAGCAGTGTCCCCCCAGACGCCGACATGTATACTACAGATGACTCTGCAGCAACAGGGGGAGCAGACCCCATGACGAAAGATACCACAGTATCACCTGCTCCTCAAACAGGCCTGCCATATAATACAGCTCCCCCACCCTCCCATCAACCAGATGCACCCCTGACACCGCAGTGTGGGAAATCACCATCTTTTTTGACAGGACACTCCGCAGCACCCATGGGAGCTGATTTCAATCTATTATACAATACGATAAAAGATATCCCGACGAAGCAGGATATGGAGCAGTATATTGCCCGTTTGGAATCCTCCTACAAGGCTGAACTTTCCATACTAAAAGATGATATTCAACAATGTGGTGAGAAAGTGGAATCTCATGACCAGCTTATAGCCTCTTTGACCGAAAGAGTGGAGGCTCAGGAATCTGCCACAGCCGCACAAGCCAGACAGCTGCAAACTCTAGCAGAAATGTTGGATGATTCTGAGAACAGGGGATGCAGAAATAATAATAGTTAGAGGTTTGCCCAAATCTATACCCCCCCAGGAGTTGAACACCACTTTGAGAGGCATTTTTAACTCGGTACTAGATAGGCCTCAGGACGCCCCATTGGAACTGGATCGTGCCCATAGGTCCTTGGGCCCACGTCCCGACGAACAAGACCCACCGAGAGATGTGATATGCCGGGTTCACAAGTACCAACTTAAAGATGCAGTCATGGGAGCAGCCAGGAGAGTAAAAACCATAAACCATTCGGGATCTCATATACAGCTCTTCCCAGACCTGTCCAGATGGACCCTACAGAGACGCAGAGCTTTTCGCCCCCTCTTGGACGAGCTACAGCGGCACGGCCTTCCTTATACTTGGGGATTTCCGTTCTGCCTTCGAGTCCGGAGGGGAGGAAGAGTGCATCGTTTGAGCCATCCTGGTGGAGTTCCGGCATTCTCGGCCGCCTTGGATATACAGATGTGGATATTCCTGATTGGCCTTCCTTACCATCATTTTATAGAATGGAGGATCCCCGAGGAGGCCGGAACCCTCGGCAGCAGCGGCGCCGCAGGGGACGGCCCAATGGTCCGGGGCACATGCAGCTGGCAGAGGAAGAGGCTGACTGATTAACATGTCTTGTCCTGAATTAAAGATTGTTCTGTGGTGTCATGTTTGAGGGCTAATTTGTTGTTTAAAAGATTATACTGGTTCTGAGCTACAGAATGGGGTACTTATAATACTATCAGTGTTGTTGATACCGAAAATGGTTAAGAAATGGGGTATGTTTCATTTGTTTCATTCGTTTATAATTAAGTTAAAATATACATGGTCTCTATCTGTTAAGTTCTCGATATAAAGGGAATACGACTGTCAGACTATTACGGGGTTGGGAACCGGGGGAAAAGGTGTCTCCAACTCCTCTTTTGCTGTATACTTAACCCCTGGAGGCGCTGTTTTGCCACCAAGGCACGCAGCTATTGTAGTTTACCTCCAACAGGTCCTATTGGAGTGTGCCTATCTACACTCGTATTGTTAAAATTTCCTTTACCTTTGTCTTCTTTTAACTTTTTATCTACTTTCTCTGTCTATACCCTCCTCCCTTGATAGCTTCCCCTCCCTCTTCAACAGCGGGCGTTGGACTCCGAAGCCGATCCATCCTTGTATCCGAAACTTTCATCCTCGACCTCGCACTACAGATATAATGTCGGGTAAGACCACTGCACAAAAGATAACACTGGGCTCTTTGAACACTAGAGGCTTTAACACCCCGCAGAAGGGGTCACATATTTTATATGGCATGCACAAGAAAAGAGTAAACGTATTAATCTTACAAGAGACACATTTTAAAGTTGGACATATCCCTAATATTCATGATCGATACTACACAACCTGGTTCCATAGCGCTATCCCGAATTCACGATCCCGTGGGGTGTCTATAGCGCTCCATAAATCCCTCCAGCATACCATATTGGACACATTGGTTGATGCGGAGGGCAGATATGTGATCTTGAAAATTCAGATTTTTTCAACCACATATACTATAGCGGGTTGGTACGCCCCAGGCAGAGACCAAATACGGGCTGCTAGATCTTTCTTGAAGATCGTGGCTGAGTTTGCTGAGGGGGTGATTATACTGGGAGGTGACTTTAACATGACTCTTAATCCGACTCTAGACTCCACGGCAGCAAAGTCTTACTTATCTCTTCGTCAGCTGTCCTCATTGAAAAGGGACCTCCAAGATTTACGGCTCACTGATGTATGGAGACTTTGTAACCCCAATGAGAAAAACTATACGTTCTTTTCCACACCACATAACTCATATGGTAGGATAGATTTCTTTCTAGTCACTGTGCGCTGGCCTGGAATCCGAGACCTTCTATCGGGAGTTTTCTGTGGTCGGATCATGCCCCAGTTTTTCTGGACATTAGTCCTCCTGACTCGGGGGTGCGGCAGTGGACATGGAGATTGAACGATAATCTTTTAAAAGATAGTACTTGTGTGGCCGACATCAAGTCTACCATAGCAGAATTTCTACAAGACCACGCACATGATACTACTGCCATGCCTATTAAATGGGAGGCCCTTAAATGCATCCTTAGAGGGGTTCTCATTAAACATGGATCTCGTTTGAAACAAATAAAAAGTAAAGAGATTATAGACTTGACAGAAAAGATATTGACGTTAGAGATGAAGCATAAGACGAACAAGGAGACGGAAACGTTGACTGACCTAAATGCAGAGACGATCTGAAGTCCCTACTAAATGAAAAACACCGACACCACAGAAACCGCTTTAAAAGTATATTATACGGTCAAGCTAACAAATGTGGATGTCTGTTGGCTAGATTTTTACATCCACGTAATCAGACCACGTACATTTCATCCCTCCAGCAAAACGGTGGTCAAACGACGTCAAACCCGACAGAAATTTTGGATATAATGCGGCGTTACTATCATACATTATATAACATCAGCGGAGAATGTCCCCCTCAGTCACCCTTAGATCCTCAACCACACATAGAATCCTATATTCATGACACTGCCCTTCCTACACTGGCCACGGATTTAACTATTCCATTAGACTCGGACTTTATGACGGAGGAGATTGATGAAGCCATCCAAAATACCCCGGCTGGTAAAAGCCCGGGACCGGATGGGTTTTCCCCTCATTTTTATAAGATGTTTCGAGAACAACTTAGCCCCATTATGACACGGGTGTTTAACTCCATCACAGCTGAGTCTCTGTTCGTTCCACAGTCTCTGGAGGCTTTTATTACAGTAATTCCGAAGCCAGGGAGGGACCCTAAATTAGTAACAAATTACCGCCCAATATCTCTCATTAATGTTGACGTAAAATTATACGCAAAAATTCTAGCGAATCGACTAGCTCCTCTCTTGCCCTCAGTGATACATTCCGACCAGGTGGGGTTCGTGCGGGGAAGGGAGGCGAGAGACGGCATAGGTAAGACCCTCATTCTGACTGCATATGCTAAATCAAAATGTAAACAGTTGGTTGTGCTGTCGATGGATGCGGAGAAGGCCTTTGACCGTGTACACTGGGGCTTCATGTTCTCGGCCCTACGACAGATGGGCTTGGGGAACCGCTTCTTGCATAGGGTTGCAGCCCTTTACTCTGGCCCGTCGGCAAGGGTTAGGGTAAAAGGAGCAATGTCGGACTCTATGACCATTGGGAATGGGACCAGGCAGGGGTGCCCTTTGTCGCCCCTTTTATATGCTATAGTTATGGAACATTTGGTGGTGGCGATCAGGAAGAACCCCAATGTGCACGGTCTATGGGTAGACAATGTTCATTATAAGGTCTCTCTTTATGCGGATGACCTCCTACTGTATATATCCCAGCCACATATTACCCTCCCATCATTACTGGAAGAGTTCCAAAAATACGGAGCAGTCAGTAATTTTAAAATTAACTTTCAGAAAACTGAAGCCCTTAACATATCCCTAGGACAGACAGAACTCACAAGAATTATGGGAAATTTCCCCTTTCGGTGGAAGACTGGGGCCATTCAATATTTGGGCATTCAAATCCCTACTGACACGACTGACCTATATAAACTAAATTATGTGCACCTGTTGGAGTCGACTCTGAAACGGTTGAGGGAATATGGACGGAAGAGCATCTCATGGTTTGGCAGGATGAATTCATTTAAAATGGATGTTCTTCCTAGGTTCTTATACCTATTCCAGGCGGTCCCAATTGAGCCGACGAAGACATTCTTCCAGACCATTAGATCTGCATTAATCCGCTTTATCTGGCAGACAACTAAACCTCGTCTCAAATACTCTATTCTAACCGCCCCGAAACCCAGAGGTGGTGCAGGACTTCCTGACCTGGAACTCTATCATAGAGCTTCCCTACTTGCACGTTTGTTTGACTGGCAGTTCGGACACCGTTCCAAACAATGGGTTCAATTGGAACAGACATCTTTTGATGTCCCATTGCAACATCTTCCATGGATCAGACGCTCTGAACAGGTTGCAAACGACTTTAAGGGACCAACAGGTTTCTTGACTCGAGAAGTTTTACAGATCTGGAATCGTGTTAAACATAAAAAGAAATTGATCAGCACTCTGAATCCGCTGTCACCAATATTTGGTAACCCGGACTTTTCTCCAGGATGTCACAGAGACCAATTTTTAGGATGGCATAGGAGTTCTGACTTACGACTGGGACAGGTACTGGTGGACGGAAATTTTCCGACATGGGATGCTTTACGGGAAAAATTTCCCAATAGGTCACTCTCCTGGATGGAATATAATCAGTTGAGATCGTTTATAAGGGGACGTTCGGTCGACCGCACTTCTCGCCCTCCCATGACGCGGTTGGAAGCTTTATTACAATTGCAGGACTCTCCCTCTCATCGGATTTCTTTTTTTTATAAGGAACTTCATTCAGGAGACTCGGATGTGGCTCCAAGTTACATCCGTGCATGGGAGGATGAGATGGGTTGTAAATTTTCAGCGGAAGACCTTGACAAAGCATTTCTTTTTACACATAAAATGTCTCCGGCCGGGGGCGCACAGGAGAAAAATTTTAAGATACTGACCAGGTGGTATCTGTCCCCCGTTAGATTAAAGTCCATCTTCCTGACAGTAGATGATACATGCTGGCGCTGTACAATGGAGAGAGGCACGCTATACCACATATGGTGGCAATGCCCTGCTGTACGACCCTTCTGGGAAGGGGTGTTTCGGGCCTACCAGAGATTTCTGGAAAATATGTCCCTCCCTCCCCACAAATTGCCATCCTATCAATTCTCCCGGGTTCCATATCCACTCAAAAGAAGAGCCTTCTCCGGTTTTGTATTACTGCGGCACGGATGGTGATCCCACGCCACTGGCATACGACGACAATGCCAACAATGGCAGAGTGGTTATCAGAGTTTACAGACATTTTTCGTATGGAGGAGTTGATGGCTGAATTGGAGGGAGATAACTCCCGTTTGATCCGAATATGGCAGCCTTGGATCGTGTTCAGGGAAACGCCTGGATTACTTCGATTGGTCGAAGACGCTTCTTAGGGGCCGGCTCGGAGATCTGAAGCCCGTCTCCTTTTCCCCTCCCCCCCCTTTTTTTTCCCTTACCCTTCTCCCCTTTTCTCTTTCTTTCTATACTTCCTGTGAGTCCTCTTTCTCTTTCTAATTTCTTTCTCTCTTTGTTATTTGCAGTACACCTCCACAAGTTACGGGCAAATTGTTGTTGAACATGAACCATTGTTGCTGTGATCTAGTACGGCTTGGTGTATAATCTTGTATCTTATGTCTTGTATGTTATATGTCAACTTTTTCTCAATTTTTCTCAATAAAATAGATTCAACATACAGTAGGTTCTCCAGACGTGCAGAATGTTAACAACCAATGTGTGAGCAACGAAGTGTGAGCAAACTGTGCAGCAAATAAGTTAACAAGGTGGTGCAGCAAAGTGTGCAGCAAGGTGGTCAAAAAACTGATGCCTTTCACAGCTCGGTACAAGTGCGTCTCTCCCACAGAAAATGAAACTAAGAATGGCTGCTAGCAGGAAGAAGAAGGCATGACCTGACCCGGAAGTGGAAGGCATGTACTAGAATTAATTAGCTGCAGGCTGCTATACAGAAAAGGGACAGCAGGTAGCAGCAGAGCAAATGCAGGACTATTATACATGGCATGGAAAATAACACAATCTATGAAACCATATAAGCATAACTTTAGATGGAACAGCACACTCCCCGTCTGAAATTCTGTAAGGGATTTCACTATATTAATGTTTGTTTTTGAAAAGTTCAACAACCTAGAAAACAAACACAAATTTGCATGCAATGTAATAATAACTTCAAAATGAGATAGATAACATAGTTCCTGAGACAATGCAAAGAAAACCCATCTTCGGATCGGAGGAGCTGCACTAGGCCAAACTGTCTCCGACCCAATGGTAATCCAATGGACGAAGTACTAGGGCAGTGTTCTGTTCATGGTTCATCCTACCGGAATGTCCTCGGTAGAGAGTGGGTTATGGCAGACGTGCCAACGAAGACAGAATTTTTCTCTGCATGAGTTGCGATAAGATCTCCCAATGTGGACTAACCTTGCTATAGTCTTGACAAGTTTCATCCAATTGGAGAAGCGTTCGAAGCGCTGGCAACCGAGGCTGGAGGTTGGTTTAGTGTTTGTGGTCAAAGCACTGACCTCAGAGCGGACTTCTGGATCGCCATCCAGATCCTGGATGCTGAAGACTTCCTGGACACATTCACTTCCCTTCTGTTCCAACAGAAACTCAGGACCTGAAAGTCAAGAAGAGTTAGCAAAGGACCTTATTGACATAGGTCTAGTGGCATGGTCAGCTGGATTAAGTTCAGATGGAATATAGTGCCATTGTTCAGGCTTGGAAGACCTCCTTATTCTCTTGATGCGGTTACTGGCGTACACGTAGAAGCGCCTTGTTTGGTTGTAGATGTAACGTAAGACAACCTTACTGTCACTGTAGTATTGCACGTCATCTATGTTGGTGTCCAGCTCGTGCTGTATAAAGTCTGCGAGTTCTACTGCAAGCACGGTCCCACAGAGTTCAAGCCTGGGAATAGTGTGATCAGGCTTGGGAGCCAACTTAGCCTTGCCGAAAACGAATCCAACGTGATCTTGATTGTCGGGTCCCGTTACCTTCAGATAAGCAACTGCTGCAATGGCGTCCGTGGATGCATCCGAGAACACATGGTGTTCCTTCCTAGTGCTAACAGCAAGTGAGGTTCTGGCGTAGCATCTTGGTATATGGATTTCATCCAAGGCACACAAAGACTTCCTCCAGGTTTCCCATTTTGGTTCTTTATCAGGGGGGAGTGGGACATCCCAGTCCTTGACGGTTTCGGAAAGCTGTCTCAGAAGAGATTTACCTTGTATGGTTATTGGTGCTACGAATCCCAGTGGGTCGTATAAACTATTCACCACTGACAGGACACCACGTTTAGTGAATGGTTTGTCTGCACAGTTGATTTGGAAACTGAAGGTGTCGACTGACAGGTTCCACCTCAAGCCTAAGCTTCTCTGCACAGTCAGACAGTCTGGTCCCAGGTCTGTGTCCTTGAATCCTGGTGCATGGTCACTTGACTCAAAGGCTGTCATGACAGCTGGGCTGTTTGAAGCAATTTTGTGCAATCTAAGCTTGGCTCGGTACAGCATACCTTGGGTCCTCTTGAGTAGGTCAATTGTCGCTTCTTCTGTGGGTAGAGATTTTAGTCCATCATCTACGTAGAAGTCTTTCTCTACAAACTCTCTGGTGTCTGTTCCATATTCGGACTCTCCTTCTTGAGCGGTTCTCCGCAGGCCATAGGATAATCCACCATCTCTTTGCTGGGGTCATTGTCCTTGTACCATAGGAACATGAGGAAATTCCTATGGTCCTCTCTGACTATGAAACAGTGGAACTGTTAGGAGTGGCGGAAGACACTAAATAAAAAATAAAGTGCCTTCGCCACCCGGGGTCCACCGTGCGGTGGATGGAAAAACCGCTGCTAGAGAGGCAGAGCACAAGGCGGTAATGTGCACAAGGGTTAAACGGCACCCAGTGCACAAAAGCAAGCTCTGTTATACTCACAGAGCTGTAGGCAAATAAACTTAAATTAACCGCCGAGTCTGTTCAGAGTCACAGACTCACAGCGATACAGTCGCGGTATTCGGAGTAGCCTTAAACAGCACGACTACTCCGTCTAGACCTACCGTCAACTAAGGTGCGAAGCGTCGCAACCGCGGACGCAGAGAAAAACTGCAGCGCGGCAAGAACTGAGCCGCTGGCAAGGCGCTGCAATAACGCTGGCGCAATGCAGACGCTAAGCTGCTGAGCAAGATGAAGCATATGCGCGCTGGCGCTAGCGCTGCTACTGGCTGTACCCACACACTCACACAATCGTATTATCAGAGGGAAGGGGATTCTTAATAAGTCAGTCACCAGTCCAAGCATCCATCATAAAACATACAGCAGCAAGTATGAAATACTAGCGCATGGCAGAACAGCCATGCACGCTTTTTATACCAAACGGGACCTTCCGAAAATCTCCAAGGCTCCAGGAGGAGCCAATAGGATTAGACACAGGACCTGAGCATGTGACTCCCGAACTCCAATGGGAGCTCGTCCCATGAGCATGCTCAGTGGAGGGAACAGAGGACTTAGCCTCTGGAGAGAGTTGCCGCATGGTTATTCCGGAATATGTTGCTCATGAAGGTGACAATGTGTTCTTTCATCTCCGGTTTGTTGCTTAGTGTGCGCTGGAGAGAGTTGAATCTGGACAAGGCTTGTTCACGATTGTTCGGGAGTCTAAGGCTGGTTTCACACTAGCGTATTTTACATGCAGCGCACGGCGCTGCTAAGCCCCGCCCCCCGTGCGGTCATCTCCTCCTACTATCGCACACGGCTGCATGCGATCTGCGCACCCTATATTTAGCATAGGGTGCGCTGACTGTGTGCTGGCCGTGTGCTAGTAGGATTTTTGTGTGCACTGCGCACTTATGAAGGTGCGCCGAGCGCGCCAAAATGCAACATGGTGCGTTCGGCGCACACCGGTGCACCTTCAAAAGTGCGCAGTGCACGCAAAAATCCTACTAGCGCACAGCCAGCGCAGTCAGCGCACCCTACGCTAAAGATAGGGTGCGCAGATCGCATGCAGCCGTGTGCGATAGTAGGAGGAGATGACCGGACGGGGCGGGGCTTAGCAGCGCCGTGAGCTGCATGTAAAATACGCTAGTGTGAATCTAGCCTTCCCTGGTAGCTCGGAAGGGTAGGGAAATAACCCATTGATTAGTCTCATCCTTAAGGAACTCATTGTCCATTATCCTGACAAATTCCTTGTCTTCCATTGACGGGGCTACATTGTTGTCATCCTTAGTTATATGAAACAGCGATCTTCCCAAGTCGTCTGCATAGGGAGAAGGAATGACATCAGGCAGCTGTACGGGATCTGGAGGCTTCTCTTTCACATCATAGTGATGAGGGCATGGTTTGCAGAAAGTAGCTCGTCCGTCTCGGTGTACGTAGGTCTTAAAGGAATCGACTCTTGTTCGGTCCAAGCACACATTTCCTATGATTACCCACCCAAGTCGAGTCTCTGTGCGAAGGGGGCATAGTCAGGAAGTGCATTGAGCAGCAAGGTGGTGTGCTGGTAAAAGGGGGAAAAAAAAAAAAAAAAGCTCTTTTAAATCTGCCTGAGCGAGTGTGAACGAGCTGAGTGTGACCTGAGCGTAAGGCTGAGTTCACTCGTGGCGTTTTTTTAGCGTTTCCGCGGCGGTTTTAACCGCGCGATTTTGCCACGAAAATTAAGCATCCCATGCATTCCTATGGGATTCCGCAATGCTGTGCTAATGCTGCGGTTTTTACCGCGGCGGAATCACTTTGCGGTAAAAACCGCAGCATGCTCATTATTTTGCGGAATCGCGGCGATCCCGCACCCATGGGAATGCATTGTTCCGCTTACCTCCCGCATGTGGCTGTGCACACCATGCGAAAAGTAAGCAGAACAATTGCGGATGGTACCCACGGTCCGGAGGAGAGGAGACTGTCCTCCGGGCTTTGGGTACCAGATCCCTGTAAAAAATAGAATTTAAAAATAAAAAATATTGTATTCTCACCCTCCGACGTCCCGCGCAGCCTTCCCGCCTCTCTTCACGCATCCGTTCCCAGTAATCCTTTGCGAAAATGCCCGCGATGGCGTCCGTTCTCGCGGGATCGCGAAGTCTCGTGGTCATTTGCGCGACGTCATCGCGAATTACCGCGAGACATCGCTATCCCGCGAGAACGGACGTCATCGCGGGCATTTTCGCAAAGGATTACTGGGAACGGATGCGCGGGACGTCCGAAGGTGAGAATAACACCATTTTTTATTTTTTTTTACATTCTATCTTTTACTACTGATGCTGCATAGGCGGCCTCAATAGTAAAAACCTGGTCACACTTGTCAAACACTATGTTTGACGAGTGTGACCAACCTGTCAATCAGTTCTCCAAGCGATGCTACAGATCGCTTGGAAAACGCTAGCATTCTGCAAGCTAATTACGCTTGCAAAATGCTAGTTTTTCCGCGGGAATTTAAATGCGATTTTTCCGCGGACTGGAATTCCGGAATTCTCGCGGTAATTTCCGCGAGAGTTCCGGTACGTGTGCACTTAGCCTTAGTGCGAACTGTGGTAAGTGTGTGACTTGAGATTCAGTGAAGAGGTATTTGGAAAACCTATAACAAATACCTGTGTGAGTTGCTGAATTGTAGGTTGCTGAGTGCTTTCTACCTGTTCAATTTTTGGGGGGCTTGGGGGCTTGTTTAACCTATTTTTTCTCTCTACAGGGTTAATCTCTTATTTTAATATCTGTGTTTTTAAGGGTTAACTATATTGCATTTAAATCTTGAGGTGTAACTATATTCACAAGGGGTTAATTAAGGGTGGGAGTTCATAATTAAGGGTTTATAAGGGGCAGCTGGTTGGGTCTCAACTCCTTTTGGAAGTGCATTGAGCAGCAAGGAGGTGTGCTGGTAAAAGGGGGAAAAAAAAAAGTTCTTTTAAATCTTCTGCCTGAGCGAGTGTGAACGAGCTGAGCGTGACCTGAGCATAAGTGCGAACTGTGGTAAGTGTGTGACTTGAGATTCAGTGACTTTGGATTCAGGGAGTTTCCAAGGGAGGTATTACTGAATTGCTGTTATATTATAGTAATACTTTTTTTTTTTTTAATTTATTTTTGCTTATCTTATTGTCTGGTGCAATCCCCATTAGGATGTGCTCCACTATTGCCAATGCCATCCAGTGCACGTCTTGCCGCATTTATGAAATCCTTGAACAGCCGGTGGAGGGTGCATACTGCTGTGCGAGATGTGAGCACGTTGTGCATTTGGAAGCCCAGATACTGGATCTAAATGTGCAGCTGGCAACACTGAGATCCATAGACAATATGGAAAGGAGTCTTCTGCTCACTGAGCAGACGCTCACTGGGATAGATGAGGGGGGGGATGCTAGGTTGGATCTGCAGGACAGTGAAGCAGCCAGCTGGGTGACAGAAGGCGGGGTAGAGGGAAGAGCACCAGGGAGGCTAGTCCTGATCTGGCACACCCCAATAAGTTTGCTAAGTTGGCAGATGAGGGGAGTGTTAGTGCAGGAGTAGCACCGCTGCAGCAAGGCATGTCCTCTGAAAGCCGGAGGAGTGTCTGCTCCAGTAAGGGGGGAAATAGGAGAGCAGGGCAGGCCAGACAGGTTCTGGTAGTGGGAGACTCGATTATTAGGGGAACAGATAGGGCAATCTGTCACAAAGACAGGGATCGTCGGACGGTGTGCTGCCTACCTGGCGCTCGAGTCCGACACATCGCTGATCGGGATGACAGATTACTGGGAGGGGCTGGTGAGGATCCAGCGGTCATGGTGCACATTGGCACAAATGACAAAGTTAGAGGTAGGTGGAAGGTCCTTAAAGATGATTTCAGGGAATTAGGCTGTAAGCTTAAAGCAAGGACCTCCAAGGTGGTATTTTCGGAAATACTTCCTGTACCACGTGCCACGCCAGAGAGGCAACGGGAGATTAGGGAGGTTAATAAGTGGCTCAGGAATTGGTGTAGGAAGGAGGGGTTTGGGTTCCTGCAGAACTGGGCCGACTTCTCAGTTGGCTACAGGTTCTACGCTAGGGACGGGCTGCACCTCAATGGGGAGGGAGCAGCTGTGCTGGGGGAGAAAATGGCTAGACGTTTGGAGGAGTGTTTAAACTAGGGACGGGGGGGAGGGTATTCCTTTTATAGGAGGGGAAGACAGTGCAGATAGAGACCTGGGCACAAATAATGAGATTGGGGGTGGGGGTGGCATGGGGGTGGGGTTAGAACAGTTAATAAGAAAGAATAGAGGTACAGAGAGATACATAAAGTGCATGTATACTAATGCCAGAAGCCTCACCAACAAGATGGAGGAATTGGAGTTAATGTTGTTGGAGCATAATTCTGCCATGGAGGGGATATCTGAGACATGGCCGGACGAGAGCCGTGACCGGGGGATAATTTACAGGGCTATAGTCTGTTCAGAAGCGAGGGGGAGGCGTGTGTTTATATGTAAAATCATCCTTAAAACCCATCCTTCGTGATAATATATATGAATCTAATGAAAATGTAGAGTCCCTGTGGGGGGAGATAAGGGGAGGGGGGAAAAATAATAAATTACTGAGAGGGGTTTGTTATAAGTCTCCAAAAATAATGGAAGCAACAGAGAATATCCTCATAAAGCAAATAGATGAAGCTGCGACTCAAGGAGAAGTCATTATTATGGGGGACTTCAACTACCCTGAAATACATTG
Organism: Dendrobates tinctorius; assembly: GCF_039654945.1. Taxonomy (NCBI): domain Eukaryota; kingdom Metazoa; phylum Chordata; class Amphibia; order Anura; family Dendrobatidae; genus Dendrobates; species Dendrobates tinctorius. The sequence continues at coordinate 30,419,612 of NW_027361806.1, read as the reverse complement.
GGGAACCGAAACCTGCAGTTCAGCAAAGGTGATAGGTGTCTGACCACTATGAGAGACAATCACCTTTCACCACTGGTTCAGGACCAACAAGAGGGGGGCACTGCTAGACCTAATATTAACCAACAGGCCAGACCGCAGATCAAATGTAAGGGTTGGGGGTCACTGGGGGAATAGTGATCACAAATTAATAAGTTTTCATGTATCCTGTAATAAGATGTGTAGTAGAGGGGTTACAAGGACACTAAACTTCAGGAAGGCAAATTTCCAACGGATGAGAGATGATCTTGGTGCAATAACTGGGACGATATCCTGAGACATAAAAATACACAAAGAAAATGGGAGACGTTTATTATCCTCCTGAATAGGAGCTGTGCACAATATATACCGTATGGGAATAAACCTGCGAGAAATAGGAGGAAACCACTATGGCTAAATAGAGCTGTAAGGGGAGCAATAAGGGACAAACATAAAGCATTTAGAGAATTACAGCAAGTAGGTAGTGATGAGGCATTAACTAAATACAGAAGATTACATAAATTCTGTAAAAAGCAAATCAAGACAGCAAAGATTGAGACAGAGAGACTCATTGCCAGAGAAAGGAAAAATAATCCCAAAATATTCTTTAACTACATAAATAGTAAGAAACTAAAAAATGATAGTGTTGGTCCCCTTAAAAATAGTCTGGGTGAAATGGTGGATGAGGATGAGGAAAAAGCCAATATGCTAAATGATTTTTTTTTCAACAGTATTTACACAAGAAAATCCCATGACGGATAACATGATCAGGGATAAAAATTCTCCATTAAATGTCACCTGCTTAACCCAGCAGGAAGTACGGCGGCGTCTAAAAATCACTAAAATTGACAAATCCCCGGCCCCGGATGGGATACACCCCCGAGTACTGCAGGAATTAAGCACAGTCATAGATAGACCATTATTTTTAATCTTTAAAGATTCCATAATAACAGGGTCTGTACCACAGGACTGGCGTATGGCAAATGGGGTGCCAATATTCAAAAAGGGGACAAAAACTGAACTTGGAAATTATAGGCCAGTGAGTTTAACCTCAACTGTGGGTAAAATCTTGGAGGGTTTTCTAAGAGATACTATACTGGAGTATCTGGAGAAGAATAACCTCATGACCCAATATCAACATGGGTTTACAAGCGACCGTTCCTGTCAGTCTAATCTGATAAGCTTTTATGAAGAAGTAAGTTCCGGACTGGACCTAGGGAATGCAGTGGACGTGGTGTACATGGACTTTTCAAAAGCTTTTGATACGGTGCCACACAGAAGGTTGATACATAAAATGAGAACAATGGGGATAGGGGAAAATATGTGTAGCTGGGTTAGGAGCTGGCTCAGGGATAGGAAACAAAGGGTGGTTATTAATGGAGCACACTCGGACTGGGTCACGGTTAGCAGTGGGGTACCACAGGGGTCAGTTTTGAGCCCACTTCTTTTTAACATATTTATTAATGACCTTGTAGGGGGCATAGAGAGTAGAATTTCAATATTTGCAGATGACACTAAACTGCCGGGTAATCAATACAGAGGACAATTTTATATTACAGGAGGATTTATGTAAACTAGAAGCTTGGGCTGATAAATGGCAAATGAGCTTTAATGGGGATAAATGTAAGGTCATGCACTTGGGTAGAACGAACAAGATGTATAATTATGTGCTTAATTGTAAAACACTGGGCAAAACAGTCACTGAAAAAGACCTGGGTGTATGGGTGGACGACAAACTCACATTTAGCGGCCAGTGTCAGGCAGCTGCTGCAAAGGCAAATAAAATAATGGGATGCATTAAAAGAGGCATAGATGCTCATGAGGAGAACATAATGTTACCTCTATATAAGTCACTAGTGCGACCACACTTAGAATACTGTGTACAGTTCTGGTCTCCGGTGTATAAGAAAGACATAGCTGAACTGGAGCGGGTGCAGAGAAGAGCGACCAAGGTTATTAGGGAACTAGGGGGTCTGCAATACCAAGACAGGTTATTACACTTGGGGTTATTTAGTTTGGAGAATCGAAGGCTTAGGGGTGATCTTATTACAATGTATAAATATATGCGGGGACAGTACAAAGACCTTTCTAATGATCTTTTTACTCTTAGACCTGTGACGGGGAAAAAGGGGGCATCCTCTACGTCTGGAGGAAAGAAGGTTTAAGCATACTCACAGACGCGGATTCTTTACTGTAAGAGCAGTGAGACTATGGAACTCTCTGCCATATGATGTTGTAATGAGTGATTCCCTACTAAAATTTAAGAAGGGACTGGATGCCTTTCTTGAAAAGTATAATATTACAGGGTATATACACTAGTCTCCTTAATATTGCGTTGATCCAGGGAGCTAGTCTGATTGCCGTATGTGGAGTCGGGAAGGAATTTTTTTCCCCAATGTGAAGCTTACTGTTTGCCACATGGGTTTTTTTTGCCTTCCTCTGGATCAACATGTTAGGGCAAGTTAGGACAGGATATGGGGTGAACTAGATGGACTTAAAATTTCCCTTCAACCTTAATAACTATGTTACTATGTTACTATGTTACACTGTTGGCGGACCTTATGTATCCTTAAATTGTCCCTGCCGAGCAGAAGTAGGATTTCAGCATCTGAGTCCATAGGTGGGATAACACTGACTAGGTGCCTTAGGCTACTTTCACACATCAGGTTTTCGGCGTCAGGCGCGATCCGGCGTCGTGCCGGAATGCCGGATCCGGCAAATGTTTTGTAAAACCTGAAGTGCCGGATCCGGTTTTCTGCCGGATCCGTCTTGTTCTTGACAGACAAAACCGGATCCGTCTCATCCGGTTCATCCGTTTTTCTATCCGTTTTTCGACGGATTACGCCGGATCCGGTTTTTAAAATTGACCCTTGTGGCCTTCCGAACGGGATTGGCTACTAGAAAACTAGATATAGCGTGTTCCTACAGCCCTTCTTTGACAGGTTGTAGAGAAGAAAGTGCAGGTTGGAGAGAAGAGCAAGTTACTGGCGAAGATGGATGTTGTCATTGGAAATATTACCACTAGAAGTTCTGTGACGGTTTCAGGGACAATTTTCCACTATACTTTATGTCACCTCAAGGCAGAGTACACTGGGATGACAGAGTGTGAAAGATTTGTGCCCTAACCAAACTTGTGTACCTTCTGGACCAACAGTATATACCTTTGCCAACCAAAGTTGGCTATCTTGTCATGGTCTTACTATTTTTACCTTTAGGCCACAGGTGTGTACCTGGTTGTGTTTTATGCAAAGTATTTCACCTTTTAACAAAAGTTGTGTACATTGGTAGGAAATCACCAACAATAAACACAACTTTTTCGGTGAAATACTTTGCTTCAAACACAACAGGAACACAACTGTGGCAAAAAGCTAAAATTTACCCACAGTTATATACCTGGTTTTGAATACCTTTTTACCTTTGAAATACCCTGTATTTAACCTTTTTTTAAAACATAGTTCGCCGCAGAAAGAAATGACAGACAACCAGTGTGAAACGATAATTTAACTTTTATTTAAATTTTTTTTTTTTTTGTAAAATGTTTTTAAAGTGCAAAAAACTTTTTTAATAAAGGTTTTAAACCCAATGGGCATTTTTATTACAAAAAACACACATTACAAATCTGTGTACTGTGGGGTGGAAATACTGCTGGAGGGGCTGCGGGACACTTCGACACTGGGTGTGTGGAGAGAGGACTGGGATCGTGGTGGGGAAGGAACAGTTAGAGGTGAAGGTGTGGAAAAAGCTACAGAATGGGTGGACATGTGGGAGGCAGAAGAGGTGGTGGGTGGTGGAGTGGAGGGTTGGGCAGGGACTGTAGGAGCAGATGATGTTGATGGCAAGTTGTATGGGGAAGGAGTTTGGTACGGGGAAGGAGTTTGGTACGGGGCAGGTTGCTGGAAGTGGGGAGATGTCTGGTACTGGGGAGGTTGCTGGTACTGGGCAGGTTGCTGGTATGTAATAGGAGGGGGAGGATAGAAAGTGGCTGGAGGGGGTGCAGATGTAGTAGGAGGGGGAGGATGGAAAGTGGCTGGAGGGGGTGCAGACGTAATAGGAGGGGGAGGATGGAAAGTGGCTGGAGGGGGTGCAGATGTAGTAGGAGGGGGAGGATGGAAAGTGGCTGGAGGGGGTGCAGATGTAGTAGGAGGGGGAGGATGGAAAGTGGCTGGAGGGGGTGTAGATGTAGTAGGAGGTGGAGGATGGAAAGTGGCTGGAGGGGGTGCAGATGTAATAGGAGGGGGAGGATGGAAAGTGGCTGGAGGGGGTGCAGGTGGAGGAACTACAGTGGTGGGAGGTGGAGGTTGGGAGGTAACCTGCTGTAGAGCACCGTGGCACGAATGCATTACATGCATCTGCTGGGTAGGAGATAGTGTTGCCATGCGCTCCACAACAGACCTGAAAAAGGTGTGGTTTGGCGAAGATCTTGCTTCTGAATGCATGGTTTGCAGAAGTGTCTTCACCTCCAGAATGCTGGAGTTGATCTGCTGAAAGCCTGCGGAGATTTGCTCTGACAAGACTTTTAGACAGTTCTGGAAAGATGCATTCAGATGCAAGAACTCTGGCGCATAAGTCTTTTCCTGACCCCTCTGCCGCTGCCGCCCAGTACCCGCAGGTGTACTAGAGGTGGCAGGGGCAGAAGTGTGGGGTAAAGGGAAAGCGATCTCCTCACCAGCAGCTTCATGTAATGTAGGCGGCCACGATGCTCCTGTGCTGGTGGATGGGACAGATGGGTCGAATGTGTGGGAAGGCTGGGAAGGTGCAGATGTACCGGGGCGGTCGAAGTGTCCCTCGGTGCCGGTCTCCTCAGGGATCGCCTCAGAAGGGTCCAATCGTGCAGGCTCCCGAGTGCTGCTCACCGTGCTGTGGAATAAAGAGAAAAAAAAACAATTAAAATACTGACATGGTATGGCCCTGGCTGAAAAAAAAAGTTACATCTAACATTTTTTTTCACATGTGGTGTGTAATATTTACCTTCTGGTGACCATTGTATCCCGGAGGAACGACAGGGCTTGTGCGTACTTGTACTTGCTCCTGCGTCCTCCAGATCCACTCGGGGCCCGCATCTCTTTATTGAACTCCTTCTTGAAACGATCCCTCACAGACCGCCACCGATTCACAATTCTGTTCCCTGAAACGAGAAAGGAGTGGTTAGTATACAACATCAGTGTTTCCCAAACTCCAGTCCTCATGGTCCCCAGGGGTCATGTTTTCAGGATTTCCATAGTAAATAGAAATCCTGAACACATGATCCGTGGGGACCACGAGGACTGGAGTTCGGGAAACACTGGTTTACATCAAGCAACCGGTACTGTATATACTTATGCTCTGTAATCTGGGCCCGAACATCGAGGTCCTCCCAGCGGCCCACAAGGAGCTAACAGATTTCCTCCCAGAGTCGTCGGGTAACGATCAGGTCAGCGTGGCGGCGGTCAGCCATATTCCAGAGCAGCTCCCTTTCTCTGACGAGATCGATGAGGCGGTCCACATCAATCCCTCCATCCTCACCGTCAGAGTCGGGAGCACGCTGTGAAGGCTGTTAAAGAAAAAGACAAAAATAGCATAATTAGCCTCCACAAAAGAAATGAAATAAAAAGTGCAAAAAACAAAGCAAAAATATTTATACTTACACGCTGGTGACCGCCGCGTTGCTGTCGCCGACGACCCTGGGAGGCACTGCGAGGACCTCTTGGCCGAGCACCAGATTGGGAAGACTAGAGAAGAAAACAAAAAATGTTATGTCTTTGGATGTAGGCATTTGTTTGCTGTGTGTGGTCTGCAGAACATTGTTTTCTATGTGTTGTGTGTAGTGTGATGTTGTGTTTCTGCGTTTGATGCCAAAAACTTACCAATTGTGAGCCCACTCCAGGTGTCTGTCCACCCCTTCCTTCTTCTTCTGGGAGCTCCTCTTCATCTTGTGATTCCTGTTTTGAAATAAAAGGCAATGAATAGACATATATTACAGAGAAGATGGATTTTGGAAATAAAAACTTACCGTCAAATGCTGACGATGCGAGGGAGGGCTCCCAGAAGAAGATGTGCTGTCCTGTTGATGGCCAGACTCCATGGCTGTGGGTATTGCTGCTGCCAGTGATGCCATTTCTGCTGCTGCTGCTGCTGCATCTCTTTGGCGGCTGTTGAATAAAGAGAAACAAAGGGCCAATGAATATCTTGATATTCCATGGCCCTAGTTTGGAGGAATGGGGGATTTGATAATTACCGTCTCTCATCTGCTTCTGGACTCCCCTCCCGTTCAGCATGCTGCTCCATTTGGGGTGGTGCTGATGGTGCTGATGGTGCTGCAGATGTCTGCTGCCTTCTCCTGCTCCTGGTTCTTGGCTTGGGTGGCATGTTGGGTGTGGCTGAGGGTCCCATTGTCTTGCTTTTATATATCTCCTGTGGGCAGAGCTACTGAGCATGCTCAGACCAAAAAAACCGGATCCGGCCACCGGATCCGGCGCATTGCGGCGCTCATAGGCTTTCATTGTGTGAAAAAGCCGGACGCGCCGGATCCGGCGGGTACGGCTTTTTCGCCGGAGACAAAAAACGTTACAGTAGACGTTTTTTCCAGACGCCGGATCGCGACACATTGCGACACATTGCCGGATCCGGCGAAAACCGGATGAAACGCATGGCCATCCGGCGCGATCCGGCGCAAATGCAAGTCAATGGGGGGGAAACCGGATCCGGCATTGCATTTCGCCGGATCCGGTTTCTGTCAAAAGCGCCGGATCGCGCCTGACGGCGAAAACCTGATGTGTGAAAGAGGCCTTAGGTGTGGTTGGTGGAACGCAGCTTCTGGGGTAGGGATCTCATTCCTTTGGTCGGGTATTTGATCGCATTCGATTAGCGTAGGTAAGGGTATTTCTACGCCTCCGTTGACAGGAGAAGCAATGAAACCTTGTGCCCTTCTGCCGCTAGTCTCTGCGGCCTGAGAAAGTGTTCAGAGTATAAGGCGTTGCTGGTCCCTTAATTCCAAAGGCTTCAAAGAACTTAGGTCCAGCTATGGATCGATTGCTCTGATCGTCATTGATGTGTGGCGCCCTTGAGGGTTCAGTCGCCACAGAGGTACTGCACCTCCTCCTGAGTTGTGGCACCCCACTATCCAGGTAAGGTGGAGACATCTGACCACACTCCAACACCTGCACCCCACACCACAAAGTAGTGTAGCAAAGCACCTTCGGCGGCTCCCTGCTTGGAGTGTAGCATAGCACCCCTTGGTGGCTCCCCGCTTGGAACACGAAACGTGCTGGGAGGTGGGTGGAGTTGAGTTCGCATAAAAGAGCGGGAAGAGTTGAGTCAGTCAGTCAGTCTTTCATTCAGTCAGTGAGTGAGGATGTAGAAGGACAGAGAGTGAGAAAGAGAAGATCCCTGGGAGAGGGATGGAAGAAGGAAGTGCTGCAGCAGGCCACAGTGATCTGGGTCTGCTAGCACAGGAAAGAGACAGAGAAAGGAAGCTTGATTCTCCATTGGAAAGAAGGATTAGTACGGAACGTAAGGAGAATAAGAGGACTAAGGATCGGGGTTGGAAGAGAGAACCCCTCCCAAGTTCTAAGCGCAAGGCCAGGGTCCGGTTCCCGAGGTTGTATGGATACTAAGGCTATGTGCACATGTTGCGGATTCCGCTGCGGGTTTTTCCGCCCGGAAACGCAGGTAAAACCGCAGGTAAAGTGACCTGCGGTTTTCCTGCGGTTTTGCCCTGCGGTTTCACACCTCTACTATGGTAAAGGTATGAAACCGCTGCGGAATCCGCACAAACAATTGACATGCTGCGGTTTGTAAACCGCAGCAAAACCGCGCGGAAAAATCCGCACTGTCTGCACAGCGTTTTTGAAACCCCATAGGGTTTCATTGTACTGTACATGGTCAGCGGAACTGCTGCGTTTCCGCAGGGCCAAAACCGCTGCGGAAACGCAGCAGAATCCGCAACGTGTGCACATAGCCTAATGGTCCTGCAGCAGACACCGGAGGAATAGAAGCTGTCACCACTTTATTCCCACACCAGACTTGGGGGCACAACAGCAACGAGAGTGAGCCGGGACTAGGTAGAAGGAGTCCCCGAAGCAGGCTACAGCTGTCTGCCGTACAAGTAGAGTTCATAGGAACATCTGACAGGAGGAACTCCAGTGTAACTCAGTACTGTGAGTACTTCACTCAAAGGCGCAAAGAGGGAGACGTTCAGAAAGGGCACATATGTTAGCAGAGTGTTGGAACGGAGTATTTCATGTTGCCTGGAAGTTGGCTGAGCTCCTGACCTGGAGGACACGGCACGGATGCGGGCACCTGTGTGCACAGCAGACTGTGAGTAAAGCTTTGGAGCTACATGCCCTGGTGTCCTCCTCTTATTCCTGCGCCAACCCACTCAGCACTGCTACATCCCTTGCGCCCGACACTACACCATCTAAGTGTCACTTCACCTACTCTGCCCTGGGACTACAGCCCTGCCTGTGGAGGACTATAACATCATTGCTGCACCACAGCATCTGTCCCAGAGGATCTGTCTGCAGCGTCGGCTTACATCTTCATTGCCGAACACCACAGGTGGCGTCACAAATCACTTATAAACTTTCTCCTTTTTACAATGGGCGCCCAGGGCCACGGGCCGGGTGCCTGCTGCCGTGACATCTCCCATTGAACTCATCGGGGGCCCGGTACCGAGTACCCCACAGCCCTGGGAGGGCGATCCAGATGGCATACATTTTTACTGCCTTCTCTGGTTGCCCTTCTGGATAACCTCTGATTAGGCATATCCTGGCACAGCATTTATCCCTTTGGCTCTCCCCACATACCTCTGAGCATGAGCAGGAGACAGCCGTGGTACACTTGGCGTTGTTCTGTGGTCCCCGTCATGGCTTGTAGCTGGACTAGAGGTAACTGCGACTGCTGGATCGCTGGTGGCTGAGGTTGGATGTAAAGCTGATGGGTGTTTGTCACTATGACACTCTTCACACTTAATGGCAGATTTACAGTCCTTGGCCATGTGTTCTAATGAGGCGCAGCACTTGAAACATACCCCAAGTTCACTGAGGATTTTCTTGCGCTCCTGCATGGTTTTGGACCTGAAGTCTCTACATTTGTTCAGTGAGTGCGGTTTTTTGTGAATGGGACACTGACGATTGAAAAATTTATCCCTCGATGGAATAGTGTACTGTTTATCAGCGGGTACCGCAGGTGGTGGCAGGTTAGTCTTTCTGACGGTTACACTATTTCTCAAGTCCTTGCGTCTATGTGAGACGCTTTCATACCTTGATGACGGTGTTGCTGGAGCTGTAGTGTTAGACTCCAGGACGTCTAGGCTAGGGTCATTCCTCATTTGGGCCTGTTCGTCGACAAACTTGCAGAACTGATTGAACGGAGGAAAGGTGACATCATGTGACCTTTTGTACCTGGAAACGCATACTGCCCACTTCTCTTGCAGACTATGCGGCAGCTTTGAGATGATTGGGTTCACCCCATGGGCGGTGTCCAGATAGCACAATCCAGACAGACGAGGGTCTCTTTTTGCGAGTTCCAGCTCCATAAGCAGATCGCTTAAGTCGAGAAGCTTGTGGGCTTCCTTAAGGTTGATCCTTGGAACATTCTGCAGTCTCTTGAACAGGGACTTTTCTATGACTTCAGCGCTGCCATAGGTTCTTTCGAGTCTCAGCCAGGCAGCAGCAAGATCTGCTTCAGCTTGCCCCATGTAGACGGTCCGAAGACTCTTGATACGGTTTGTGGATTCAGGACCCAACCATTTTACCATGAGGTCGAGCTCCAGTTCTGCCGATAGGTTGAGGTCAGCAATGGTGGCCTTGAAGGTTGCTTTCCAGGCTTTGTAGTTCTCTGCACAGTCATCAAACTTTGAGAGGCTGGTGCTGATTAGATCTTTGCTCACCATAAACCTGGCAAACTCGGACATGTCTGATCCTTCACTCCTTGTTACCGTGTTAGCTTGTGGTGCCCCTCGGGCGTATAAGCTGTGTGGCATGGAAGGGTGAATTGTTCCCGGGTAGAATGATGTTGCTGTTGAGTTGAGCTGTCGTTTAACCTCTGGAGATTTTGATGACTGCGGCTTGAACTGTGGAGATGGACTGGAGAGCGTCTTGTGGTCATCTTGTGACGATTGCTGCTCCTGAGGGGACACATTATGGCATTGGTCTTGGGTCTCTGCAGATACTGTGGGTAACACTGGCACCGTAAGTTGGGCTGACTTGGACGTTTCCACATTGTTGGGTTGAACGTCGCTGGAGAAGGTGTGTGCTGCAGATATCTGTTTCTGCACATAATCACTGGTACGGACAGCTGGGTCCTCTTCTTCCAGTGGTGGTAGGCAAATCGGGTCGAGGTTTTGCTTCAATGCTTGCTCGAGTATTTTTACTTCGGCTAGCGCGATTTCTTCCTCCATTTGTGTTTGAAGAATCTTTGCTTGAGCCTCTGCTTTCTTGGCTTCTGCCTGTGCTTCAGCTTTCTTGGCTTCTGCCTCTGCTTCAGCTTTCTTGGCTTCTGCCTGAGCTTCAGCTTTCTTGGCTTCTGCCTCTGCTTCAGATTTCTTGGCTTCTGCCTCTGCTTTCTTAGCTTCTGCCTCTGCCTTCTTTTCTGTGTAGGAACGTCTTAGTTTGGATCGCTCTGCGTTTAAACGGGCCTCTAGGATTCTGTCACTGAGGGTTGAAGTCCTTGAACAGGATGAATTGTATGACCGAGAAGAGTGTTTGGATGAGCCTGACCTGTGGGATCTTGATTCTTGCAGATGAGCAATACGGAGCTCCGCTTTATCTTTGGCGTCTTGCACGGCGGCATCCCTTTCTCTTTCTATGGAATCTACTTTGCTCAACTCTGATGAGGCATCATCAATATTAGTCTTTTAGGCGTACCTTGCGAATAGTCTCTTGTATCTTCCGTGGGCTGTGTCTAGCCGTTTAATAGTGTCCTGTAGACTCGCTGCATCATTTTTGTGGCGTTGGATGCCTGACGTGAGGGAGATGACTCATTCCCATAGGTCGTCCAGGTTGTCATTGAACTCATCCTTCGTATTGTGATAGTTTTCGACAGCCTTTATGGTTTGTTTGACAGAGCGTCTTGGTCGTGAGTCTTGGTCTGTTTCTGAAGCTGGCTCTGTTTCCCCCTCTTCATAATGGACAGTATCTGTTGTATTTGCTCTGTTTCAGCAGTGGGAGACAATGCAGAGTCTTTTTCGGCCATTTTGATTTAAGGTGCAGACTTTGCTCCTCACTAAGACTGTAGTCTCCATCTAAATGGGAATGGTCAGTTTTTGAACTTTGTATTCATTTACCTTCTGACTGAGCACTCCACCTGTTAGCCGCAGGCGTTTTTAATCAAACCAGGGCCATTTTCCCTCCACAGAGATATAGACTTCAGTCCTAACAGAGGATTTTTCATAGGTTCCCATTCAGATGGAGACTACAGTCTTAGTGAGGATTGGCATAGAATAGGGACCTGGAAAACGAGAAATGCCTTAACGTGGCTTCCAGGTACACATAACTTGGCCATTTTATGCGCTAAACTTTCTCAATTTTTCATACTTCTAATGCAGTAATGCAATTCATTATTCATGCTTGCATGGTTTGACGCTACAGTTTGCTTCCTTTTTTGCTTGAATATATATGAGTTGGTGACTCTAGGTTAAGCACCTGTTCACACTATGCTTATGCTTGGAAGTGACGGTCAGTTTTTGAAACCTGATGGAGATACTGACATCATGAGGTGCCTGATGGAGACATTGATACCATGATGTGACTGATGGAGACATTGATACCATGATGTGCCTGATGGAGACATTGATACCATGATGTGCCTGATGGAGACATTGATACCATGATGTGCCTGATTGAGACACTGACACCATGATGTGCCTGATGGAGACATTGATACCATGATGTGCCTGATGGAGATACTGACATCATGATGTGCCTGATGGAGATATTGATACCATGATGTGCTTGATGGAGACATTGATACCGTGATGTGCCCGATGGAGACATTGATACCATGATGTGCCTGATGGAGACACTGACACCATGATGTGCCTGATGGAGACATTGATACCATGATGTGCCTGATGGAGATACTGACATCATGATGTGCCTGATGGAGATATTGATACCATGATGTGCTTGATGGAGACATTGATACCGTGATGTGTCCGATGGAGACATTGATACCATGATGTGCCTGATGGAGACACTGACACCATGATGTGCTTGATGGAGACATTGATACCATGATGTGCCTGATGGAGATACTGACACCATGATGTGCCTGATGAAGACATTGATACCATGATGTGACTGATGGAGACATTGATACCATGATGTGCCTGATGGAGACATTGATACCATGATGTGCCTGATGGAGACATTGATACCATGATGTGCCTGATGGAGACACTGACACCATGATGTGCTTGATGGAGACATTGTTACCATGATGTGCCTGATGGAGATACTGACAACATGAAGTGCCTGATGGAGACATTGATACCATGATGTGCCTGATGGAGGCACTGACACCATGATGTGCTTGATGGAGACATTGATACCATGATGTGCCTGATGGAGATACTGACATGAAGTGCCTGATGGAGATATTGATACCATGATGTGCCTGATGGAGACACTAATGCCGTGATATGCCTGATGGAGACATTGATACCATTATGTGCCTGATGGAGATACTGACACCATGATATTCTTGATGGACATATTGATACCATGATGTGCATGATGGAGATACTGACACCATGATGTGCCTGATGGAGACATTGATGCCATGATGTGCCTGATGGAGATACTGACACCATGATGAGCCTGATGGAGACAATGAAACCACGATGTGCCTGATGGAGACATTGATACCATGATGTGCCTAATGGAGATGTCAGGAACACCGCACTGAGCTTGCTCACTGAGCCAGTGCGCGTGTCCTGAGTAAAGTGAAACAGTGCTCAAAGGTACCTGTGGAGCGGGCAGCAACCGAGTAGATGCGTACTTCAGAGCCGCAGGACCTGAAACATGTGACTGCTAGAGGCGTGGCCTAAACTCCACAGAGCTAGGAGCTGCAAGAGAACTCCTAGCAGGGTAACTGCGAGACAGAGTTACCAAGGGGCATAAACAGGGAGGATAGTCAGGTCGTAGCCAATGAGTCAGACACAGAGATAGCTGCAAAGGTACAAGAGGGGCGAGCAGAGAGTAGTCAGGTTACAGGCAATGAGTCATACACAGAGATAACGCAGTACAAAATCAACAGGCAAACTCATAACGGGAAACAGAACCGGGTCAGAACCATATAAGCAAGCTATAACAACAAACAGGCACACGGGGGTCAGCACACTAGGCCAAAGGCAAAAGTATAACTGACAGGGATTGGAGCTTCCCAGGGTTTTAAGAAGCTCTCTCAGAACCAGAAAGAGGCCACAATCATTAACCCCCAAGTGTGCAGGTCAAAACCTGCACAGAGCTCCAGACATTAACCCCCGGTGTGCAGCTCAAAAACCTGCACTGGGATCATGACAGTACCCCCCTCTCAACGGGGGGCCTCTGGACCCCCAGGCTTCCCCGGGTACTTGGCATGGAAAGCCCGAACCAGGCGATCTGCATGTACCGAGCGAGCAGGGACCCATGAGTGCTCCTCTGGTCCATATCCCTTCCAGTGGACCAGGTACTGCAAAGAGCGGCGCACCCGCCGAGAGTCCACGATATGTCCGACCTCATACTCCAATTGACCCTCCACCAGCACTGGAGGAACAACAGTCTCAGAGTTCTCTTTGACAGATCCTGCGGCTTTCAACAGAGATTTATGGAACACATTAGATATTTTTAAGGAGGCGGGGAGACGCAACCTATATGCCACAGGGTTGACTATCTCCATAATCTCGTACAGACCAATGAACTTTGGTCCCAACTTAACTGATGGTACCTTTAAGTTGATGTTACGTGTGGAGAGTCAAACCTTCTCTCCCACCTGAAACATGTCTCCCGAGGCTCTCTTTTTGTCCGCAAAATATTTGTATCTCCCCTGGGCCCGAGAGATATTACGCCGGACTTCAGCTACTGGACAACCGGAATCCACCCGAGAAAACTCCCCAAAATGCGGATTAAAGCCATAATTAATCAGGAATGGGGACATGTTGGTGGACTGACTCACCCGGTTGTTAAAAGCGAATTCAGCCAACGGTAACGTATCACACCAATCCTCCTGTCTGGCGGAGGTCAGACACCAGAGAATTTGTTCCAGGGATTGATTGGTGCGTTCTATCTGACCATTGCTCTCCGGGTGATATGCCGACGAGAAGGAGAGTGAGATGCCCAATTTCATACAGAGCACCCTCCAAAATTTGTCCACAAACTGCACACCTCTGTCAGACACCACATTCAGGGGTACCCCATGCAATCGGACCACATGCTGCACAAACAACCTTGACAATGTTTCTGCTGAAGGTAATGTGCCAAGGGAATGAAATGGGCCTGTTTAGAAAACCTGTCCACCACCACCCAGATCACGGTATTGCCCCTGGAAGGTGGAAGGCCAGTAATAAAATCCATGGAAAGATGAGTCCATGGCCTATCAGGAACCGGTAAAGGTATGAGTTCCCCAGCCGGTCGGTTATGCGAGCTTTTGGAACGGGCACACATGCCACAAGCAGAAACAAATTCCTTGACATCGGACCTTAATGAAGGCCATCAAAAACCCCTGGCTACTGCCTCTTTAGTGGCTGTGATACCTGGATGAGCACTCAGCCTAGAATCATGAAACTCCTGCAGAAGTCTAAGCCGCAATGAATCTGGAACAAACAGTTTATCGCCTGGCCTGGTTGCCGGAGCTAGGGCCTGAGCCCTTAGGATTTCTTGTTCCAACTCAGTTGAGACCCCCGCCACTACCACCCCTGGGGGAAGAATGGAGGACGGCGGCTCAGGGGGAGACACTTTATCAAAACTTCTGGACAGGGCATCCGCTTTGACATTTTTGGACTCCGGTCGAAAAGTAATTGAGAACTGAAATTGTGAAAAAAAAGTGACCAACGGGCCTGTCTAGGAGTAAGCCTCTTAGCAGATTCAAGGTATGCCAAATTTTTGTGATCCGTGACAACCGTGATAGGGTGTGCCGCCCCTTCCAAAAAGTGCCTCCATTCCTCAAACGCCAGCTTGGCCGCAAGAAGTTCTCTATTGCCTACATCATAGTTTTTCTCAGCTGAAGAGAACTTCTTGGAAAAGAAGGCACAGGGTTTGAGGTTGGTAAGGGTGGCTGGACCCTGGGACAGCACAGCCCCCACCCCCACTTCAGAAGCATCCACCTCCACAATGAATGGTTTGGACGGGTCAGGTTGTACCAACATCAGGGCAGACATGAAACATTTCTTAATCGCTGAGAAGGATTCCTTAGCGAGTACAGACCAATTTTTTACATCAGCTCCCTTCTGGGTAAGATCCGTGAGTGGTTTAACCACTTGTGAGAAACCTTTAATGAATCTCCGGTAATAGTTCACAAATCATAAGAAGCGCTGGAGCCCCTTGAGATCTCGAGGCTGAACCTAGTCAGCGATCGCCAGCACCTTAGGATCCATACGAAACCCCTCACAGGACACAATCAACCCCAAAAAAGACAGTTCCTGTACAAAAAACGAACATTTTTCCAATTTAGCGAACAACTGGTTCTCCCTGAGTCTCAGGAGAACCTTCTTTAGATGTTGCAAGTGAGATTGACTGTCCGGGGAATACACCAAAATGTCATCCAAATAAATAATAACAAAACGGCCTATCAGATCAGAAAACACAACATTGATGACATTTTGGAAAATAGCGGGTGCATTAGTTAACCCAAATGGCATTACCAGGTTCTCAAAGAGTCCTTCTGATGTGAGGAATGCCGTTTTCCACTCGTCCCCTTCCCGAACCTTTATCAGATTGTAGGCCCCCTGCAGATCTAACTTGGAGAACCATTGGGCCCCAGCTAACTGGTTACATAAGTCTGGGATGAGGGGAAGCGGGTTAGAGTTCCTAACCGTTATCTTGTTCAGTTCCCGAAAGTCAAGGCACGGCCGCAAACCACCATCCTTTTTCTTCACAAAGAAGAACCCTGCTGCCACAGGTGACACAGAAGGCCCGATATGCCCTTTGCGGAGACTCTCAGCTATGTACTCCTTTATGGGTTGGCGCTCAGGCCCAGACACATTGAACAATCTAGCCTTAGGTAACTTGGCTCCGGGTACTAAATCAATGGCACAATCATAGGGTCTATGTGGTGGCAGTGCCTCAGCCTCATTTTCGGAAAAAACGTCTTCGAAATCCTTCAGGTACTCCGGAATACCATCCAGATCGACAGACGACACAGACACGGATTTAACAGCGTTAACAAGATGTCCCCGGTTACCACATTTATTATTGCATCCCCATTGAGTGATTTCCCCTGTAACCCAATCAATGGTAGGATTATGGGTTGAAGCCAAGGCATCCCCAGTACCAGTACTGCAGGCAAGTTATCTACCAGCAGACAACTTCGTTTCTCCACATGAGTGGAACCCACTTTTAGAGAAAAAAGTTCAGACCTGCAGCAGATACCGTCTTGGGTAAGAGGAGAGAGTCAATTGCCACAAGTTTAACAGGATCGTGAAGCCTGACTGTCCCTATCTTATTAAGAGTCATAACCTTGGTATCAATCAGGTTCACAGCAGAACCGCAGTCAATAAAAGCAGTAGTCTGAACAGGACCATAACCAAGTTCCACTTCCACCTGCAGCACCATTTTTGCACATGAGGAAAATTGTACCTGAAGGTCTGGGTAGCCACCTCGACTACTACCCAGACCTAGTCGTTTCCCGCCATCTTGGAGGATGACGGACAGGAGGGGCAGTCCTTCTTCCAATGTCTAGATTTCCCACAATAGAAACACAACTGCTTCTCCCGGCGGCGTCTTCTTTCCTTTCCCTCACAGGTGACAGCACTCACCTCCATAGCCATAGGAAGAGTCCGGGTCTCATCTCCACTGAAGAATAAGGACGTTTCCCGTTGCATAATGCCTCTAGCCCGCAGTCTGCGATCCATGCGAACCGCTTGGATCATGGCATCCTCCAGGGCACATCATTGTATCAATGTCTCCATCAGGCACATCGTGGTTTCATTGTTTCCATCAGGCTCATCATGGTGTCAGTATCTCCATCAGGCACATCATGGCATCAATGTCTCCATCAGGCACATCATGGTGTCAGTATCTCCATCATGCACATCATGGTATCAATATGTCCATCAAGAATATCATGGTGTCAGTATCTCCATCAGGCACATAATGGTATCAATGTCTCCATCAGGCATATCATGGCATTAGTGCCTCCATCAGGCTCATCATGGTGTCAGTGTCTCAATCATGCACAACATGGTGTCAGTATCTCCATCAGGTACATCATGGTGTCAATGTCTCCATCAGGCACATCACGGTGTCAATGTCTCCATCATGCACATCATGGTGTCAGTATCTCCATCAGGTACATCATGGTATCAATGTCTCCATCAGGCACATCATGGTGTCAGTATCTCCATCAGGCACATCATGGTATAAATGTCTCCATCGGGCACATCATGGTATCAACGTCTCCATCAGGAACATCATGATGTCAGTATCTCCATCAGGCACACCATGGTATCAATGTCTCCATCAGGCACATCATGGTGTCAGTATCTCCATCAGGCACATATGGTATCAATGTCTCCATCAAGCACATCGTAATGTCAGTATCTCCATCAAGCACATCATGGCATCGATGTCTCCATCAGACACATCATGGTGTCAGTATCTCCATCAGGCACATCATGGTATAAAAGTCTCCATCGGGCACATCATGGTATCAATGTCTCCATCAGGCACATCATGATGTCAGTATCTCCATCAGGCACATCATGGTATCAATGTCTCCATCAGGCACATCATGGTGTCAGTGTCTTCATCAGGCATATCATGGTATCAATGTCTCCATTAGGCACATCATGGTATCAATGTGTCCATCAAGCATATTATGGTGTCAGTATCTCCATCAGGCACATCATAGTATCAATGTCTCCATCAGGCTCATCATAGTGTCAGTGTCTCCATCAGGCACATCATGGTATAAAAGTCTCCATCGGGCACATCATGGTATCAATGTCTCCATCGGGCACATCATGATGTCAGTATCTCCATCAGGCACATCATGGTATCAATGTCTCCATCAGGCACATCATGGTGTCAGTGTCTTCATCAGGCATATCATGGTATCAATGTCTCCATTAGGCACATCATGGTATCAATGTGTCCATCAAGCATATTATGGTGTCAGTATCTCCATCAGGCACATCATGGTATCAATGTCTCCATCAAGCACATTGTGATGTCAGTATCTCCATCAAGCATATCGTGGTATCAATGTCTCCATCAGGCACATCATGGTGTCAGTATCTCCATCAGGCACATCATGGTATAAATGTCTCCATCGGGCACATTATGGTATCAATGTCTCCATCAGGCACTTCATGGTGTCAGTATCGCCATCAGGCACGTCATGGTATAAATGTCTTCATCAGGCACATCATGGTATAAATGTCTTCATCAGGCACATCATGGTATCAATGTCTCCATCAGGCACATCATGGTGTCAGTATCTCCATCAGGCACATCATGGTATAAATGTCTCCATCGGGCACATCATGGTATCAATGTCTCCATCAGGCACATCATGGTGTCAGTATCTCCATCAGGCACATCATGGTATCAATGTCTCCATCAAGCACATTGTGATGTCAGTATCTCCATCAAGCACATCATGGTATCAATGTCTCCATCAAGCACATCGTGATGTCAGTATCTCCATCAAGCACATCATGGTATGAATGTCTCCGTCAGGCACATCATGGTGTCAGTATCTCCATCAGGCACGTCATGGTATAAATGTCTTCATCAGGCACATTTTGGTATCAATGTCTCCATCAGGCACATCATGGTGTCAGTATCTCCATCAGGCACATCATGGTATCAATGTCTCCATCAGGCACATCGTGATGTCAGTATCTCCATCAAGCACATCATGGCATCAATGTCTCCATCAGGCACATCATGGTGTCAGTATCTCCATCAGGCACATCATGGTATCAATGTCTTCATCAGGCACATCATGATGTCAGTATCTCCATCAGGCACATCATGGTATCAATGTCTCCATCAGGCACATCATGGTGTCAGTGTCTTCATCAGGCATATCATGGTATCAATGTCTCCTGTCATGATCCCAGTGCAGGTTTTTGAGCTGCACACTGGGGGTTAATGATTGTGGCCTCTTTCTGGTTCTGGGAGAGCTTCTTAAACCCCTGGGAAGCTCCAATCCCTGACAGTTATACTTTTGCCTTTGGCCGAGTGTGGTGACCTCTGTGTGTCTGTTTGTTGCTATAGCTTGTTTATATGGTTCTGACCCGGTTCTGTTTCCCGTTGTGAGTTTGCCTGTTGATTTTGTACTACATTATTATCTCTGTGTATGACTCATTGCCTGTGACCTGACTACTCTCTGCTCGCCCCTCTTGTACCTCGCTGCTATCTCTGTGTATGACTCATTGCCTGTGACCTGACTACTCTCTGCTCGCCCCTTTGGTACCTTGCAGCTATCTCTGTGTATGACTCATTGCCTGTGACCTGAATACTCTCTGCTCGCCCCTCTTGTACCTTGCAGCTATCTCTGTGTGTGACACATTGCCTGTGACCTGACTAATCTCTGCTCGCCCCTTTGGTACCTTGCAGCTATCTCTGTGTATGACTCATTGCCTGTGACCTGACTACTCTCTGCTCGCCCCTCTTGTACCTTTGCAGCTATCTCTGTGTGTGACTCATTGGCTACGTCCCGACTATTCTCCCTGTCTATGCCCCTTGGTAACTTTGTCTCGCAGTTACCCTGCTAGGAGTTCTCTTGCAGCTCCTAGCTCTCTGGAGTTTAGGCCACGCCCCCAGCAGTCACATGATTCAGGTCCTGCGTCTCTGAAGTACGCACCTACTCGATTGCTGCCCGCTCCACAGGTATCCTTGAGCACATTTTGCTTTACTCAGGACACGCGCACTGGCTCAGTGAGCAAGTTTAGTGCGTTGTTCGTGAATTTATAACTGGCCTACAATTTTTTTTTCTCTCCTCACTTCTGCAGCATGGACCCAATGTGTGCTTTATCTGAGCAGGTGAAATGCTTGACTCAGTCGCTGCAGAAGCTTAGTTTGGAACACCAAGCTCTGGCCCAGTCCCAACGGCGGGTTGAGGACTCAGTTCAGGGGGTACTTTCCGCAGGCTTCCAGCAGGTGGGGAATAGAGATGTCATTTTAGTCCCATCCGAATCCCCGGTTAAATTGCCAGATACGTTTTCTGGTAGCAAGGATGATTTCAGGGCATTTAAGGAGGGCTGTAAGCTCTTTTTCTCTTTGAGACCCTGCTCCTCTGGGGATGAGAAACAGAGGGTGGGGGTGGTGATGTCCCTGCTTAGGGGGTCCCCACAAGCCTGGGCATTCTCGCTTTCCTCTTTTGCCCCTGAGAGAATGTCTGTGGATGCGTTTTTTGTAGCCTTAGGGCTTATTTATGATGAGCCTGATAAAGTGCGGTTGGCTGAGGACAAGGTGATGAGTGTCTGTCAGGGGAAGCACTCGGCCGAGTGGTTCTGTACTGAATTCAGACGTTGGGCAGCGGAGATATCCTGGAGTGATGCTACAAAATAGGGAACTGCCAGGAAAAATATATAAGATTTTAGTGTAAATAACAACAAATCACATGCAATAAGACAGACTCATAAAAGTATTTAAAAAAACATAGTCAGGTTCAATAGCTGGTTATGCCCATGATATGGCAATAGG
Source organism: Dendrobates tinctorius (assembly GCF_039654945.1). NCBI lineage: Eukaryota > Metazoa > Chordata > Amphibia > Anura > Dendrobatidae > Dendrobates > Dendrobates tinctorius. The sequence continues at coordinate 30,398,769 of NW_027361806.1, read as the reverse complement.
CCACCCCCACAAAAGTTCACAAAACTCCAAATAGCAGTATATTAGTATATAAAACCAGCAGAATTGTTTTTCATATAAACACAAATTCAAGAGAAAGTAGAACATTGATCCGTACTCTTACTGACTGGTTAAACCCATGAACCAATAGATGCGCAAACAAATCCACGCACAATATGAAGACAGTAAAATGCTAAACAACCCTATTCACAGCAAAACAAACATTCTACTGGCAAAAATGGCTGCAAATAGGAAAGTCACATCTTACTAACTTAATACCAGCAGGTTTGATCCCTGATATATACAGTATGGATACATACAGGCAGCACGGTGGCTCAGTGGTTAGCACTGCAGCGCTGGAATTCTGGGTTCAAATCCCACCAAGGACAACATCTGCAAGGAGTCTGTATGTTCTTCCCGTGTTTGCATGGGTTTCCTCCGGGTACTCCGATTTCCTCCCACATTCTAAAGACTTACTGATAGGGAATTTAGATTGTGAGCCCCATTGGGGACAGTGATAATAACGTGTGCAAACTGTAAAGCGCTGCGGAATATGTTGGTGCTATATAAAAACAAAGATTATTATATATTTTTTTAATAATATATCTTTATTTAGCTCTATGGATTTACCAAAACTCAATAAAATCTGCATCAAAAATGTATGAAGTCCGCGCAGATTTTCAACTGCATTTTCTGCCAAGAGAGGCAGAGACCGCGCAGAGTTTTACACAAGCGAATCCGCAGCGTGTGCACACAGCCTTCCACTAGTACAGCTCAGCTCTTCCGTATTGTCCGGGGAGCTCCCTATGTGTAGCGGCAGGCTTCATTTCTCTCCTGCTTTCTCCGCTGCTAGCCTGCTGTAGGAGAAGCCTTAGTTCACTGATGAATTAATCTTACAGTGTGGCTGGCAGACTCCATGTTGTGATTTTCTCACCTGCACTGGAATCGTCTGGAAGCTGCTGGGGCTTATGACAAATGTTGCATTCCGGCCTTGTCATTTCTAGCACTGGATGCGGTGACATCTGCGTGCGCCATGCTCCAGGCCTTAGGCTGTGTGCACACGTTGCAGATTCTGCTGCGGTGTACAGTACCATTTAAGTCAATGCAAGATGAAAACCGCTGTGCCCACGGTGCGGAATTTTCTGCGCGGATTTGCTGTGGTTTACAATCCGCAGCATGTCCATTCTTTGTGTGGATTGCGCTGCGGTTTAGCACCTGCTCCCTGACAGCTGTCAAACAGCAGGGGAAAACCGCAGGCTAATCCGCAGTAAATCCGCATTGTGTGCACACAGCCTTACACCTGTCTCATGACCTCTGCACTTGTGGGACCTGGGCGCACGACTGGGGCCCGTTCCCTGCGCTCTCCCAGGCCCGCCGCTAACCCGTGCTCGGTGCACATCTGCTAATCGCTATTTTCCTGTTGCAGTGAAAGTTGAAGGAAATGATGTGTGGACAGGACAGAGCGCTGCAGATACGGAATCAGCGCGGCGGGCGAGTCCGCGGCCCCTCTCCATGGACTGCAGGGATTTTTTTGGTCCTGTTCAGGAAGCTGACCCTCATCTCCTCTTCCCGTTTGGCTGAGCCGCTTGCTCACTCCGGAACTGGATTTGCGTAGGCAGAGTTAAAAATAGAGCAGGTATATAAGAAGAAGAGGAGAGGCCCTCTGACCAAAAGAGAATGCAAGAGCCCCCATAGCAGAGCCGAGCCCTTCATCAGGGCCCAATGTGAGCACAGACAAGAGTCACATCCACAAGGGACTCCGGCCATATCTAACCGGGGAGCACATAAGGGATATCATGGGACCCCCACCAAATACCTGGCTCTATACCTGAAGCAGTCAATGCAATAGGACTGCAGTATACAGTCATCATAGTGCTGTAATATAGAGGCCACATAGTGCTGTAATATAGAGGCCACATAGTGCTGTAATATAGAGCCCACATAGTGCTGTAATATAGAGCCCACATAGTACTGTAATATAGAGCCCACATAGTGCTGTAATATAGAGCTCACATAGTGCTGTAATATAGAGCCCACATAGTGCTGTAATATAGAGGCCACATAGCGCTGTAATATAGAGCCCACATAGTACTGTAATATAGAGCCCACATAGTGCTGTAATATAGAGCCCACATAGTGCTGTAATATAGAGGCCACATAGTGCTGTAATATAGAGCCCACATAGTACTGTAATATAGAGCCCACATAGAGCTGTAATATAGAGCCCACATAGTGCTGTAATATAGAGCCCACATAGTGCTGTAATATAGAGGCCACATAGTGCTGTAATATAGAGCCCACATAGTCCTGTAATATAGAGCCCACATAGTACTGTAATATAGAGGCCACACAGTGCTGTAATATAGAGCCCGTATAGTACTGTAATATAGAGCTCACATAGTGCTGTAATATAGAGGCCACATAGTACTGTAATATAGAGCCCACATAGTGCTGTAATATAGAGCCCACATAGTGCTGTAATATAGAGCCCACATAGTACTGTAATATATAGCCCACATAGTGCTGTAATATAGAGCTCACATAGTACTGTAATATAGAGCCCACATAGTGCTGTAATATAGAGCCCACATAGTACTGTAATATATAGCCCACATAGTGCTGTAATATAGAGCTCACATAGTGCTGTAATATAGAGCCCGCATAGTACTGTAATATAGAGCTCACATAGTACTGTAATATAGAGCCCACATAGTACTGTAATATAGAGCCCACATAGTGCTGTAATATAGAGCCCACATAGTACTGTAATATATAGCCCACATAGTGCTGTAATATAGAGCTCACATAGTACTGTAATATAGAGCCCGCATAGTACTGTAATATAGAGCTCACATAGTGCTGTAATATAGAGCCCACATAGTACTGTAATATAGAGCCCACATAGTGCTGTAATATAGAGCCCACATAGTACTGTAATATATAGCCCACATAGTGCTGTAATATAGAGCTCACATAGTGCTGTAATATAGAGCCCGCATAGTACTGTAATATAGAGCTCACATAGTACTGTAATATAGAGCCCACACAGTACTGTAATATAGAGCCCACATAGTACTGTAATATAGAGCTCACATAGTACTGTAATATAGAGCTCACACAGTACTGTAATATAGAGCCCGCATAGTACTGTAATATAGAGCCCGCATAGTACTGTAATATAGAGCTCACATAGTACTGTAATATAGAGCCCACATAGTACTGTAATATAGAGCTCGCATAGTGCTGTAATATAGAGGCCACATAGTGCTGTAATATAGAGCCCACATAGTGCTGTAATATAGAGCCCACATAGTGCTGTAATATAGAGGCCACATAGTGCTGTAATATAGAGCCCACATAGTGCTGTAATATAGAGGCCACATAGTGCTGTAATATAGAGGCCACATAGTGCTGTAATATAGAGCCCACATAGCACTGAAATATAGAGCCCACATAGCACTGTAATATAGAGGCCACATAGTGCTGTAATATAGAGCCCACATAGTGCTGTAATATAGAGCCCGCATAGTGCTGTAATATAGAGCCCGCATAGTGCTGTAATATAGAGCCCACATAGTGCTGTAATATAGAGCTAACATAGTGCTGTAATATAGAGCCAACATAGTGCTGTAATATAGAGGCCACATAGTGCTGTAATATAGAGCCCACATAGTGCTGTAATATAGAGCTCACATAGTGCTGTAATATAGAGGCCACATAGTGCTGTAATATAGAGGCCACATAGTGCTGTAATATAGAGCCCGCATAGTGCTGTAATATAGAGCCCGCATAGTGCTGTAATATAGAGCCCGCATAGTGCTGTAATATACAGCCCGCATAGTGCTGTAATATAGAGGCCACATAGTGCTGTAATATAGAGCTCACATAGTGCTGTAATATAGAGGCCACATAGTGCTGTAATATAGAGCCCACATAGTGCTGTAATATAGAGCCCACATAGTGTTGTAATATAGAGCCCACATAGTGCTGTAATATAGAGCCCACATAGTGCTGTAATATAGAGCCCACATAGTACTGTAATATAGAGCCCACATAGTGCTGTAATATAGAGCCCACATAGTGCTGTAATATAGAGCCCACATAGTACTGTAATATAGAGGCCACATAGTACTGTAATATAGAGCCCACATAGTGTTGTAATATAGAGGCCACATAGTACTGTAATATAGAGCCCACATAGTGCTGTAATATAGAGGCCACACAGTGCTGTAATATAGAGCCCGCATAGTACTGTAATATAGAGCTCACATAGTACTGTAATATAGAGCTCACACAGTACTGTAATATAGAGCCCGCATAGTACTGTAATATAGAGCCCGCATAGTACTGTAATATAGAGCTCACATAGTACTGTAATATAGAGCCCACATAGTACTGTAATATAGAGCTCGCATAGTGCTGTAATATAGAGGCCACATAGTGCTGTAATATAGAGCCCACATAGTGCTGTAATATAGAGCCCACATAGTGCTGTAATATAGAGGCCACACAGTGCTGTAATATAGAGCCCGCATAGTACTGTAATATAGAGCTCACATAGTACTGTAATATAGAGCTCACACAGTACTGTAATATAGAGCCCGCATAGTACTGTAATATAGAGCCCGCATAGTACTGTAATATAGAGCTCACATAGTACTGTAATATAGAGCCCACATAGTGCTGTAATATAGAGCCCACATAGTGCTGTAATATAGAGGCCACATAGTGCTGTAATATAGAGCCCGCATAGTGCTGTAATATAGAGGCCACATAGTGCTGTAATATAGAGGCCACATAGTGCTGTAATATAGAGCCCACATAGTGCTGAAATATAGAGCCCACATAGTGCTGTAATATAGAGCCCACATAGTGCTGTAATATAGAGGCCACACAGTGCTGTAATATAGAGCCCACATAGTGCTGAAATATAGAGCCCACATAGTGCTGTAATATAGAGCCCGCATAGTGCTGTAATATAGAGGCCACATAGTGCTGTAATATAGAGCCCGCATAGTGCTGTAATATAGAGGCCACACAGTGCTGTAATATAGAGCCCGCATAGTGCTGTAATATAGAGGCCACATAGTGCTGTAATATAGAGCCCACATAGTGCTGAAATATAGAGCCCACATAGTGCTGTAATATAGAGCCCGCATAGTGCTGTAATATAGAGGCCACATAGTGCTGTAATATAGAGGCCACATAGTGCTGTAATATAGAGGCCACATAGTGCTGTAATATAGAGCCCACATAGTGCTGTAATATAGAGCCCACATAGTGCTGTAATATAGAGGCCACACAGTGCTGTAATATAGAGACCACATAGTGCTGTAATATAGAGCCCACATAGTGCTGTAATATAGAGCTAACATAGTGCTGTAATATAGAGCCAACATAGTCCTGTAATATAGAGCTCACACAGTACTGTAATATAGAGCCCGCATAGTACTGTAATATAGAGCCCGCATAGTACTGTAATATAGAGCTCACATAGTACTGTAATATAGAGCCCACATAGTGCTGTAATATAGAGGCCACATAGTGCTGTAATATAGAGGCCACATAGTGCTGTAATATAGAGGCCACACAGTGCTGTAATATAGAGACCACATAGTACTGTAATATAGAGGCCAGATAGTGCTGTAATATAGAGCCCACATAGTGCTGTAATATAGAGCTAACATAGTGCTGTAATATAGAGCCCACATAGTGCTGTAATATAGAGCTAACATAGTGCTGTAATATAGAGCCCACATAGTCCTGTAATATAGAGCTCACACAGTACTGTAATATAGAGCCCGCATAGTACTGTAATATAGAGCCCACATAGTGCTGTAATATAGAGCCCACATAGTGCTGTAATATAGAGCCCACATAGTGCTGTAATATAGAGGCCACACAGTGCTGTAATATAGAGACCACATAGTGCTGTAATATAGAGCCCACATAGTGCTGTAATATAGAGCTAACATAGTGCTGTAATATAGAGCCCACATAGTCCTGTAATATAGAGCTCACACAGTACTGTAATATAGAGCCCGCATAGTACTGTAATATAGAGCCCGCATAGTACTGTAATATAGAGCTCACATAGTACTGTAATATAGAGCCCACATAGTGCTGTAATATAGAGGCCACATAGTGCTGTAATATAGAGGCCACATAGTGCTGTAATATAGAGCCCACATAGTGCTGAAATATAGAGCCCACATAGTACTGTAATATAGAGGCCACATAGTGCTGTAATATAGAGCCCACATAGTGCTGTAATATAGAGCCCGCATAGTGCTGTAATATAGAGCCCGCATAGTGCTGTAATATAGAGCCCACATAGTGCTGTAATATAGAGCTAACATAGTGCTGTAATATAGAGCCAACATAGTGCTGTAATATAGAGGCCACATAGTGCTGTAATATAGAGCCCACATAGTGCTGTAATATAGAGCTCACATAGTGCTGTAATATAGAGGCCACATAGTGCTGTAATATAGAGGCCACATAGTGCTGTAATATAGAGCCCGCATAGTGCTGTAATATAGAGCCCGCATAGTGCTGTAATATAGAGCCCGCATAGTGCTGTAATATACAGCCCGCATAGTGCTGTAATATAGAGGCCACATAGTGCTGTAATATAGAGCTCACATAGTGCTGTAATATAGAGGCCACATAGTGCTGTAATATAGAGCCCACATAGTGCTGTAATATAGAGCCCACATAGTGTTGTAATATAGAGCCCACATAGTGCTGTAATATAGAGCCCACATAGTGCTGTAATATAGAGCCCACATAGTACTGTAATATAGAGCCCACATAGTGCTGTAATATAGAGCCCACATAGTGCTGTAATATAGAGCCCACATAGTGCTGTAATATAGAGCCCACATAGTGTTGTAATATAGAGGCCACATAGTACTGTAATATAGAGCCCACATAGTGTTGTAATATAGAGGCCACATAGTACTGTAATATAGAGACCACATAGTACTGTAATATAGAGCCCACATAGTGTTGTAATATAGAGGCCACATAGTACTGTAATATAGAGCCCACATAGTGCTGTAATATAGAGGCCACATAGTGCTGTAATATAGAGCCCACATAGTGCTGTAATATAGAGCCCACATAGTGCTGTAATATAGAGGCCACATAGTGCTGTAATATAGAGCTCACATAGTGCTGTAATATAGAGGCCACATAGTGCTGTAATATAGAGCCCACATAGTGCTGTAATATAGCGGCCACATAGTGCTGTAATATAGAGCCCACATAGTGCTGTAATATAGAGCTCACATAGTGCTGTAATATAGAGGCCACATAGTGCTGTAATATAGAGGCCACATAGTGCTGTAATATAGAGCCCACATAGTGCTGTAATATAGAGCTCACATAGTGCTGTAATATAGAGGCCACATAGTGCTGTAATATAGAGCCCACATAGTGCTGTAATATAGCGGCCACATAGTGCTGTAATATAGAGCCCACATAGTGCTGTAATATAGAGCTCACATAGTGCTGTAATATAGAGCTCACATAGTGCTGTAATATAGAGCCCACATAGTGCTGTAATATAGAGGCCACATAGTGCTGTAATATAGAGGCCACATAGTGCTGTAATATAGAGCCCACATAGTGCTGAAATATAGAGCCCACATAGTACTGTAATATAGAGGCCACATAGTGCTGTAATATAGAGCCCACATAGTGCTGTAATATAGAGGCCGCATAGTGCTGTAATATAGAGCCCGCATAGTGCTGTAATATAGAGCCCACATAGTGCTGTAATATAGAGCTAACATAGTGCTGTAATATAGAGCCAACATAGTGCTGTAATATAGAGGCCACATAGTGCTGTAATATAGAGCCCACATAGTGCTGTAATATAGAGCTCACATAGTGCTGTAATATAGAGGCCACATAGTGCTGTAATATAGAGCTCACATAGTGCTGTAATATAGAGGCCACATAGTGCTGTAATATAGAGCCCGCATAGTGCTGTAATATAGAGCCCGCATAGTGCTGTAATATAGAGCCCGCATAGTGCTGTAATATACAGCCCGCATAGTGCTGTAATATAGAGGCCACATAGTGCTGTAATATAGAGCTCACATAGTGCTGTAATATAGAGGCCACATAGTGCTGTAATATAGAGCCCACATAGTGCTGTAATATAGAGCCCACATAGTGTTGTAATATAGAGCCCACATAGTGCTGTAATATAGAGCCCACATAGTGCTGTAATATAGAGCCCACATAGTGCTGTAATATAGAGCCCACATAGTACTGTAATATAGAGCCCACATAGTGCTGTAATATAGAGCCCACATAGTGCTGTAATATAGAGCCCACATAGTGCTGTAATATAGAGCCCACATAGTGTTGTAATATAGAGCCCACATAGTGCTGTAATATAGAGCCCACATAGTGCTGTAATATAGAGCCCACATAGTGCTGTAATATAGAGGCCACATAGTGCTGTAATATAGAGACCACATAGTGCTGTAATATAGAGCCCACATAGTGCTGTAATATAGAGCCCACATAGTGCTGTAATATAGAGCTCACATAGTGCTGTAATATAGAGGCCACATAGTGCTGTAATATAGAGCCCACATAGTGCTGTAATATAGCGGCCACATAGTGCTGTAATATAGAGCCCACATAGTGCTGTAATATAGAGCTCACATAGTGCTGTAATATAGAGGCCACATAGTGCTGTAATATAGAGGCCACATAGTGCTGTAATATAGAGCCCACATAGTGCTGTAATATAGAGCTCACATAGTGCTGTAATATAGAGGCCACATAGTGCTGTAATATAGAGCCCACATAGTGCTGTAATATAGCGGCCACATAGTGCTGTAATATAGAGCCCACATAGTGCTGTAATATAGAGCTCACATAGTGCTGTAATATAGAGCTCACATAGTGCTGTAATATAGAGGCCACATAGTGCTGTAATATAGAGGCCACATAGTGCTGTAATGTAGAGCCCACATAGTGCTGTAATATAGAGCCCACATAGTGTTGTAATATAGAGCCCACATAGTGCTGTAATATAGAGCCCACATAGTGCTGTAATATAGAGCCAACATAGTGCTGTAATATAGAGCCCACATAGTGCTGTAATATAGAGCTCACATAGTGCTGTAATATAGAGGCCACATAGTGCTGTAATATAGAGGCCACATAGTGCTGTAATATAGAGGCCACATAGTGCTGTAATATAGAGCCCATATAGTGCTGTAATATAGAGCTCACATAGTGCTATAATATAGAGGCCACATAGTACTGTAATATAGAGGCCACATAGTGCTGTAATATAGAGGCCACATAGTGCTGTAATATAGAGGCCACATAGTGCTGTAATATAGAGGCCACATATTGCTGTAATATAGAGCCCACATAGTGCTGTAATATAGAGCCCACATAGTGCTGTAATATAGAGGCCATATAGTGCTGTAATATAGAGCCCACATAGTGCTGTAATATAGAGCCCACATAGTGCTGTAATATAGAGCCAACATAGTGCTGTAACATAGAGCTGTAATATAGAGCCCACATAGTACTGTAATATATAGGCTATATAGTGCTGTAATATAGAGCCCACATAGTGCTGTAATATAGAGCTCACATAGTGCTGTAATATAGAGGCCACATAGTGCTGTAATATAGAGGCGATATAGTGCTGTAATATAGAGGCGATATAGTGCTGTAATATAGAGCCCACATAGTGCTGTAATATAGAGCTCACATAGTGCTGTAATATAGAGCCCACATAGTGCTGTAATATAGAGCCCACATAGTACTGTAATATAGAGCCCACATAGTGCTGTAATATAGAGCCCACATAGTGCTGTAATGTAGAGCCCACATAGTACTGTAATATAGAGGCCACATAGTGCTGTAATATAGAGCCCACATAGTGCTGTAATATAGAGGCCACATAGTGCTGTAATATGGAGCCCACATAGTACTGTAATATAGAGCCCACATAGTACTGTAATATAGAGCTCACATAGTGCTGTAATATAGAGCCCACATAGTACTGTAATATAGAGCCCACATAGTGCTGTAATATAGAGCCCACATACTACTGTAATATAGAGCTCACATAGTGCTGTAATATAGAACCCACATAGTGCTGTAATATAGAGCCCACATAGTGCTGTAATATAGAGCTCACATAGTGCTGTAATATAGAGCCCACATAGTGCTGTAATATAGAGCCCACATAGTGCTGTAATATAGAGCCCACATAGTGCTGTAATATAGAGGCCACATAGTGCTGTAATATAGAGACCACATAGTGCTGTAATATAGAGCCCACATATTGCTGTAATATAGAGGCCACATAGTGCTGTAATATAGAGCCCACATAGTGCTGTAATATAGAGCCCACATAGTGCTGTAATATAGAGCCCACATAGTGCTGTAATATAGAGCCCGCATAGTGCTGTAATATAGAGCCCGCATAGTGCTGTAATATAGAGCTAACATAGTGCTGTAATATAGAGCCAACATAGTGCTGTAATATAGAGGCCACATAGTGCTGTAATATAGAGCCCACATAGTGCTGTAATATAGAGCTCACATAGTGCTGTAATATAGAGGCCACATAGTGCTGTAATATAGAGCTCACATAGTGCTGTAATATAGAGGCCACATAGTGCTGTAATATAGAGCTCACATAGTGCTGTAATATAGAGCCCACATAGTACTGTAATATAGAGCCCACATAGTGCTGTAATATAGAGCCCACATACTACTGTAATATAGAGCTCACATAGTGCTGTAATATAGAACCCACATAGTGCTGTAATATAGAGCCCACATAGTGCTGTAATATAGAGCCCACATAGTGCTGTAATATAGAGCCCACATACTACTGTAATATAGAGCTCACATAGTACTGTAATATAGAGCCCACATAGTACTGTAATATAGAGCTCACATAGTGCTGTAATATAGAGCCCACATAGTACTGTAATATAGAGCCCACATAGTGCTGTAATATAGAGCCCACATACTACTGTAATATAGAGCTCACATAGTGCTGTAATATAGAACCCACATAGTGCTGTAATATAGAGCCCACATAGTGCTGTAATATAGAGCTCACATAGTGCTGTAATATAGAGCCCACATAGTGCTGTAATATAGAGCCCACATAGTGCTGTAATATAGAGCCCACATAGTGCTGTAATATAGAGGCCACATAGTGCTGTAATATAGAGACCACATAGTGCTGTAATATAGAGCCCACATATTGCTGTAATATAGAGGCCACATAGTGCTGTAATATAGAGCCCACATAGTGCTGTAATATAGAGCCCACATAGTGCTGTAATATAGAGCCCACATAGTGCTGTAATATAGAGCCCGCATAGTGCTGTAATATAGAGCCCGCATAGTGCTGTAATATAGAGCTAACATAGTGCTGTAATATAGAGCCAACATAGTGCTGTAATATAGAGGCCACATAGTGCTGTAATATAGAGCCCACATAGTGCTGTAATATAGAGCTCACATAGTGCTGTAATATAGAGGCCACATAGTGCTGTAATATAGAGCTCACATAGTGCTGTAATATAGAGGCCACATAGTGCTGTAATATAGAGCTCACATAGTGCTGTAATATAGAGGCCACATAGTGCTGTAATATAGAGCCCGCATAGTGCTGTAATATAGAGGCCACATAGTGCTGTAATATAGAGCTCACATAGTCCTGTAATATAGAGCTCACATAGTGCTGTAATATAGAGGCCACATAGTGCTGTAATATAGAGCTCACATAGTGCTGTAATATAGAGGCCACATAGTGCTGTAATATAGAGACCACATAGTACTGTAATATAGAGCCCACATAGTGCTGTAATATAGAGCCCGCATAGTGCTGTAATATAGAGCCCGCATAGTGCTGTAATATACAGCCCGCATAGTGCTGTAATATAGAGGCCACATAGTGCTGTAATATAGAGCTCACATAGTGCTGTAATATAGAGCCCACATAGTGCTGTAATATAGAGCCCACATAGTGCTGTAATATAGAGCCCACATAGTGCTGTAATGTAGAGCTCACATAGTGCTGTAATATAGAGGCCACATAGTGCTGTAATATAGAGCCCACATAGTGATGTAATATAGCGGCCACATAGTGCTGTAATATAGAGCCCACATAGTGCTGTAATATAGAGCTCACATAGTGCTGTAATATAGAGGCCACATAGTGCTGTAATATAGAGGCCACATAGTGCTGTAATATAGAGCCCACATAGTGCTGTAATATAGAGCCCACATAGTGCTGTAATATAGAGCCCACATAGTGCTGTAATATAGAGCCCACATAGTGCTGTAATATAGAGCTCACATAGTGCTGTAATATAGAGGCCACATAGTGCTGTAATATACAGGCCACATAGTGCTGTAATATAGAGGCCACATAGTGCTGTAATATAGAGCCCACATAGTGCTGTAATATAGAGCCCACATAGTGCTGTAATATAGAGCTCACATAGTGCTGTAATATAGAGCTCACATAGTGCTGTAATATAGAGGCCACATAGTGCTGTAATATAGAGGCCACATAGTGCTGTAATATAGAGGCCACATAGTGCTGTAATATAGAGGCCACATAGTGCTGTAATATAGAGGCCACATAGTGCTGTAATATAGAGGCCATATAGTGCTGTAATATAGAGCCCACATAGTGCTGTAATATAGAGCCCACATAGTGCTGTAATATAGAGCCAACATAGTGCTGTAACATAGAGCTGTAATATAGAGCCCACATAGTACTGTAAAATAGAGGCCACATAGTGCTGTAATATAGAGGCTATATAGTGCTGTAATATAGAGACCACATAGTGCTGTAATATAGAGCTCACATAGTGCTGTAATATAGAGGCCACATAGTGCTGTAATATAGAGGCCACATAGTGCTGTAATATAGAGGCTATATAGTGCTGTAATATAGAGCCCACATAGTGCTGTAATATAGAGCCCACATAGTGCTGTAATATAGAGGCCACATAGTACTGTAATATAGAGCCCACATAGTGCTGTAATATAGAGCTCACATAGTGCTGTAATATAGAGGCTATATAGTGCTGTAATATATAGCCCACATAGTGCTGTAATATAGAGCTCACATAGTGCTGTAATATAGAGCTCACATAGTGCTGTAATATAAAGCCCACATAGTGCTGTAATATAGAGGCCATATAGTGCTGTAATATAGAGCCCACATAGTGCTGTAATATAGAGCCCACATAGTACTGTAATATAGAGCCCACATAGTGCTGTAATATAGAGCCCACATAGTGCTGTAATATAGAGCTCACATAGTGCTGTAATATAGAGCTCACATAGTGCTGTAATATAGAGCTCACATAGTACTGTAATATAGAGCCCACATAGTGCTGTAATATAGAGCTCACATAGTGCTGTAATATAGAGCTCACATAGTACTGTAATATAGAGCCCACATAGTGCTGTAATATAGAGGCCACATAGGTACTGTAATATAGAGACCACATAGTGCTGTAATATAGAGTCCACATAGTACTGTAATATAGATCCCACATAGTACTGTAATATAGAGCTCACATAGTGCTGTAATATAGAGCCCACATAGTGCTGTAATATAGAGGCCACATAGTACTGTAATATAGAGCCCACATAGTGCTGTAATATAGAGGCCACATAGTGCTGTAATATAGAGCCCACATAGTGCTGTAATATAGAGGCCACATAGTGCTGTAATATAGAGGCCACATAGTGCTGTAATATAGAGCTCACATAGTACTGTAATATAGAGCCCACATAGTGCTGTAATATAGAGCCCACATAGTGCTGTAATATAGATGCCACATAGTACTGTAATATAGAGGCCACATAGTGCTGTAATATAGAGCCCACATAGTGCTGTAATATAGAGGCCACATAGTGCTGTAATATAGAGGCCACATAGTGCTGTAATATAGAGCTCACATAGTACTGTAATATAGAGCCCACATAGTGCTGTAATATAGAGCCCACATAGTGCTGTAATATAGAGCTCACATAGTACTGTAATATAGAGGCCACATAGTGCTGTAATATAGATGCCACATATTTCTTATGTGCCTGATGGAGACATCGGTGCTAGAGATGAGCGGACTCAGGGATGTTTGGCTTCGAGCGTCCACAGTTCGGTTCTGGCCCCAGAATTCTGCCAGTTCGGCACCAGGTCCGCTCCAGGTCCGCTGCAGGTCCGCTCTCTCGCTCGCTCTCATTTTCAGTGTAAGTTTCCTGACTGAGAATCCGACTCTGTGATTTGTGGATGAACAGAAACATTTCTACAAGTAAATAATGAAGAGATCCAGAACTGCGGATTCTCCTCCAGCACATTGAGGGTAATGTGATCAGTGTGAGCTACGGCGCGTCCTGGGATGATCATCACCGGTGTCTTCAGACGTCAGTCGCCTGCCGTGTTTACAGGGCAAAAAGTAGTCGCCGTGCTGTTTGTTATCATGGTGTAGGAGACTGCACATAGAGCGCAGAACGCTGAGGAGAGCGTAGTCTCAGGGGATTAGACAGGGGATTGTAGACACACATGTTGCCCATATTTACCTGTAGGCACCGGAGGTCCAGTGTCTAGAGCGGCGGACTGCAGGGGGGGGGGCGCCAGGATCAACATTTACAAAATTAATAATAATTTTTTAAATCTTCCCTCCCAGTGGCGTAATAACATGGAAAGAGGGCTGACTAATCTGAGGAACTAACCTCCCATCAACTAGTCAAAGCCCTCATCAGCATCGGCAAAGAGGAGGGTAAAAAGGCTTTTTAACCCCTTCCCGACATGCGCTGTGCACATGCTGCTCTGCGGGAGCTGTATTCCCGCAAACAACAGTATATTTATGGCGGCACGAGCGCGGCAGCACGCTGAGCACCGCGGCGATAGTGTGCGGGTGTCATCTCTGTGTGAGAGCTGACACCCTGCAGCAACGCCAACAATCGGTGCTAGCACCAATCGCCGGCATTTAACCCCTTTGATGCCGCTGTCAGAAGTGACAGCAGCATAGAGGAGAGTCGCCCAGGGAATCAGATCCTTGTGCGCTTCCATCAGGACAGCACAATGCATCCATGGAGACCCCGACAACAAGATGGCCATGGGGTCCTTCTGGGTCCTGCAGGGACGGTGGCCTCTACTGAGAGCAGCACCTGACGCCTCCTTCCCTGCCTGTCAGATCCTGATCTGATAATCTGCAGCGATCTGATGTAATGCACTGATCACCCATCCTGGGACAAGGTAAAAAAAATATTAAAACGTGTAAAAATATTTTTTTACATATCTCGAAATAAAGAAAACAAAAGAAATATGTTTCCAATAAATACATTTATTTATGTAAATAAAAAACAATAAATGTTCACATATTTATAATCTTTATTTTTTATATAGCGCTAACATATTCGGCAGCGCTTTACAGTTTGCACACATTATCATCACTGTCCCTGATGGGGCTCACAATCTAAATTCCCTATCAGTATGTCTTTAGAATGTGGGAGGAAACCGGAGGAAACCCAGGTAAACACGGGGAGAACATACAAACCCCATGCAGTTGTCCTTGGGGGGATTTGAACCTAGGACCCCAGTGCTGCAAGGCTGCAGTGCTAACCACTGAGCCACCGTGCGGTGCCATGCCTGTTATACATATTCGGTATCCCCGCGATTGTAATAACCTGCTCTATAAAGCCGTCCCATTAGTTAACCCCTTCTGTGAACTCCATAAAAAAAAATTAAAAAAAAACGAGGCAAAAACCAATACTCCATCATTATACCGCTGAACAAAAAGTGCAATAACACGCAATAAAAAAGACAGATGTAAATACACATGGTAACGCTGAAAACGACATCATGTCCTGCAAGAAACAAGCTGCCATACAGCTCCATCACCAGAAAAATAAACAAGTTATAGCTCTCAGAATAAAGCGATGCAAAAATAATTATTTTTTCTATAAAATAGTCTTTATTGTGTAAAAGCTCCAAAACATAAAAAATATAAATGAGGTATTGCTGTAATCGTACTGACACGAAGAATAAAACTGTCTTATCAATTTTACCACACGCGGAATGGCATAAAAAAACAAAAACAAACAGCAATTCCTGAATTGTTGGTGTTTGTTCATTCTGTCTCCCAAAAATCGAAATAGAAAACAATCAAAATCGCACCGACTCGGAGAGTAAAGTCGCCTAATCACTTATACCGCACGAGGAACGGTATAAAAAATAAATAAAACCAATTCTTCACATGCTGTTTATTTTTTCATTCTGCCTCCCAAAGATTGCAGTAAGGCTCGGCGCACATTTATCCTGTGCTCTGCACTGAGAGCTTCCACCGGGGTTTCCGTGTAAATTTCTGAAATACCTGATTGAGACAGAACCCAGAAGATTCAGAAAATACTCAGACTGAAGGAAAAGGGATACTAACAACCAAGAAGAGGTCAGACTGGACGCCTCCACCTGGATGCAGCCCTCATTTGGATAAATACATAGACTCATTCAGACATTTGATAAAATCCACTATCATAGACACCAACAGGACATCCAACATCAGCGCCCAGGAGAGAAAGGCCATACAGCCTCTGAAAACCAACAAAGAAATCAGCATTAAACCTGCTGACAAGGGAGGTGCAGTAGTCATGATGAACACATCAGACTACATGAAGGAAACAGACAACTGATGGACACACGCTACTACAGGAAATTGGAGTCAGATCCTACACAGGACTAGACTGCAGAGACCCGTGTGACGTAAGCAGCGCCTTCCCGCCTCCCACCAATCCCGAAAGAAAAAACACCGACAGGCCAGGATGGGTTGAACAGTTAATTAAATTGTTAAGCAGAGAGAGGCAAGTACAATTTGCAACGGACCAAAGGCCGATCACTGACCGCTGGGCTAGCAAGCCGATGAGAGGTTACAAACCGTGCCCCCTCTGCACTACCATTGTGACGTAATAATAACAAGAATAATAGTTCTGAAATTTTTTTTTTAACATTTTAACAATAGTAGCGCAGCACGCTCATGAGTATATAAGGGAGGGAGGGTGGGACAACAGCTTCCAAAGGTCAGCCGGGGAGAAAGAGGAAGGCACTGACCCGGGCACCTGAGTTTAACCCCTGAGGGTGTGGCGGATGCCCCTTCCTCTTTATTTCCGTTGGTCAGTTGGGCATCCCAATTATGGCATCACCTGGAGGAGTAGCGGGAGGGGGGAATTGGGCACTGCACAGAGTTTCCTTATAGCTTTCTCCTAGGGGCTCCGCAGTCAGAGGCACATTCCCTATACGGTACCATGCCTGCCATTACAAGGAACTAAACAAGTTGGTATCTTGTCTGCCTGACGAATCCATAAGAGGCAATGACCTGACACCAGAGAGTCCAAGAATAGGGACATTCTACACGCTTCCCAAAATCCACAAATCTGGAAATCCAGGGAGGCTGATTATTTCATGTGTGGGCACCCTCACTGAGCAGGTATCAGCTACATTCAGGACACAACTGACCTATTGAATAAATAGCAGCAATAGGTCCTCTACCAGAAGGATCCATCCTGGCCACCATGGATGTGGAATCTTTGTACTCTAATATCCCACACCAGGATGGATTAAATGCCTGCAAATTCTTCATGCAAAACTGTCCTCCTTTGTGTTAACCACCTTACATAGTTTTGTATCATCTGCAAATACTGATATTTTACTGTGTAAGTCATCCACTAGATCATTAATAAATATATTACATAGTAGGGGGCCCAATGCAGACCCCTGTGGTCCCCCACTAGTAACCCTGGCGCAATCTGAGGATGCCCCATTAATAACCACTCTTTGTTTTCTATCACTCAGCCAGCTACCTACCCATCTACACACATTGTCCCCTAGCCCGAGCTTTCTCCTCTTACTTACCAATCTTTTATGTGGGACAGTGTCACATGCTTTAGAGAAGTCGGGATAAATGACATCCAATGATTCTCCTGGGTCCATTTGAGAGCTCACATCCTCATAGAAGCTGATCAGGTTAATCAATTTCATCCCACCATCAACTTAACATTCAACTACTCCAGCACTGAAATTAACTTTTTAGACACCATCATTAAGCTAAAGAACAATGAAACAGAGACATCCCTGTATCAGAAGCCAATCGACCGTCCAACATACCGTAAATGGGACAGTTTCCAACCAAAACACAAAAAACTCTATTTTCTACAGCCAAGCCAACAAATGCAATCTTATATGTTCCAGCCCCATGGATAGAGATGAACACCTCGGTGGCCTCAGAAAGACCTTTTTGAATCAGGGCTACCATCCAAGAACAATTGGAAACCAGATTACAAGAGCCACCAGATTGTCAAGGAATCACCTGCTACATTACAAAGCTAAAGAAGAGAATAACCGGGAGCCTCTAGTAGTCACCTACAACCCAAACCTGGAGGTGCTAAGGGGAGCTGCACGGAAATTACAACCTTTACTACAAAAAGATGCCCGATTACAGTCCATATTTCCAGACCCCCCCACTGCGGTGCTTTAGGCAGCCCCCAAATCTAAGAAGCATCATTGTCAGAAGCTCCCTGTCCTCTCCAACAGCTGCAGGAACCTTTCCCTGCAACCAGAAAAAATGTAAAACCTGTCCATCTATAATGACCACGGACAAGATAAAGATCTCCAACTCACATCAGGACTACAAGATCCCAGGCACTCTCAGCTGCATCACATCTAATGGGGTGTACTTAATTATTTGTACTAAATGTCCAACTGGGGGTCTGTATGTGGGGGAGACCGGGCAAAAAGAGAAAAAAGAATGGATCTACCTGTGGCCAAACATTTTTGTATCCCCGGTCATAGCATGATGGACATGAAATTACTGGTATTAAAAGGTAACTTCTCATCTCAGAGAGACAGGAGGGTCTGGGAGTATAAATTTATGAAAACTTTCCACACACTAGGTGCAGGAATGAATGTGTCGCATGGATTTATGTCTTTTTTACATCAATTAAGGAATTTGCTCTTCAGACCTTCTGGGGTCATCACACAACACAGACCCCAATCAGAGGGCAATAAAACTTTCACGCTCCTTATCTATGAACTGTTCCCATATTTATGTTTATCCCTCTCCCATAATGACAATTCTGCTTCACGTCACTTGTCTTATCTATTGTGTTATTTCTGTGTTGTTTTGTGTATGTGATTCTTCAGATGTTGTATTAGTCAATGCCTGATGAAGACACCTGAGTAGTCTGGAAAGCTGCAATGTGTTACCATCTTTTCAGTTAGCCATTAAAAGGT
Organism: Dendrobates tinctorius; assembly: GCF_039654945.1. Lineage (NCBI taxonomy): Eukaryota > Metazoa > Chordata > Amphibia > Anura > Dendrobatidae > Dendrobates > Dendrobates tinctorius. Next base: position 30,379,454 of record NW_027361806.1, on the reverse strand, counting down.
ATCAACCACTGAGGACTCTCAATTCTAAATATTCTCCTTTATTATGTATATTGCTGTCCCTTATACAGTGCCCTCTCTTGCTATGTACATTACTGTCCCTTACATATTGGATTATATAGAGCCCTGTTTTTTATTACATATCGTCCTCTCTTGTTAGATATATAATGCAATGATGGCTGATGAACTGGTAGTCTGGTCACCGACTCCTCCATCAGCAGTCATTTTATAGCTAACAAGAGAGCGGACTATGTAATAAAAGAGGGCGCTGTGAATAACAAAAATAACAAGATTACACTATGAAAGATACAGCACTGTACATAACAGCAAAGGAAGCTATATAATAAGGGATGGCATCATATATAACTAGAGAGGATGATATGTAATAAGGGTCGGTGTTATACATGATAAAAGAGGAAACTATGTAACTAATGATGGTGTTACACAATAAGAGAGTACACTATACACCAAGGGACTGTGTTAGACATAATAAGTGAGTACACTACAGTATATACTAAGGGACTGTGCTATACATAAGTGAGTACACTATATACTAAGGCACTGTGCTATACATAAAAAGTGACTACACTATATACTGAGGGATGGTGCTAAACATAATAAGCTAGTACACTATATACTAAGGGACTGTGCTATACATAATAAGTGAGTACACTATATACTAATGGGCTGTGCTATGTATAATAAGTGAGTACACTATATACTAAGGGACTGTGTTAAACATAATAAGCGATCATAACATCTTCCTCCACCTCCCCTGTTCCTAAATCAATTATAAATCCCCCTTCCTCCCTTCCTCCCTTCCCAATCCCCCCACCCCTCATTGTCCTCCCCCCACATCCCATTATTGGCCTCTCCCCCACCCCCATCATTGCCTTCTCCCCCTGCACCCCCATTATTGTCCTTTCCACCCCCACCATTATTGCCTTTTCCCCAACACCCCATCATTGCCCATTCCACCACCTCCATCATTGCTTTCTCCCCATCACCCCCATCATTGCCTTCTCCCCTATCAATGCCCTCTCCTCCACCTACTCACACAGCACCATTCACCTCTCTGCATGTTCTCCTGCAGCGACACACACACACACACAGCACCTCTCACCTCTCCACACGCTCTCCCGCAGCATCATCATCGCCACCACCTTCCTTTCCACCACCATCATTGCCTCCTTCCCCACCACCCCATCATTGTCCTTTCCACTGCCACCATCATTGCCTTACCCCCACCACCCCCATCATTGCCCATTCCACCACCTCCATCATTTCTCCCTCCTTCACCCCCCCAGTATTGCCCTTTCCACCACCACCATCATTGCCTTTTCCCCCATCACCCCATCATTGCCCATTCCACCACCTCCATCATTTCTCCCTCCTTCACCCCCCCAGTATTGCCCTTTCCACCACCACCATCATTGCCTTTTCCCCCATCACCCCATCATTGCCCATTCCACCACCTCCAACATTGCCTTCTCCCCCTTCACACCCATCATTGCCCTCTCCTCCATCTACACACACACAGCACCATTCACCTCTCTGCACGGTTCCCCGTAGCACTACGCATGCACACACACACACCACCACTTATCTCTATACACACACATACGTACGTACACACACACACAGCAACTCTCACCTCTCCGCATGCCCTCCCGCAGCCACAGCATCACCATCACCTGTAGCTTCCTCTCACTGACACAGCAGTCGCGGTGCTGAATGCTGATGTCATCCAGCCGCGCCGCTGACTGCTGTGAGACAGGAAGCGCGGGCAGGAAGCAGGACAGATCGCTGCAGTTCTGCTGCCATTTTCTCTTGTATGCAGCAGAGCTGCAGGGATCTCTCCCAGCCCGCTGGACATGAGGGCAATCTGGCCAGGGGCCCTCGGAGCCTCGGGACCAGATAAACAGGCCAGATTGTCTTCATTTTTAGCCACCCTGCAGCGGTTCCCTGGAGCCTATGGGCAGTGGCGGATTAAGTGGACTATGGGCCCGGGGCTGTTCATAAAACCTGGGCCCTTGTACCCCCCTTCCCACCTGAGCGCTGCGGTCCCCGTGCGGGAATTGACAGCCGTACGGACCGCAGCACTTGGTTTGCTGCGGGTCCATACGGAAAACCCGCCACCATTCCACCACGTGTGGACATGGCCTAAAAAGACGTTGCACATAAGCTGTAGGCCTACGGCCAATACGCACAAAATCGCCCAACGTGATCCTGGCCATAGGGGATCTACTTTAATGTCCCCACTTTAATTTGAAGTCCCCTTACTTCATCCATTGCAGTCCCCTATCACCCACTCACTTCATCTGCAGTGCCACTTCATCATTTGCAGCCCCTTATCCCCCCTTCCATTTCATCATGTGCAGTCCCCTTCGCCCCCAACTTCATGTGCAGCCCCACTCCCCCATCATCATGTGCAGTTAATTTTACCCCCACATCATGTGCAGTCCCCCTTACCCCCAATTCATCATGTGCAGCCCCACTCACCCCCCTTCATCATATGCAGCCCCCCTTACCCCCAATTCATCATGTGCAGCCCCACTCACCCCCCTTCATCATGTGCAGCCCCACTCACCGCCCTTCATCATGTGAAGCCCCCACTCATCCCCCCTTCATCCCCTTCATCCTGTACAACCCCAGTCACCCCCCCTTTATCATATACAGGCCCCAGTCACCCCCCCTTCATCATATACAGCCCCCAGTCACCCCCCCTTCATCATATACAGGCCCCAGTCACCCCCCCTTCATTTTATTCAAATTATCTCCCAATCCCCTCATACCATGCACTGTCCTCCCTCCCCCACTGCATCGAACTCACTCTCTGATTTTGAACCAGTCACAGAAGAAGAAGTAAGCAGGCTCCTTGCATCTTCTCGCCCAACTACTTGCACCAGTGACCCATTTCCGTCACATCTCCTTCAGTCCCTTTCCCCTGCTGTCACCCCTCACCTAACTAAAATATTTAACCTCTCTCTCTCTTCTGGTATCTTTTCCCTCCTCATTTAAGCATGCCATCATACATCCACTACTTAAAAAACCATCCCTCGACCAAAACTGTGCCGCTAACTATAGACCTGTCTCTAATCCTCCCTTCATCTCTAAACTCCTGGAACGCCTGGTCCACTCCCGTCTTATCCGCTATCTCGCAGAAAACTCTCTTCTCGACCCTCTCCAATCCGGTTTCCGCTCTTTACACTCCACTGAAACTGCCCTCACTAAAGTCTCTAATGATCTGCTAACAGCTAAATCAAATGGTCATTACTCCATGCTAATTCTCTTGGATCTCTCTGCAGCATTCGACACTGTGGATCATCAGCTCCTCCTCACTATGCTCCATTCCATTGGCCTCAAGGACACCGTTCTCTCCTGGTTCTCCTCCTATCTCTCCGACCGCTCCTTTACTGTTTCTTTTGCTGGTTCCTCCTCCTCTCACCTTCCCCTTACTGTTGGGGTTCCTCAAGGATCGGTTCTAGGCCCCCTCCTCTTCTCCTTGTACACTGCCCCTATTGGTCAAACAATCAGTAGATTTGGTTTCCATTACCATCTCTATGCTGATGACACCCAATTATACGCTTCTTCTCCTGACATCACGCCAGCCTTTCTAGAAAACACTGGCGATTGTCTAAACGCTGTGTCTAATATCATGTCCTCACTATATCTGAAACTGAACCTGTCAAAGACTGAACTCCTTGTGTTTCCTCCCTCTACTAATGTACCTATACCAGACATTGCCATTTCTGTGTGTGGTTCCACTATTACTCCCCAGCAACAGGCCCGCTGTCTTGGGGTCATACTTGATTCCGAGCTTTCCTTTGCCCCCCACATTCGATCACTGGCTCGCTCTTGTCATCTGCACCTCAAAAACATTTCTAGAATTCGACCTTTTCTTACCTTTGACTCTGCAAAAACTCTTACTGTTTCTCTTATTCATTCTCGTCTCGACTATTGTAACTCTCTTCTAAACGGTCTCCCTCTTACCAAACTCTCCCCTCTCCAATCTGTCTTGAATGCTGCAGCCAGGATCATATTCCTCACCAATCGTTACACCGATGCCTCTACCTTGTGCCAGTCATTACACTGGCTACCCATCCACTCCAGAATTCAGTATAAACTTATTACCCTCACTCACAAAGCCCTCCATGGCTCAGCACCACCCTACATCTCCTCCCTTGTTTCAGTATACCACCCTACCCCGTGCCCTCCGTTCTGCTGATGACCTGAGATTAGCATCCTCAATAGTCAGAACCTCCCACTCCTGTCTCCAAGACTTTACACGTGCCGCGCCAATTCTTTGGAATGCACTTCCCAGGTCAATACGATTAGTCCCCAATCCCCACAATTTTAAGCGTGTCCTGAAAACGCATTTATTCAGACTGGCCTACCACCCCAACACATTAACCTAATCTATCCCTGTGTGGCACAGCCAAAAGTTTTACCATAACCATGTTCCCCGCATCATGTTCCCACATGCTTTATGCCTCCATTAGCCCTCTGTGTCTGTACTGTTACACACTTAACATTATGACTGGTCCATACAATCAGGGTAACTGTTACCACCCACCTTTCGTGTCTCCCTCTTTCCTCATAGACTGTAAGCTTGCGAGCAGGGCCCTCACTCCTCTTGGTATTTGTTATAATCTACTGTATGTGATTATTGTTATGCTGTAATGTCTATTGTCTGTACAAATCCCCTCTGAAATGTAAAGTGCTGCGGAATATGTCGGCGCTATAGAAATAAAATTTATTATTATTATTATTATTATTATTATATCATATACAGGCCCCAGTCACCCCCCCGTCATCATATACATCCCCCAGTCACCCCCCCTTCATCATATACAGCCCCCAGTCACCCCCCCTTCATCATATACAGGCCCCAGTCACCCCCCTTCATCATATACAGCCCCCAGTCACCCCCCCTTCATCATATACAGCCCCCAGTCACCCCCCTTCATCATATACAGCCCCCAGTCACCCCCCCTTCATCATATACAGCCCCAGTCACCCCCCCTTCATCATATACAGGCCCCAGTCACCCCCCTTCATCATATACAGCCCCCAGTCACCCCCCCTTCATCATATACAGGCCCCAGTCACCCCTCCTTCATCATATACAGGCCCCAGTCACCCCCCCTCATCATATACAGGCCCCAGTCACCCCCCCTTCATCATATACAGGCCCCAGTCACCCCCCCTTCATTGTGTACAGCCCCCACTCACCCCCCCTTCATCATATACAGCCCCACTCACCCCCTCCCCCATTTAATTCATTTTATAAATAAAAAAAAATAAAAAAAGTTCCCCATACTTACCTCACAGCCGGCTCGCTCCCCAGCAGCGCCTCTGCTTTCAGCATCCTCCGGGACATGTCGGCGCGTGCACGATGATGTCATCGCGCACGTCCGACATCTGACCCAGAAGTACAGCCGGAGCTGAGCAGCCGTCAAGGTGACGGCCGTGCACAGCTCCCGGCCCCTCATAGAATATGATGCGGGCGGCTGTCTGCTGCCGGCGGTGTCACAGCACAGGGCACGGCCGGCCCTGTACAGGTGCTGGGGGAGCGGTCCGGGGGGCATTTGCCTCTCTGCCACCCGGCCCAGCCCGCCCCTGCCCCTGGGCCCCTGCCCCTGGGCCCCCAAAAAACCTTGGGCCCGGGGCGACCGCCCCATCCGCCCCTATTGAGATCCGCCATTGGCCCCAGTCACCCCCCCTTCATCATATACAGCCCCCAGTCACCCCCCCTTCATCATATACATCCCCCAGTCACCCCCCCTTCATCATATACAGGCCCCAGTCACCCCTCCATCATATACAGGCCCAAGTCACCCCCCATCATCATATACAGGCCCCAGTCACCCCCCTTCATCATATACAGGCCCCAGTCACCCCCCTTCATCATACACAGGCCCCAGTCACCCCCCATCATCATATACAGCCCCCAGTCACCCCTCCTTCATCATATACAGCCCCCAGTCACCCCCCCTTCATCATATACAGCCCCCAGTCACCCCCCTTCATCATATACAGGCCCCAGTCACCCCCCCCTTCATCATATACAGTCCCCAGTCACCCCCCTTCATCATATACAGGCCCCAGTCACCCCCCCTTCATCATATACAGGCCCCAGTCACCCCCCTTCATCATATACAGCCCCCAGTCAACCCTCCATCATATACAGCCCCCAGTCACCCCCCTTCATCATATACAGCCCCCAGTCACCCCCCCTTCATCATATACAGCCCCCAGTCACCCCCCTTCATCATATACAGGCCCCAGTCACCCCCCCTTCATCATATACAGCCCCCAGTCACCCCCCCTTCATCATATACAGCCCCCAGTCACCCCCCTTCATCATATACAGGCCCCAGTCACCCCCCTTCATCATATACAGCCCCCAGTCACCCCCCCTTCATCATATACAGCCCCCAGTCACCCCCCTTCATCATATACAGGCCCCAGTCACCCCCCTTCATCATATACAGGCCCCAGTCACCCCCCCTTCATCATATACAGTCCCCAGTCACCCCCCTTCATCATATACAGGCCCCAGTCACCCCCCCCTTCATCATATACAGGCCCCAGTCACCCCCCTTCATCATATACAGCCCCCAGTCACCCCTCCTTCATCATATACAGCCCCCAGTCACCCCCCCTTCATCATATACAGCCCCCAGTCACCCCCCCTTCATCATATACAGCCCCCAGTCACCCCCCTTCATCATATACAGGCCCCAGTCACCCCCCCTTCATCATATACAGCCCCAGTCACCCCCCCTTCATCATATACAGCCCCCAGTCACCCCCCTTCATCATATACAGGCCCCAGTCACCCCCCTTTCATCATATACAGCCCCCAGTCACCCCCCTTCATCATATACAGCCCCCAGTCACCCCCCCTTCATCATATACAGCCCCAGTCACCCCCCTTCATCATATACAGCCCCCAGTCACCCCCCTTCATCATATACAGGCCCCAGTCACCCCCCCTTCATCATATACAGGCCCCAGTCACCCCCCTTCATCATATACAGCCCCCAGTCACCCCTCCTTCATCATATACAGCCCCCAGTCACCCCCCTTCATCATATACAGCCCCCAGTCACCCCCCCTTCATCATATACAGCCCCCAGTCACCCCCCTTCATCATATACAGGCCCCAGTCACCCTCCTTCATCATATACAGGCCCCAGTCACCCCCCCTTCATCATATACAGCCCCCAGTCACCCCCCTTCATCATATACAGCCCCCAGTCACCCCCCCTTCATCATATACAGCCCCCAGTCACCCCCCCTTCATCATATACAGCCCCCAGTCACCCCCCCTTCATCATATACAGCCCCCAGTCACCCCCCTTCATCATATACAGCCCCCAGTCACCCCCCTTCATCATATACAGCCCCCAGTCACCCCCCCTTCATCATATACAGCCCCCAGTCACCCCCCTTCATCATATACAGCCCCCAGTCACCCCCCTTCATCATATACAGCCCCCAGTCACCCCCCCTTCATCATATACAGCCCCCAGTCACCCCCCTTCATCATATACAGCCCCCAGTCACCCCCCCTTCATCATATACAGCCCCCAGTCACCCCCCCTTCATCATATACAGGCCCCAGTCACCCCCTTCATCATATACAGCCCCCAGTCACCCCCCTTCATCATATACAGCCCCCAGTCACCCCCCCTTCATCATATACAGCCCCCAGTCACCCCCCCTTCATCATATACAGCCCCCAGTCACCCCCCTTCATCATATACAGCCCCCAGTCACCCCCCCTTCATCATATACAGCCCCCAGTCACCCCCCCTTCATCATATACAGGCCCCAGTCACCCCCCTTCATCATATACAGCCCCCAGTCACCCCCCTTCATCATATACAGTCCCCAGTCACCCCCCCTTCATCATATACAGCCCCCAGTCACCCCCCTTCATCATATACAGCCCCCAGTCACCCCCCTTCATCATATACAGCCCCCAGTCACCCCCCCCTTCATCATATACAGGCCTCAGTCACCCTCCTTCATCATATACAGCCCCCAGTCACCCCCCCTTCATCATATACAGCCCCCAGTCACCCCCCTTCATCATATACAGCCCCCAGTCACCCCCCCTTCATCATATACAGGCCCCAGTCACCCCCCCTTCATCATATACAGCCCCCAGTCACCCCCCCTTCATCATATACAGCCCCCAGTCACCCCCCTTCATCATATACAGGCCCCAGTCACCCCTCTTCATCATATACAGGCCCCAGTCACCCCCCCTTCATCATATACAGGCCCCAGTCACCCCCCCTTCATCATATACAGCCCCCAGTCACCCCTCCTTCATCATATACAGCCCCCAGTCACCCCCCTTCATCATATACAGGCCCCAGTCACCCCTCTTCATCATATACAGGCCCCAGTCACCCCCCCCTTCATCATATACAGGCCCCAGTCACCCCCCCTTCATCATATACAGCCCCCAGTCACCCCCCTTCATCATATACAGCCCCCAGTCACCCCCCTTCATCATATACAGGCCCCAGTCACCCCCCCTTCATCATATACAGGCCCCAGTCACCCCCCCTTCATCATATACAGCCCCCAGTCACCCCTCCTTCATCATATACAGCCCCCAGTCACCCCCCCTTCATCATATACAGCCCCCAGTCACCCCCCTTCATCATATACAGGCCCCAGTCACCCCCCCTTCATCATATACATCCCCTAGTCACCCCCCCTTCATCATATACAGGCCCCAGTCACCCTCCTTCATCATATACAGCCCCCAGTCACCCCCCCTTCATCATATACATCCCCCAGTCACCCCCCCTTCATCATATACAGGCCCCAGTCACCCCCCCTTCATCATATACAGGCCCCAGTCACCCCCCTTCATCATATACAGCCCCCAGTCACCCCCCCTTCATCATATACAGGCCCCAGTCACCCCCCCTTCATCATATACATCCCCCAGTCACCCCCCCTTCATCATATACAGGCCCCAGTCACCCCCCCTTCATCATATACAGGCCCCAGTCACCCCCCCTTCATCATATACAGGCCCCAGTCACCCCCCCTTCATCATATACAGGCCCCAGTCACCCCCCCTTCATCATATACAGCCCCCAGTCACCCCCCTTCATCATATACAGCCCCCAGTCACCCCCCCTTCATCATATACAGGCCCCAGTCACCCCCCCTTCATCATATACAGCCCCCAGTCACCCCCCCTTCATCATATACAGGCCCCAGTCACCCCCCCTTCATCATATACAGCCCCCAGTCACCCCCCCTTCATCATATACAGGCCCCACTCACCCCCCCTTCATCATATACAGCTCCCAGTCACCCCCCCTTCATCATATACAGGCCCCAGTCACCCCCCCCCTTCATCATATACAGGCCCCAGTCACCCCCCTTCATTGTGTACAGCCCCCACTCACCCCCTCCCCCATTTAATTCATTTTATAAATAAAAAAAAATAAAAAAAGTTCCCCATACTTACCTCACAGCCGGCTCACTCCCCAGCAGCGCCTCTGCTTTCAGCATCCTCCGGGACATGTCGGCGCGTGCACGATGACGTCATCGCGCACGTCCGACATCTGACCCGGAAGTACAGCCGGAGCTGAGCAGCCGTCAAGGTGACGGCCGTGCACAGCTCCCGGCCCCTCATAGAATGTGACGCGGGCGGCTGTCTGCTGCCGGCGGCGTCACAGCACAGGGCACGGCCGGCCCTGTACAGGTGCTGGGGGAGCGGTCCAGGGGGCATTTGCCTCTCTGCCACCCGGCCCAGCCCGCCCCTGCCCCTGGGCCCCCAAAAAACCTTGGGCCCGGGGCGACCGCCCCATCCGCCCCTATTAAGATCCGCCATTGCCTATGGGCCACGATGCAGCCGCACCGGCTGCACGTGCGGTATGTCCGCCCCTGACACAGCTGTTGCAGTCCAACTCCGGCTGGCCCCCTTACCCCTCGGGCAGTCACGTGGCCTGCCGCCATTTGTGGTACGCCACTGGGGTACGGGTAGGGTGGTAGACTGAAACGATGGAGGAGATCATAGAATCATAGAATGGTAGAGTTGGAAGGGACCTCCTGGGCCATCTGGTCCAAACCCCTTCAAGCAGGATTCACTAAATCATCCCAGACAGATGTCTGTCCAGCCTCTGATTGAAGACTTCCATTGAAGGAGAACTCACCACCTCCAGTGGCAGCCTGTTCCACTCATTGATCACTCTAACTGTCAAAAAGTTTTTTCTAATATTTAATCTGTCTCCCCCCATTCAGTTTCATCCCATTGCTTCTAGTCTTTCCTTGTGCAAATGAGAATAAAGTTGATCCTTCTACAATGTGACAGCCCTTTAGATATTTGTAGACAGCTATTAAGTCTCCTCTCAGTCTTCTTTTTTGCAAGCTAAACATTCCCAAATCCTGCAGCCTTTCCTCATAAGACAGGGTTTGCAAACCGGTCACCATTCTGGTCGCTCTTTTCTGAACTTGCTCCAGTTTGTTGATGTCTTTTTTAAAATGTGGTGCCCAAAACTGGACACAATATTCCAGATGAGGTCTGACCAAAGAGGAGTAGAGGGCAATAATGACTTCACGTGATCTAGACTGTATGCTTCTGTTAATACATCGTAGAATTGCATTTGCCTTTTTTGCTGCTGCATCACACTGTTGACTCATATTCAGTCTGTGATCTATTAGTATACCCAAGTCTTTTTCACATGTGCTGTCACTTAGCCCTATTCCTCCCATTCTATATATGCTTTTTTCATTTTTATTGCCCAGATGTAGTACTTTGCATTTCTCCCTGTTAAAAACCATTCTGTTAGATGCTGCCCACTGCTCCAGTTTATTTATATCTTTTTGAATCCTTTCTCTCTTCTCTAGTATTAGCTATCCCTCCTAGTTTTGTGTCATCAGCAAATTTAATCAGTTTACCCTCAATTCCTTCATCTAAATCGTTGATAAAGATGTTGAACAATACAGGGCCCAGGACAGAGCCCTGTGGTACCCCACTTGAGACATTCTTCCAACTGGATGTGCAGCCATTTACGACCACTCTTTGGGTCCGATCACTAAGCCAGTTATGAATCCACCTAACAGTTGCCTTGTCCATTCCATACTTAGTCATTTTTTCAATAAGGATTGTATGAGAGACTTTGTCAAATGCTTTGCTGAAGTCAAGTCGGGAATATGTGGGAATAATTTGAGTTATGAAGCTCCATATATCCACTACATTTTCTAATATGCTTCCCTGACTTTTTTGCTTAGGCTAGTGGTGGCAAGGGCTTTTTTCAGCATTACTAGCTGACATTATATATGCCACCACACCACTGGTGTCCTCTGCTTGGCCACAGAAAGGACCAGTATATCTATCCCCTCAGTCTTTACCATTATTTTGTGGTCTTTATTGTATATATATTTCTTGTGCTCTGCGGTGCTTTTGGTCCATTATTCTAGCCCGCTGCTCTCTCACCATAAGTAATACTCATTTTACATGTGATGTTCTTAATAATGTATGTGTCTAATAAATGATTACTTCTTTTCGTGAACTATACGTGTGCAGTTTTTCATTTTTGCACATTTAAATGAATTACTAAAGAAATTTGGGGGCATTTGACTCATCTATGAGTTGTAGGTTATTCTATTGGGGAGTCGCCCATGTTCCTTTGAGATAGATGATCGGTTATAGGTATGACACCCTTTGTTAAATTAACTGAATTGGAAAACTGCAGCAGTCGCACCTTTCAGATTTTTTCACCCATAGAAAGTAATGAGCAAGTGGAAAAAAATGCAGCAATAACAGTACAGGTTTTGCTGGGGTTTTGGGGCAAACACCTAAGGAAGGTGCATCATGTTTTTGGGGGGCACTAAACTTCATCCAGAGGCACAAGAGACAATAAAAACGCAGCAAAACCGGCTTTTTGTAAGCAGCTTCTTTATTGCCAAGAGAGCAGGTTTCGCCTACGGAAAAAACACCGCAAAAATGCAACGTGTGAACAAAGCCTTACTCTGGATGGATCCTGGAGACCGGAGAAGCTTGTGGACATTTGTGGAGATTCTGCAGGAGGGGCTGCAGACACAGGACCCTGACGAGGCACCGCTGCCCATATTCACATGGATGGAGGCAATTCTTACACCTCCCCTATGGATGGCTGGGTACAGCTGAGGGGTCGTTACAATGAGTCTTGCGTTTGACACTATCAGACTCAGTGTGCACAGTATCATCACTGGGCCTTTTGCATGCGGCTCCTCTGGCTGCAATCACTCATGTGCAGTTGTAGCCGCCATTTGTGGTTGCAAAGTGCAATATGGAGGGGTCTTGTGGGGTCATCACCTCCTCTCACACCGGGGGCTGAAGTCTTCACTGCAGCTGCTTCCAGGTGGAGGCTGAATCCTGGGAATAACCTGGTGGAATCATAAAGTGATCGAGCCGGTCGGTTCACTCCTCCGCTATCCGCGCAGCATGTACTTATCGGCTGCAGGTTTGTGCAGGACGGAGACATTGTGACCTACATGCTCCTGGAAACACAAATAATGTGGAACACCCCAAGTACCAGGCCAGCGCCCAGCCTCAGGGCAGCAGCCATGATCCCTCAGCTGATCTCTGATGGGGCCCAGGGCCCAAGGGCCAGTAACCCAGGGGGAGCCTTGCTGATGGCAATGTGGTAGCACAGGTAATGTTCTAGTTTTCCAATAAATGCTATCAATAATCCTTCAGTGTTCAAGATCTCTGCTTCCTGTCATTGAATGTTCATGCACTTGGTCAAATTGTACAAAATGGTGCAGCGGTCTAGATATGAGCAGAGTTACCGTATCATCTATCTGCACATATCTCCCCCTGTATCATCTATCTGCACATATCTCCCCTGTATCATCTATCTGCACATATCCCCTCTGTATCATCTATCTGCACATATCTCCCCTGTATCATCTGTCTGCACATATCTCCCCTGTATCATCTATCTGCACATATCTCCCCCTGTATCATCTATCTGCACATATCCCCTCTGTATCATCTATCTGCACATATCTCCCCCTGTATCATCTATCTGCACATATCTCCCCTGTATCATCTGTCTGCACATATCTCCCCCTGTATCATCTATCTGCACATATCCCCTCTGTATCATCTATCTGCACATATCCCCCCTGTATCATCTATCTGCACATATCTCCCCTGTATCATATATCTGCACATATCTCCCCCTGTATCATCTATCTGCACATATCTCCCCCATATCATCTATCTGCACATATCCCCTCTGTATCATCTATCTGCACATATCTCCCCCTGTATCATCTGTCTGCACATATCTCCCCTGTATCATCTGTCTGCACATATCTCCCCTGTATCATATATCTTCACATATCTCCCCCTGTATCATCTATCTGCACATATCTCCCCCATGTCATCTATCTGCACATATCTCCCCCTGTATCATCTATCTGCACATATCTCCCCCTGTATCATCTATCTGCACATATCCCCTCTGTATCATCTATCTGCACATATCTCCCCCTGTATCATCTGTCTGCACATATCTCCCCCTTTATCATCTATCTGCACAAATCTCCCCCTGTATCATCTATCTGCACATATCTCCCCCTGTATCATCTATCTGCACATATCTCCCCCTGTATCATCTATCTGCACATATCTCCCCCTGTATCATCTATCTGCACATATCTCCCCCTGTATCATCTATCTGCACATATCTCCCCCTGTATCATCTATCTGCACATATCTCCCCCATATCATCTATCTGCACATATCCCCTCTGTATCATCTATCTGCACATATCCCCTCTGTATCATCTATCTGCACATATCTCCCCCTGTATCATCTGTCTGCACATATCTCCCCCTTTATCATCTATCTGCACATATCTCCCCCTGCATCATCTATCGGCACATATCTCCCCCTGTATCATCTGTCTGCACATATCTCCCCCTGTATCATCTATCTGCACATATCTCCCCCCGTATCATCTATCTGCACATATCTCCCCTTGAATCATGTATCTGCACATATCTCCCCCTGTATCATGTATCTGCACATATCTCCCCCGTATCATCTATCTGCACATATCTCCCTCTGTATCCTCTATCTGCACATATCTCCCCCTGTATCATCTATCTGCACATATCTCCCCCTGTATCATCTATCTGCACATATCCCCCCTGTATTATCTATCTGCACATATCTCCCTGTATCATCTATCTGCACATATCCCCCCTGTATCATCTATCTGCACTTATCCCCCCTGTATCATCTATCTGCACATATCTCCCCCTGTATCATCTATCTGCACATATCTCCCCCTGTATCATTTATCTGCACATATGTCCCTGTATCATCTATATGCACATATCCCCCTGTATCATCTATCTGCACATATCTCCCCCTGTATCATCTATCTGCACATATCCCCCTGTATCATCTATCTACACATATCTCCCCCTGTATCATCTATCTGCACATATCTCCGTCTGTATCATCTTTCTGCACATATCTCCCTGTATCATCTATCTGCACATATCCCCCCTGTATCATCTATCTGCACATATCCCACCTGTATCATCTTTCTGCACATATCTCCCTCTGTATCCTCTATCTGCACATATCTCCCCCTGTATCATCTATCTGCACATATCTCCCCCTGTATCATCTATCTGCACATATCCCCCTGTATCATCTATCTGCACATATCTCCCTGTATCATCTATCTGCACATATCCCCCTGTATCATCTATCTACACATATCCCCCCTGTATCATCTATCTGCACATATCCCCCCTGTATCATCTATCTGCACATATCCCCCCTGTATGTTCTATCTACACATATCTCCCCCTGCATCATCTATCTGCACATATCTCCCCCTGTATCATCTATCTGCACATATCCCCCCTGTATCATCTATCTGCACATATCCCCCCTGTATCATCTATCTACACATATCTCCCCCTGCATCATCTATCTGCACATATCTCCCCCTGTACCATCTTTCTGCGCATATCTCCCTGTATCATCTATCTGCACATATCCCCCCCGTATCATCTATCTGCACATATCTCCCCCTGCATCATCTATCTGCACATATCTCCCCCTGTATCATCTTTCTGCACATATCTCCCTGTATCATCTATCTGCACATATCCCCCCTGTATCATCTATCTACACATATCCCCCCTGTATCATCTATCTGCACATATCCCCCTGTATCATCTATCTGCACATATCCCCCCTGTATCATCTATCTGCACATATCTCCCCCTCCATCATCTATCTGCACATATCTCCCCCTGTATTATCTATCTGCACATATCTCCCCCTGTATCATCTATCTGCACATATATCCCCTGTATTATCTATCTGCACATATCCCCCCTGTATCATCTATCTGCACATATCCCCCTGTAATATCTATCTGCACATATCTCCCCCTGTATCATCTATCTGCACATATGTCCCCCTGTATCATCTATCTGCACATATCCCCCCTGTATCATCTATCTGCACATATCTCCCCCTGTATCATCTATCTGCACATATCTCCCCCTGTATCCTCTATCTGCACATATCTCCCCCTGTATCCTCTATCTGCACATATCTCCCCCTGTATCATCTATCTGCACATATCTCCCCCTGTATCATCTATCTGCACATATATCCCCCTGTATCATCTATCTGCACATATCTCCCTCTGTATCCTCTATCTGCACATATTTCCCCCAGCATCATCTATCTGCACATATATCCCCCTGTATAATCTATCTGCACATATCCCCCCTGTATAATCTATCTGCACATATCTCCCTGTATCATCTATCTGCACATATCCCCCCTGTATCATCTATCTGCACATACCTCCCCCTGTATCATCTATCTGCACATATCCTCCTGTATCATCTATCTGCACATATCTCCCCCTGTATCATCTATCTGCACATATCCCCCTGTATCATCTATCTGCACATATCTCCCCCCGTATCATCTATCTGCACATATCTCCCCCTGTATCATGTATCTGCACATATCTCCCCCTGTATCATGTATCTGCACATATCTCCCTCTGTATCCTCTATCTGCACATATCTCCCCCTGTATCATCTATCTGCACATATCTCCCCCTGTATCATCTATCTGCACATATCCCCCTGTATCATCTATCTGCACATATCTCCCTGTATCATCTATCTGCACATATCCCCCCTGTATCATCTATCTGCACATATCCCCCCTGTATCATCTATCTGCACATATCTCCCCCTGTATCATCTATCTGCACATATCCCCCCTGTATCATCTATCTGCACATATCTCCCTGTATCATCTATCTGCACATATCCCCCTGTATCATCTATCTGCACATATCCCCCTGTATCATCTATCTGCACATATCTCCCCCTGTATCATCTATCTGCACATATCCCCCCTGTATCTATCTGCACATATCTCCCCCTGTATCATCTATCTGCACATATCTCCCCCCGTATCATCTATCTGCACATATCTCCCCCTGTATCATGTATCTGCACATATCTCCCCCTGTATCATGTATCTGCACATATCTCCCCCGTATCATCTATCTGCACATATCTCCCTCTGTATCCTCTATCTGCACATATCTCCCCCTGTATCATCTATCTGCACATATCTCCCCCTGTATCATCTATCTGCACATATCCCCCCTGTATCATCTATCTGCACATATATCCCTGTATCATCTATCTGCACATATCCCCCCTGTATCATCTATCTGCACTTATCCCCCCTGTATCATCTATCTGCACATATCTCCTCCTGTATCATCTATCTGCACATATCCCCCTGTATCATCTATCTGCACATATCTCCCTGTATCATCTATCTGCACATATCCCCCTGTATCATCTATCTGCACATATCTCCCCCTGTATCATCTATCTGCACATATCCCCCCCTGTATCATCTATCTACACATATCTCCCCCTGTATCATCTATCTGCACATATCTCCCCCCGTATCATCTATCTGCACATATCTCCCCCTGTATCATGTATCTGCACATATCTCCCCCTGTATCATGTATCTGCACATATCTCCCCTGTATCATCTATCTGCACATATCTCCCTCTGTATCCTCTCTCTGCACATATCTCCCCCTATATCATCTATCTGCACATATCTCCCCCTGTATCATCTATCTGCACATATCCCTCCTGTATCATCTATCTGCACATATCTCCCTGTATCATCTATCTGCACATATCCCCCCTGTATCATCTATCTACACATATCCCCCCTGTATCATATATCTGCACATATCCCCCTGTATCATCTATCTGCACATATCCCCCCTGTATCATCTATCTACACATATCTTCCCCTGCATCATCTATCTGCACATATCTCCCCCTGTATCATCTATCTGCACATATCCCCCCTGTATCATCTATCTGCAAATATCCCCCTGTATCATCTATCTACACATATCTCCCCCTGCATCATCTATTTGCACATATCTCCCCTTGTATCATCTTTCTGCACATATCTCCCTGTATCATCTATCTACACATATCTCCCCCTCCATCATCTATCTGCACATATCTACCCCTGTATTATCTATCTGCACATATCTCCCCCTGTATCATCTATCTGCACATATATCCCCTGTATTATCTATCTGCACATATCCCCCTGTATCATCTATCTCCACATATCCCCCTGTATTATCTATCTGCACATATCTCCCCCTGTATCATCTATCTGCACATATGTCCCCCATATCATCTATCTGCACATATCCCCCCTGTATCATCTATCTGCACATATCTCCCCCTGTATCCTCTATCTGCACATATCTCCCCCTGTATCCTCTATCTGCACATATCTCCCCCTGTATCCTCTATCTGCACATATCTCCCCCTGTATCATCTGTCTGCACATATCTCCCCCTGTATCATCTATCTA
Source organism: Dendrobates tinctorius (assembly GCF_039654945.1). Lineage (NCBI taxonomy): Eukaryota > Metazoa > Chordata > Amphibia > Anura > Dendrobatidae > Dendrobates > Dendrobates tinctorius. The sequence goes on along the minus strand of NW_027361806.1, from coordinate 30,361,492 downwards.
CACATATCTCCACCTGTATCATCTATGTGCACATATCCCCCTGTATTATCTATCTGCACATATCTCCCCCTGTATCCTCTATCTGCACATATCTCCCCCTGTATCCTCTATCTGCACATATCTCCCCCTGTATCCTCTATCTGCACATATCTCCCCCTGTATCATCTATCTGCACATATCTCCCCCTGTATCATCTATCTGCACATATCTCCCCCTGTATCATCTATGTGCACATATCCCCCTGTATTATCTATCTGCACATATCTCCCCCTGTATCATCTATCTGCACATATCTCCCCCTGTAAAATCTATCTGCACATATCTCCCCCAGCATCATCTATCTGCACATATATCCCCCTGTATAATCTATCTGCACATATCCCCCCTGTATAATCTATCTGCACATATCTCCCTGAATCATCTATCTGCACATATCCCCCCTGTATCATCTATTTGCACATACCTCCCCCTGTATCATCTATCTGCACATATCTCCCTCTGTATCATCTATCTGCACATATCCCCCCTGTATCATCTATCTGCACATATCTCCCCCCGTATCATCTATCTGCACATATCTCCCCCTGTATCATGTACCTGCACATATCTCCCCCTGTATCATGTATCTGCACATATCTCCCCCGTATCATCTATCTGCACATATCTCCCTCTGTATCCTCTATCTGCACATATCTCCCCCTGTATCATCTATCTGCACATATCTCCCCCTGTATCATCTATCTGCACATATATCCCCTGTATTATCTATCTGCACATATCCCCCCTGTATCATCTATCTCCACATATCCCCCTGTATTATCTATCTGCACATATCTCCCCCTGTATCATCTATCTGCACATATGTCCCCCATATCATCTATCTGCACATATCCCCCCTGTATCATCTATCTGCACATATCTCCCCCTCTATCCTCTATCTGCACATATCTCCCCCTGTAATCTCTATCTGCACATAACTCCCCCTGTATCATCTATCTGCACATATCTCCCCCTGTATCATCTATCTGCACATATCTCCCCCTGTATCATCTATGTGCACATATCCCCCTGTATTATCTATCTGCACATATCTCCCACTGTATCCTCTATCTGCACATATCTCCCCCTGTATCCTCTATCTGCACATATCTCCCCCTGTATCCTCTATCTGCACATATCTCCCCCTGTATCATCTATCTGCACATATCTCCCCCTGTATCATCTATCTGCACATATCTCCCCCTGTATCATCTATGTGCACATATCCCCCTGTATTATCTATCTGCACATATCTCCCCCTGTATCATCTATCTGCACATATCTCCCCCTGTAAAATTTATCTGCACATATCTCCGCCAGCATCATCTATCTGCACATATATCCCCCTGTATAATCTATCTGCACATATCCCCCCTGTATAATCTATCTGCACATATCTCCCTGAATCATCTATCTGCACATATCCCCCCTGTATCATCTATCTGCACATACCTCCCCCTGTGTCATCTATCTGCACATATCTCCCCCTGTATCATCTATCTGCACATATCCCCCCTGTATCATCTATCTGCACATATCTCCCCCCGTATCATCTATCTGCACATATCTCCCCCTGTATCATGTATCTGCACATATCTCCCCCTGTATCATGTATCTGCACATATCTCCCCCGTATCATCTATCTGCACATATCTCCCTCTGTATCCTCTATCTGCACATATCTCCCCCTGTATCATCTATCTGCACATATCTCCCCCTGTATCATCTATCTGCACATATCCCCCCTGTATCATCTATCTGCACATATCTCCCTGTATCATCTATCTGCACATATATCCCCCTGTATCATCTATCTGCACATATCCCCCCTGTATCTATCTGCACATATCTCCCCCTGTATCATCTATCTGCACATATCTCCCCCTGTATCATGTATCTGCACATATCCCCCCTGTATCATGTATCTGCACATATCTCCCCCGTATCATCTATCTGCACATATCTCCCTCTGTATCCTCTATCTGCACATATCTCCCCCTGTATCATCTATCTGCACATATCTCCCCCTGTATCATCTATCTGCACATATATCCCCTGTATTATCTATCTGCACATATCCCCCCTGTATCATCTATCTCCACATATCCCCCTGTATTATCTATCTGCACATATCTCCCCCTGTATCATCTATCTGCACATATGTCCCCCATATCATCTATCTGCACATATCCCCCCTGTATCATCTATCTGCACATATCTCCCCCTGTATCCTCTATCTGCACATATCTCCCCCTGTATCCTCTATCTGCACATATCTCCCCCTGTATCATCTATCTGCACATATCTCCCCCTGTATCATCTATCTGCACATATCTCCCCCTGTATCATCTATGTGCACATATCCCCCTGTATTATCTATCTGCACATATCTCCCCCTGTATCATCTATCTGCACATATCTCCCCCTGTAAAATCTATCTGCACATATCTCCGCCAGCATCATCTATCTGCACATATATCCCCCTGTATAATCTATCTGCACATATCCCCCCTGTATAATCTATCTGCACATATCTCCCTGAATCATCTATCTGCACATATCCCCCCTGTATCATCTATCTGCACATACCTCCCCCTGTATCATCTATCTGCACATATCTCCCCCTGTATCATCTATCTGCACATATCCCCCCTGTATTATCTATCTGCACATATCTCCCCCTGTATCATCTATCTGCACATATCTCCCCCTGTATCATGTATCTGCACATATCTCCCCCTGTATCATGTATCTGCACATATCTCCCCCGTATCATCTATCTGCACATATCTCCCTCTGTATCCTCTATCTGCACATATCTCCCCCTGTATCATCTATCTGCACATATCTCCCCCTGTATCATCTATCTGCACATATCCCCCCTGTATCATCTATCTGCACATATCTCCCTGTATCATCTATCTGCACATATCCCCCCTGTATCATCTATCTGCACATATCCCCCCTGTATCATCTATCTGCACATATCTCCCCCTGTATCATCTATCTGCACATATCCCCCTGTATCATCTATCTGCACATATCCCCCTGTATCATCTATCTGCACATATCTCCCCCTGTATCATCTATCTGCACATAGCCCCCCTGTATCTATCTGCACATATCTCCCCCTGTATCATCTATCTGCACATATCTCCCCCCGTATCATCTATCTGCACATATCTCCCCCTGTATCATGTATCTGAACATATCTCCCCCTGTATCATGTATCTGCACATATCTCCCCCGTATCATCTATCTGCACATATCTCCCTCTGTATCCTCTATCTGCACATATCTCCCCCTGTATCATCTATCTGCACATATCTCCCCTGTATCATCTATCTGCACATATCCCCCCTGTATCATCTATCTGCACATATCTCCCTGTATCATCTATCTGCACATATCCCCCCTGTATCATCTATCTGCACATATCCCCCCTGTATCATCTATCTGCACATATCTCCCCCTGTATCATCTATCTGCACATATCCCCCCTGTATCATCTATCTGCACATATCTCCCTGTGTCATCTATCTGCACATATCCCTCTGTATCATCTATCTGCACATATCCCCCTGTATCATCTATCTGCACATATCTCCCCCTGTATCATCTATCTGCACATAGCCCCCCTGTATCTATCTGCACATATCTCCCCCTGTATCATCTATCTGCACATATCTCCCCCCGTATCATCTATCTGCACATATCTCCCCCTGTATCATGTATCTGCACATATCTCCCCCTGTATCATGTATCTGCACATATCTCCCCCGTATCATCTATCTGCACATATCTCCCTCTGTATCCTCTATCTGCACATATCTCCCCCTGTATCATCTATCTGCACATATCTCCCCCTGTATCATCTATCTGCACATATCCCCCCTGTATCATCTATCTGCACATATCTCCCTGTAACATCTATCTGCACATATCCCCCTGTATCATCTATCTGCACTTATCCCCCCTGTTTCATCTATCTGCACATATCTCCCCCTGTATCATCTATCTGCACATATCCCCCCTGTATCATCTATCTGCACATATCTCCCTGTATCATCTATCTGCACATATCCCCCTGTATCATCTATCTGCACATATCTCCCCCTGTATCATCTATCTGCACATATCTCCCCCTGTATCATCTATCTGCACATATCCCCCCTGTATCATCTATCTACACATATCTCCCCCTGTATCATCTATCTGCACATATTTCCCCCCGTATCATCTATCTGCACATATCTCCCCCTATATCATGTATCTGCACATATCTCCCCCTGTATCATGTATCTGCACATATCTCCCCCGTATCATCTATCTGCACATATCTCCCTCTGTATCCTCTATCTGCACATATCTCCCCCTGTATCATCTATCTGCACATATCTCCCCCTGTATCATCTATCTGCACATATCCCCCCTGTATCATCTATCTGCACATATCTCCCTGTATCATCTATCTGCACATATCCCCCCTGTATCATCTATCTACACATATCCCCCCTGTATCATCTATCTGCACATATCCCCCCTGTATCATCTATCTGCACATATCCCCCTGTATCATCTATCTACACATATCTTCCCCTGCATCATCTATCTGCACATATCTCCCCCTGTATCATCTATCTGCACATATCCCCCCTGTATCATCTATCTGCACATATCTCCCCCTGCATCATCTATTTGCACATATCTCCCCCTGTATCATCTTTCTGCACATATCTCCCTGTATCATCTATCTGCACATATCCCCCTGTATCATGTATCTGCACATATCTCCCCCTGTATCATGTATCTGCACATATCGCCCCCGTATTATCTATCTGCACATATCTCCCTCTGTATCCTCTATCTGCACATATCTCCCCCTGTATCATCTATCTGCACATATCTCCCCCTGTATCATCTATCTGCACATATCCCCCCTGTATCATCTATCTGCACATATCTCCCTGTATCATCTATCTGCACATATCCCCCTGTATCATCTATCTGCACATATCCCCCCTGTATCATCTATCTGCACATATCTACCCCTGTATCATCTATCTGCACATATCCCCCCTGTATCTATCTGCACATATCTCCCCCTGTATCATCTATCTGCACATATCTCCCCCCGTATCATCTATCTGCACATATCTCCCCCTGTATCATGTATCTGCACATATCTCCCCCTGTATCATGTATCTGCACATATCTCCCCCGTATCATCTATCTGCACATATCTGCCTCTGTATCCTCTATCTGCACATATCTCCCCCTGTATCATCTATCTGCACATATCTCCCCCTTTATCATATATCTGCACATATCCCTCCTGTATCATCTATCTGCACATATCTCCCTGTATCATCTATCTGCACATATCCCCCCTGTATCATCTATCTGCACTTATCCCCCCTGTATCATCTATCTGCACATATCTCCCCCTGTATCATCTATCTGCACATATCCCCCTGTATCATCTATCTGCACATATCTCCCTGTATCATCTATCTGCACATATCCCCCTGTATCATCTATCTGCACATATCTCCCCCTGTATCATCTATCTGCACATATCTCCCCCTGTATCATCTATCTGCACATATCCCCCCTGTATCATCTATCTACACATATCCCCCCTGTATCATCTATCTGCACATATCCCCCCTGTATCATCTATCTGCACATATCCCCCCTGTATCATCTATCTACACATATCTTCCCCTGCATCATCTATCTGCACATATCTCCCCCTGTATCATCTATCTGCACATATCCCCCCTGTATCATCTATCTGCACATATCTCCCCCTGCATCATCTATTTGCACATATCTCCCCCTGTATCATCTTTCTGCACATATCTCCCTGTATCATCTATCTGCACATATCCCCCTGTATCATGTATCTGCACATATCTCCCCCTGTATCATGTATCTGCACATATCGCCCCCGTATTATCTATCTGCACATATCTCCCTCTGTATCCTCTATCTGCACATATCTCCCCCTGTATCATCTATCTGCACATATCTCCCCCTGTATCATCTATCTGCACATATCCCCCCTGTATCATCTATCTGCACATATCTCCCTGTATCATCTATCTGCACATATCCCCCTGTATCATCTATCTGCACATATCCCCCCTGTATCATCTATCTGCACATATCTACCCCTGTATCATCTATCTGCACATATCCCCCCTGTATCTATCTGCACATATCTCCCCCTGTATCATCTATCTGCACATATCTCCCCCCGTATCATCTATCTGCACATATCTCCCCCTGTATCATGTATCTGCACATATCTCCCCCGTATCATCTATCTGCACATATCTGCCTCTGTATCCTCTATCTGCACATATCTCCCCCTGTATCATCTATCTGCACATATCTCCCCCTGTATCATATATCTGCACATATCCCTCCTGTATCATCTATCTGCACATATCTCCCTGTATCATCTATCTGCACATATCCCCCCTGTATCATCTATCTGCACTTATCCCCCCTGTATCATCTATCTGCACATATCTCCCCCTGTATCATCTATCTGCACATATCCCCCTGTATCATCTATCTGCACATATCTCCCTGTATCATCTATCTGCACATATCCCCCTGTATCTTCTATCTGCACATATCCCCCTGTATCATCTATCTGCACATATCTCCCCCTGTATCATCTATCTGCACATATCTCCCCCTGTATCATCTATCTGCACATATCCCCCCTGTATCATCTATCTGCACATATCTCCCCCCGTATCATCTATCTGCACATATCTCCCCCTATATCATGTATCTGCACATATCTCCCCCTGTATCATGTATCTGCACATATCTCCCCCGTATCATCTATCTGCACATATCTCCCTCTGTATCCTCTATCTGCACATATCTCCCCCTGTATCATCTATCTGCACATATCTCCCCCTGTATCATCTATCTGCACATATCCCCCCTGTATCATCTATCTGCACATATCTCCCTGTATCATCTATCTGCACATATCTCCCCCTGTATCATCTATCTGCACATATCCCCCCTGTATCATCTATCTGCACATATCTCCCTGTAACATCTATCTGCACATATCCCCCTGTATCATCTATCTGCACTTATCCCCCCTGTTTCATCTATCTGCACATATCTCCCCCTGTATCATCTATCTGCACATATCCCCCCTGTATCATCTATCTGCACATATCTCCCTGTATCATCTATCTGCACATATCCCCCTGTATCATCTATCTGCACATATCTCCCCCTGTATCATCTATCTGCACATATCTCCCCCTGTATCATCTATCTGCACATATCCCCCCTGTATCATCTATCTACACATATCTCCCCCTGTATCATCTATCTGCACATATTTCCCCCCGTATCATCTATCTGCACATATCTCCCCCTATATCATGTATCTGCACATATCTCCCCCTGTATCATGTATCTGCACATATCTCCCCCGTATCATCTATCTGCACATATCTCCCTCTGTATCCTCTATCTGCACATATCTCCCCCTGTATCATCTATCTGCACATATCTCCCCCTGTATCATCTATCTGCACATATCCCCCCTGTATCATCTATCTGCACATATCTCCCTGTATCATCTATCTGCACATATCCCCCCTGTATCATCTATCTACACATATCCCCCCTGTATCATCTATCTGCACATATCCCCCCTGTATCATCTATCTGCACATATCCCCCCTGTATCATCTATCTACACATATCTTCCCCTGCATCATCTATCTGCACATATCTCCCCCTGTATCATCTATCTGCACATATCCCCCCTGTATCATCTATCTGCACATATCTCCCCCTGCATCATCTATTTGCACATATCTCCCCCTGTATCATCTTTCTGCACATATCTCCCTGTATCATCTATCTGCACATATCCCCCTGTATCATGTATCTGCACATATCTCCCCCTGTATCATGTATCTGCACATATCGCCCCCGTATTATCTATCTGCACATATCTCCCTCTGTATCCTCTATCTGCACATATCTCCCCCTGTATCATCTATCTGCACATATCTCCCCCTGTATCATCTATCTGCACATATCCCCCCTGTATCATCTATCTGCACATATCTCCCTGTATCATCTATCTGCACATATCCCCCTGTATCATCTATCTGCACATATCCCCCCTGTATCATCTATCTGCACATATCTACCCCTGTATCATCTATCTGCACATATCCCCCCTGTATCTATCTGCACATATCTCCCCCTGTATCATCTATCTGCACATATCTCCCCCCGTATCATCTATCTGCACATATCTCCCCCTGTATCATGTATCTGCACATATCTCCCCCTGTATCATGTATCTGCACATATCTCCCCCGTATCATCTATCTGCACATATCTGCCTCTGTATCCTCTATCTGCACATATCTCCCCCTGTATCATCTATCTGCACATATCTCCCCCTTTATCATATATCTGCACATATCCCTCCTGTATCATCTATCTGCACATATCTCCCTGTATCATCTATCTGCACATATCCCCCCTGTATCATCTATCTGCACTTATCCCCCCTGTATCATCTATCTGCACATATCTCCCCCTGTATCATCTATCTGCACAAATCCCCCTGTATCATCTATCTGCACATATCTCCCTGTATCATCTATCTGCACATATCCCCCTGTATCATCTATCTGCACATATCTCCCCCTGTATCATCTATCTGCACATATCTCCCCCTGTATCATCTATCTGCACATATCCCCCCTGTATCATCTATCTACACATATCCCCCCTGTATCATCTATCTGCACATATCCCCCCTGTATCATCTATCTGCACATATCACCCCTGTATCATCTATCTACACATATCTTCCCCTGCATCATCTATCTGCACATATCTCCCCCTGTATCATCTATCTGCACATATCCCCCCTGTATCATCTATCTGCACATATCTCCCCCTGCATCATCTATTTGCACATATCTCCCCCTGTATCATCTTTCTGCACATATCTCCCTGTATCATCTATCTGCACATATCCCCCTGTATCATGTATCTGCACATATCTCCCCCTGTATCATGTATCTGCACATATCGCCCCCGTATTATCTATCTGCACATATCTCCCTCTGTATCCTCTATCTGCACATATCTCCCCCTGTATCATCTATCTGCACATATCTCCCCCTGTATCATCTATCTGCACATATCCCCCCTGTATCATCTATCTGCACATATCTCCCTGTATCATCTATCTGCACATATCCCCCTGTATCATCTATCTGCACATATCCCCCCTGTATCATCTATCTGCACATATCTACCCCTGTATCATCTATCTGCACATATCCCCCCTGTATCTATCTGCACATATCTCCCCCTGTATCATCTATCTGCACATATCTCCCCCCGTATCATCTATCTGCACATATCTCCCCCTGTATCGTGTATCTGCACATATCTCCCCCTGTATCATGTATCTGCACATATCTCCCCCGTATCATCTATCTGCACATATCTGCCTCTGTATCCTCTATCTGCACATATCTCCCCCTGTATCATCTATCTGCACATATCTCCCCCTGTATCATATATCTGCACATATCCCTCCTGTATCATCTATCTGCACATATCTCCCTGTATCATCTATCTGCACATATCCCCCCTGTATCATCTATCTGCACTTATCCCCCCTGTATCATCTATCTGCACATATCTCCCCCTGTATCATCTATCTGCACATATCCCCCTGTATCATCTATCTGCACATATCTCCCTGTATCATCTATCTGCACATATCCCCCTGTATCATCTATCTGCACATATCCCCCTGTATCATCTATCTGCACATATCTCCCCCTGTATCATCTATCTGCACATATCTCCCCCTGTATCATCTATCTGCACATATCCCCCCTGTATCATCTATCTGCACATATCTCCCCCCGTATCATCTATCTGCACATATCTCCCCCTATATCATGTATCTGCACATATCTCCCCCGTATCATGTATCTGCACATATCTCCCCCGTATCATCTATCTGCACATATCTCCCTCTGTATCCTCTATCTGCACATATCTCCCTCTGTATCATCTATCTGCACATATCTCCCCCTGTATCATCTATCTGCACATATCCCCCCTGTATCATCTATCTGCACATATCCCCCTGTATCATCTATCTGCACATATCTCCCCTGTATCATCTATCTGCACATATTCCCCTTGTATCATCTATCTACACATATCTTCCCCTGCATCATCTATCTGCACATATCTCCCCCTGTATCATCTATCTGCACATATCCCCCCTGTATCATCTATCTGCACATATCCCCCCTGTACCATCTATCTACACATATCTCCCCCTGCATCATCTATTTGCACATATCTCCCCCTGTATCATCTTTCTGCACATATCTCCCTGTATCATCTATCTGCACATATCCCCCCGTATCATCTATCTGCACATATCCCCCCTGTATCATCTATCTGCACATATCCCCCTGTATCATCTATCTGCACATATCCCCCCTGTATCATCTATCTGCACATATTCCCCCTGTATCATCTATCTACACATATCTTCCCCTGCATCATCTATCTGCACATATCTCCCCCTGTATCATCTATCTGCACATATCCCCCCTGTATCATCTATCTGCACATATCCCCCCTGTATCATCTATCTACACATATCTCCCCCTGCATCATCTATTTGCACATATCTCCCCCTGTATCATCTTTCTGCACATATCTCCCTGTATCATCTATCTGCACATATCCCCCCCGTATCATCTATCTGCACATATCCCCCCTGTATCATCTATCTGCACATATCCCCCCTGTATCATCTATCTACACATATCTCCCCCTGCATCATCTATTTGCACATATCTCCCCCTGTATCATCTTTCTGCACATATCTCCCTGTATCATCTATCTGCACATATCCCCCTGTATCATCTATCTACACATTTTCCCCCCTGTATCATCTATCTGCACATATCCCCCTGTATCATCTATCTGCACATATCCCCCCGTATCATCTATCTGCACATATCTCCCCCTGCATCATCTATCTGCACATATCTCCCCCTGTATCATCTTTCTGCACATATCTCCCTGTATCATCTATCTGCACATATCCCCCCTGTATCATCTATCTACACATATCCCCCCTCTATCATCTATCTGCACATATCCCCCCTGTATCATCTATCTGCACATATCCCCCCTGTATCATCTATCTACACATATCTCCCCCTCCATCATCTATCTGCACATATCTCCCCCTGTATTATTTATCTGCACATATCTCCCCCTGTATCATCTATCTGCACATATATCCCCTGTATTATCTATCTGCACATATCCCCCCTGTATCATCTATCTCCACATATCCCCCTGTATTATCTATCTGCACATATCTCCCCCTGTATCATCTATCTGCACATATGTCCCCATATCATCTATCTGCACATATCCCCCCTGTATCATCTATCTGCACATATCTCCCCCTGTATCCTCTATCTGCACATATCTCCCCCTGTATCCTCTATCTGCACATATCTCCCCCTGTATCCTCTATCTGCACATATCTCCCCCTGTATCATCTATCTGCACATATCTCCCCCTGTATCATCTATCTGCACATATCCCCCTGTATTATCTATCTGCACATATCTCCCCTTGTATCATCTATCTGCACATATCTCCCCCTGTATCATCTATCTGCACATATCTCCCCCTGTATCATCTATCTGCACATATCCCCCTGTATTATCTATCTGCACATATCTCCCCCTGTATCATCTATCTGCACATATCTCCCCCTGTATCATCTATCTGCACATATCTCCCCCTGTATCATCTATCTGCACATATCCCCCTGTATCCTCTATCTGCACATATCTCCCCCTGTATCATCTATCTGCACATATCCCCCTGTATTATCTATCTGCACATATCTCCCCCTGTATCATCTATCTGCACATATCTCCCCCTGTATCATCTATCTGCACATATCTCCCCCTGTATCATCTATCTGCACATATCTCCCCCTGTATCATCTATCTGCACATATCTCCCCCTGTATTATCTATCTGCACATATCTCCCCCTGTATCATCTGTCTGCACATATCTCCCCCTGTATCATCTATCTGCACATAAATCCCCTGTATTATCTATCTGCACATATCCCCCCTGTATCATCTATCTCCACATATCCCCCTGTATTATCTATCTGCACATATCCCCCCTGTATCATCTATCTCCACATATCCCCCTGTATTATCTATCTGCACATATCTCCCCCTGTATCATCTATCTGCACATATGTCCCCCTGTATCATCTATCTGCACATATCCCCCCTGTATCATCTATCTGCACATATCTCCCCCTGTATCCTCTATCTGCACATATCTCCCCCTGTATCCTCTATCTGCACATATCTCCCCCTGTATCATCTATCTGCACATATCTCCCCCTGTATCATCTATCTGCACATATCCCCCTGTATTATCTCTCTGCACATATCTCCCCCTGTATCATCTATCTGCACATATCTCCCCCTGTATCATCTATCTGCACATATCTCCCCCTGTATCATCTATCTGCACATATCCCCCTGTATTATCTATCTGCACATATCTCCCCCTGTATCATCTATCTGCACATATCCCCCCTGTATCATCTATCTGCACATATCTCCCCCTGTATCATCTATCTGCACATATCTCCCCTGTATCATCTATCTGCACATATCTCCCCCTGTATCATCTATCTGCACATATCTCCCCCTGTATCATCTATCTGCACATATCCCCCTGTATTATCTATCTGCACATATCTCCCCCTGTATCATCTATCTGCACATATCCCCCCTGTATCATCTATCTGCACATATCCCCCCTGTATCATCTATTTGCACATATCTCCCCCTGTATCATCTATCTGCACATATCTCCCCTGTATTATCTATCTGCACATATCTCCCCCTGTATCATCTATCTGCACATATGTCCCCCATATCATCTATCTGCACATATCCCCCTGTATCATCTATCTGCACATACAGGGGTTGGATAAAATAATGGAAACCTCAAAAGTTAGTTTAATATGGTGTAGGTCCACCTTTTGGGGCGATTACAGCCTCCATTATCTGAGGTATGGATTCATACAAGGTGTGAATTGTTTCCAGAGGAATTGTCGCCCATTCTTCAGGTAAAACGCCCTCCAGTTCTTTGAGCGACGATGGCGGCGGTAATCGACGTCTAACTTGAATCTCTAAAATCGGCCAGAAATTCTCAATAATGTTGAGGTCTGGGGACTGTGGGGGCCAGATGAGATGCTCTACTTCATTACAATGCTCCTCGTGCCATGCTTTAACGATTCTAGCTGTATGCTGCATTATCATCCTGAAAGATGGCGTTCCCCTCCGGGAACAGTGCTTGAACCATAGGATGCACATCGTCGCCCAAAATGCCTAAATAATCGTGGCTGTTAATTCTTCCATGAAGGGAAATCATTGGCCCGGCGGATCTCCACGAAATAGCACCCCCGATCATCAGAGAACCTCCGCCATGTTTTACGGTTGGGAGAAGGCAGTTTGGATGGAATGCTTCTTTCAGCTGTCTCCAAACGTACACTCGGCCGGAGGTCGGAAATAGGGTAAACGATGATTCGTCTGAGAATATCCCACGTTTCCACTGCTCGAGGGACCAATCCTGGAGGTTTCTACACCCCTCTAAACGCTTGGAAACATTTGTCATTGAGAGCAGCGGTTTTCGAATTGCAGCTCTTCTGTGGAATCCAGATTTGTGCAGCTCCCGACCAACAGTTTTCGTGGACACTGGGTTCTGTAGGTGTTCATTGAGCTCAGCAGTGATTTTCGGAGCCGCGGTCTTGCGATCCTCTCTCACAATTTGCTTTAGAGTCTTACGGGCTCTCTCAATCAACTTCGACTGTCGGCCGGACCTGTGCTTTGCTGCGGACGGTTTTCCTTCTCTTTCAAACGCAGTCATTACTTTGGAGACAGCACCTCGTGACACGCCAAACATCTGGGCACTTTCTGTTACACAAGCGCCATACGAGCACTAACAATTTGGCCTCTTTGAAAATCCGAGAGGTTCTCATCAATGTTCTTACAATTCTGCAAAACAAACAGTTAATTTACAGACACAGATCACATAACCCAAATAATCAACTACAAAACATCACCATATGTCACGGTTTGCATGTTTATAACATGTTCGAAGATTATGATGCCAAAGCGTTAGGTTATTCCATTATTTTCTCCAACCCCTGTATCATCTACTGTATATTACAGCACTATGTGGTCTCCATATTACAGCACTATGTGGTCTCTATATTACAGCACTATGTGGGCTCTATATTACAGCACTATGTGGTCTCCATATTACAGCACTATGTGGTCTCTATATTACAGCACTATGTGGGCTCCATATTACAGCACTATGTGGTCTCTATATTACAGCACTATGTGGGCTCTATATTACAGCACTATGTGGGCTCTATATTACACCACTATGTGGGCTCTATATTACAGCACTATGTGGGATCTATATTACAGTACTATGTGGGCTCTATATTACAGCACTATGTGGGCTCTATATTACAGCACTATGTGGGCTCTATATTACACCACTATGTGGGCTCTATATTACAGCACTATGTGGTCTCTATATTACAGCACTATGTGGGCTCTATATTACAGCACTATGTGGGCTCTATATTACAGCACTATGTGGCCTCTATATTACAGCACTATGTGGGCTCTATATTACAGCACTATGTGGGCTCTATATTACAGCACTATGTGGGCTCTATATTACAGCACTATGTGGGCTCTATATTACAGCACTATGTGGCCTCTATATTACAGCACTATGTGGCCTCTATATTACAGCACTATGTGGGCTCTATATTACAGCACTATGTGGGCTCTATATTACAGCACTATGTGGGCTCTATATTACACCACTATGTGGGCTCTATATTACAGCACTATGTGGGATCTATATTACAGTACTATGTGGGCTCTATATTACAGCACTATGTGGGCTCTATATTACAGCACTATGTGGGCTCTATATTACAGCACTATGTGGGCTCTATATTACAGCACTATGTGGTCTCTATATTACAGCACTATGTGGGCTCTATATTACAGCACTATGTGGGCTCTATATTACAGCACTATGTGGTCTCTATATTACAGCACTATGTGGGCTCTATATTACAGCACTATGTGGGCTCTATATTACAGCACTATGTGGGCTCTATATTACAGTACTATGTGAGCTCTATATTACAGCACTATGTGGGCTCTATATTACAGCACTATGTGGGCTCTATATTACAGCACTATGTGGGCTCTATATTACAGCACTATGTGGGCTCTATATTACAGCACTATGTGGCCTCTATATTACAGTACTATGTGGGCTCTATATTACAGCACTATGTGGGCTCTATATTACAGGACTATGTGGGCTCTATATTACAGGACTATGTGGGCTCTATATTACAGTACTATGTGGTCTCTATATTACAGCACTATGTGGGCTCTATATTACAGC
The DNA here is from genome assembly GCF_039654945.1 of Dendrobates tinctorius. Taxonomy (NCBI): domain Eukaryota; kingdom Metazoa; phylum Chordata; class Amphibia; order Anura; family Dendrobatidae; genus Dendrobates; species Dendrobates tinctorius. The sequence continues at coordinate 30,345,831 of NW_027361806.1, read as the reverse complement.
ACTATGTGGGCTCTATATTACAGGACTATGTGGGCTCTATATTACAGCACTATGTGGGCTCTATATTACAGCACTATGTGGGCTCTATATTACAGCACTATGTGGCCTCTATATTACAGCACTATGTGGGCTCTATATTACAGCACTATGTGAGCTCTATATTACAGCACTATGTGGGCTCTATATTACAGCACTATGTGGCCTCTATATTACAGCACTATGTGGGCTCTATATTACAGTACTATGTGGGCTCTATATTACAGCACTATGTGGGCTCCATATTACAGCACTATGTGGGCTCTATATTACAGCACTATGTGGGCTCTATATTACAGCACTATGTGGGCTCTACATTACAGCACTATGTGGGCTCCATATTACAGCACTATGTGGGCTCTATATTACAGCACTATGTGGGCTCCATATTACAGTACTATGTGGGCTCTATATTACAGCACTATGTGGGCTCCATATTACAGTACTATGTGGTCTCTATATTACAGCACTATGTGGGCTCTATATTACAGCACTATGTGGGCTCTATATTACAGCACTATGTGGGCTCCATATTACAGCACTATGTGGGCTCTATATTACAGCACTATGTGGCCTCTATATTACAGCACTATGTGGGCTCTATATTACAGCACTATGTGGGCTCTATATTACAGCACTATGTGGGCTCTATATTACAGCACTATGTGGGCTCTATATTACAGCACTATGTGGGCTCTATATTACAGCACTATGTGGCCTCTATATTACAGCACTATGTGGGCTCTATATTACAGTACTATGTGGGCTCTATATTACAGTACTATGTGGCCTCTATATTACAGCACTATGTGGGCTCTATATTACAGTACTATGTGGGCTCTATATTACAGCACTATGTGGTCTCTATATTACAGGACTATGTGGTCTCTATATTACAGCACTATGTGGCCTCTATATTACAGCACTATGTGGCCTCTATATTACAGCACTATGTGGGCTCTATATTACAGTACTATGTGGGCTCTATATTACAGCACTATGTGGTCTCTATATTACAGCACTATGTGGCCTCTATATTACAGCACTATGTGGCCTCTATATTACAGCACTATGTGGCCTCTATATTACAGCACTATGTGGCCTCTATATTACAGTACTATGTGGCCTCTATATTACAGCACTATGTGGGCTCTATATTACAGTACTATGTGGGCTCTATATTACAGGACTATGTGGGCTCTATATTACAGTACTATGTACAGATAGATGATACAGGGGGATATGTGCAGATAGATGATATAGGGGGAGATATGTGCAGATAGATAATACAGGGGGATATGTGCAGATAGATGATACAGGGGGAGATATGTGCAGATAGATGATACAGGGGGAGATATGTGCAGATAGATGATACAGGGGGAGATATGTGCAGAGAGATAATACAGGGGGATATGTGCAGATAGATGATACAGGGGGAGATATGTGCAGATAGAGGATACAGGGGGAGATATGTGCAGATAGATGATACAGGGGGGATATGTGCAGATAGATGATATGGGGGACATATGTGCAGATAGATGATACAGGGGGAGATATGTGCAGATAGATAATACAGGGGGATATGTGGAGATAGATGATACAGGGGGGATATGTGCAGATAGATAATACAGGGGATATATGTGCAGATAGATGATACAGGGGGAGATATGTGCAGATAGATGATACAGGGGGAGATATGTGCAGATAGATGATACAGGGGGAGATATGTGCAGATAGATGACACAGGGGGAGATATGTGCAGATAGATGATATATATAGAGCATATTATATTACAGCACTATGTGGCCTCTATATTACAGCACTATGTGGGCTCTATATTACAGCACTATGTGGCCTCTATATTACAGCACTATGTGGGCTCTATATTACAGTACTATGTGAGCTCTATATTACAGGACTATGTGGGCTCTATATTATAGTACTATGTGGGCTCCATATTACAGTACTATGTGGTCTCTATATTACAGCACTATGTGGCCTCTATATTACAGCACTATGTGGGCTCTATATTACAGGACTATGTGGTCTCTATATTACAGTACTATGTGGTCTCTATATTACAGCACTATGTGGGCTCTATATTACAGCTCTATGTGGGCTCCATATTACAGTACTATGTGGTCTCTATATTACAGTACCATGTGGGCTCTATATTACAGCACTATGTGGGCTCTATATTACAGCACTATGTGGTCTCTATATTACAGGACTATGTGGGCTCTATATTACAGGACTATGTGGGCTCCATATTACAGGACTATGTGGGCTCTATATTACAGTACCATGTGGGCTCTATATTACAGCACTATGTGGGCTCTATATTACAGCACTATGTGGTCTCTATATTAGAGCACTATGTGGACTCTATATTACAGCACTATGTGGGCTCCATATTACAGCACTATGTGGCCTCTATATTACAGCACTATGTGGGCTCTATATTACAGTACCATGTGGGCTCTATATTACAGCACTATGTGGGCTCTATATTACAGCACTATGTGGTCTCTATATTACAGGACTATGTGGGCTCTATATTACAGGACTATGTGGGCTCCATATTACAGGACTATGTGGGCTCTATATTACAGTACCATGTGGGCTCTATATTACAGCACTATGTGGGCTCTATATTACAGCACTATGTGGTCTCTATATTAGAGCACTATGTGGACTCTATATTACAGCACTATGTGGGCTCCATATTACAGCACTATGTGGCCTCTATATTACAGCACTATGTGGGCTCTATATTACAGCACTATGTGGGCTCTATATTACAGCACTATGTGGCCTCTATATTACAGCACTATGTGGGCTCCATATTACAGTACTATGTGGTCTCTATATTACAGCACTATGTGGCCTCTATATTACAGCACTATGTGGACTCTATATTACAGCACTATCTGGCCTCTATATTACAGCACTATGTGGGCTCTATATTACAGCACTATGTGGGCTCTATATTACAGTACTATGTGGGCTCTATATTACAGCACTATGTGGGCTCTATATTACAGCACTATGTGGTCTCTATATTACAGTACTATGTGGGCTCTATATTACAGCACTATGTGGGCTCTATATTACAGCACTATGTGGTCTCTATATTACAGCACTATGTGGGCTCTATATTACAGCACTATGTGAGCTCTATATCACAGTACTATGTGGGCTCTATATTACAGCACTATGTGGTCTCTATATTACAGCACTATGTGGTCTCTATATTACAGTACTATGTGAGCTCTATATTACAGTACTATGTGGGCTCCATATTACAGTACTATGTGGTCTCTATATTACAGCACTATGTGAGCTCTATATTACAGCACTATGTGGTCTCTATATTACAGTACTATGTGGTCTCTATATTACAGCACTATGTGGGCTACATATTACAGTACTATGTGATCTCTATATTACAGCACTATGTGGTCTCTATATTACAGCACTATGTGGGCTCCATATTACAGCACTATGTGGGCTCTATATTACAGCACTATGTGAGCTCTATATTACAGCACTATGTGGTCTCTATATTACAGTACTATGTGGTCTCTATATTACAGCACTATGTGGTCTCTATATTACAGCACTATGTGAGCTCTATATTACAGTACTATGTGGTCTCTATATTACAGTACTATGTGGTCTCCATATAACAGTACTATGTGGTCTCTATATTACAGTACTATGTGGGCTCTATATTACAGCACTATGTGGGCTCTATATTACAGCACTATGTGGTCTCCATATTACAGTACTATGTGGTCTCTATATTACAGCACTATGTGGCCTCTATATTACAGCAATATGTGGGCTCTATATTACAGCACTATGTGGGCTCTATATTACAGCACTATGTGGGCTCTATATTACAGCACTATGTGGCCTCTATATTACAGCACTATGTGGGCTCTATATTACAGTAAGATGTGGTCTCCATATTATAGTACTATGTGGTCTCTATATTACAGTACTATGTGGGCTCTATATTACAGCACTATGTGGGCTCTATATTACAGCACTATGTGGGCTCTATATTACAGTACTATGTGGTCTCTATATTACAGCACTATGTGGCCTCTATATTACAGCACTATGTGGCCTCTATATTACAGCACTATGTGGGCTCTATATTACAGTACTATGTGGGCTCTATATTACAGTACTATGTGGTCTCTATATTACAGCACTATGTGGCCTCTATATTACAGCACTATGTGGCCTCTATATTACAGCACTATGTGGGCTCTATATTACAGTACTATGTGGGCTCTATATTACAGCACTATGTGGGCTCTATATTACAGTACTATGTACTGATAGATGATACAGGGGGATATGTGCAGATAGATGATATAGGGGGAGATATGTGCAGATAGATAATACAGGGGGATATGTGCAGATAGATGATACAGGGGGAGATATGTGCAGATAGATGATACAGGGGGAGATATGTGCAGAGAGATAATACAGGGGGATATGTGCAGATAGATGATACAGGGGGAGATATGTGCAGATAGAGGATACAGGGGGAGATATGTGCAGATAGATGATACAGGGGGGATATGTGCAGATAGATGATATGGGGGACATATGTGCAGATAGATGATACAGGGGGAGATATGTGCAGATAGATAATACAGGGGGATATGTGGAGATAGATGATACAGGGGGGATATGTGCAGATAGATAATACAGGGGATATATGTGCAGATATATGATACAGGGGGAGATATGTGCAGATAGATGATACAGGGGGAGATATGTGCAGATAGATGATACAGGGGGATATGTGCAGATAGATGATACAGGGGGAGATATGTGCAGATAGATGATACAGGGGGAGATATGTGCAGATAGATGATACAGGGGGAGATATGTGCAGATAGATAATACAGGGGGATATGTGCAGATAGATGATACAGGGGGGATATGTGCAGATAGATGATACAGGGGGAGATATGTGCAGATAGATGATACAGGGGGAGATATGTGCAGATAGATGACACAGGGGGAGATATGTGCAGATAGATGATATATATAGAGCATATTATATTACAGCACTATGTGGCCTCTATATTACAGCACTATGTGGGCTCTATATTACAGCACTATGTGGCCTCTATATTACAGCACTATGTGGGCTCTATATTACAGTACTATGTGAGCTCTATATTACAGGACTATGTGGGCTCTATATTATAGTACTATGTGGGCTCCATATTACAGTACTATGTGCTCTCTATATTACAGCACTATGTGGCCTCTATATTACAGCACTATGTGGGCTCTATATTACAGGACTATGTGGTCTCTATATTACAGTACTATGTGGTCTCTATATTACAGCACTATGTGGGCTCTATATTACAGCTCTATGTGGGCTCCATATTACAGTACTATGTGGTCTCTATATTACAGCACCATGTGGGCTCTATATTACAGCACTATGTGGGCTCTATATTACAGCACTATGTGGTCTCTATATTACAGCACTATGTGGACTCTATATTACAGCACTATGTGGGCTCCATATTACAGCACTATGTGGCCTCTATATTACAGCACTATGTGGGCTCTATATTACAGCACCATGTGGGCTCTATATTACAGCACTATGTGGGCTCTATATTACAGCACTATGTGGCCTCTATATTACAGCACTATGTGGGCTCCATATTACAGCACTATCTGGCCTCTATATTACAGCACTATGTGGACTCTATATTACAGCACTATGTGGGCTCCATGTTACAGCACTATGTGGCCTCTATATTACAGCACTATGTGGGCTCTATATTACAGCACCATGTGGGCTCTATATTACAGTACTATGTGGTCTCTATATTACAGCACTATGTGGCCTCTATATTACAGCACTATGTGGACTCTATATTACAGCACTATCTGGCCTCTATATTACAGCACTATGTGGGCTTTATATTACAGTACTATGTGGGCTCTATATTACAGTACTATGTGGGCTCTATATTACAGCACTATGTGGGCTCTATATTACAGCACTATGTGGGCTCTATATTACAGCACTATGTGGTCTCTATATTACAGTACTATGTGGGCTCTATATTACAGCACTATGTGGGCTCTATATTACAGCACTATGTGGTCTCTATATTACAGCACTATGTGGGCTCTATATTACAGCACTATGTGAGCTCTATATCACAGTACTATCTGGGCTCTATATTACAGCACTATGTGGTCTCTATATTACAGCACTATGTGGTCTCTATATTACAGTACTATGTGAGCTCTATATTACAGTACTATGTGGGCTCCATATTACAGTACTATGTGGTCTCTATATTACAGCACTATGTGAGCTCTATATTACAGCACTATGTGGTCTCTATATTACAGTACTATGTGGTCTCTATATTACAGCACTATGTGGGCTACATATTACAGTACTATGTGGTCTCTATATTACAGCACTATGTGGTCTCTATATTACAGCACTATGTGGGCTCCATATTACAGCACTATGTGGGCTCTATATTACAGCACTATGTGAGCTCTATATTACAGCACTATGTGGTCTCTATATTACAGCACTATGTGGTCTCTATATTACAGCACTATGTGAGCTCTATATTACAGTACTATGTGGTCTCTATATTACAGTACTATGTGGTCTCTATATTACAGCACTATGTGGGCTCTATATTACAGCACTATGTGAGCTCTATATCACAGTACTATCTGGGCTCTATATTACAGCACTATGTGGTCTCTATATTACAGCACTATGTGGTCTCTATATTACAGTACTATGTGAGCTCTGTATTACAGTACTATGTGGGCTCCATATTACAGTACTATGTGGTCTCTATATTACAGCACTATGTGAGCTCTATATTACAGCACTATGTGGGCTCTATATTACAGCACTATGTGGCCTCTATATTACAGTACTATGTGGGCTCTATATTACAGCACTATGTGGGCTCTATATTACAGCACTATGTTGGCTCTATATTACAGTACTATGTGGGCTCTATATTACAGTACTATGTGGGCTCTATATTACAGCACTATGTGGGCTCTATATTACAGCACTATGTGGTCTCCATATTACAGTACTATGTGGTCTCTATATTACAGCACTATGTGGCCTCTATATTACAGCACTATGTGGGCTCTATATTACAGCACTATGTGGGCTCTATATTACAGCACTATGTGGGCTCTATATTACAGCACTATGTGGGCTCTATATTACAGCACTATGTGAGCTCTATATCACAGCACTATGTGGGCTCTATATTACAGCACTATGTGGTCTCTATATTACAGCACTATGTGGTCTCTATATTACAGTACTATGTGAGCTCTATATTACAGTACTATGTGGGCTCCATATTACAGTACTATGTGGTCTCTATATTACAGCACTATGTGAGCTCTATATTACAGCACTATGTGGTCTCTATATTACAGCACTATGTGGGCTACATATTACAGTACTATGTGGTCTCTATATTACAGCACTATGTGGTCTCTATATTACAGCACTATGTGGGCTCCATATTACAGCACTATGTGGGCTCTATATTACAGCACTATGTGAGCTCTATATTACAGCACTATGTGGTCTCTATATTACAGTACTATGTGGTCTCTATATTACAGCACTATGTGGTCTCTATATTACAGCACTATGTGAGCTCTATATTACAGTACTATGTGGTCTCTATATTACAGTACTATGTGGTCTCCATATAACAGTACTATGTGGTCTCTATATTACAGTACTATGTGGGCTCTATATTACAGCACTATGTGGGCTCTATATTACAGCACTATGTGGTCTCCATATTACAGTACTATGTGGTCTCTATATTACAGCACTATGTGGCCTCTATATTACAGAACTATGTGGCCTCTATATTACAGCACTATGTGGGCTCTATATTACAGCACTATGTGGGCTCTATATTACAGCACTATGTGGGCTCTATATTACAGCACTATGTGGGCTCTATATTACAGTAAGATGTGGTCTCCATATTATAGTACTATGTGGTCTCTATATTACAGTACTATGTGGGCTCTATATTACAGCACTATGTGGGCTCTATATTACAGCACTATGTGGGCTCTATATTACAGCACTATGTGGGCTCTATATTACAGCACTATGTGGGCTCTATATTACAGTAAGATGTGGTCTCCATATTATAGTACTATGTGGTCTCTATATTACAGCACTATGTGGGCTCTATATTACAGCACTATGTGGGCTCTATATTACAGCACTATGTGGCCTCTATATTACAGCACTATGTGGGCTCTATATTACAGTAAGATGTGGTCTCCATATTATAGTACTATGTGGTCTCTATATTACAGTACTATGTGGGCTCTATATTACAGCACTATGTGGTCTCCATATAACAGTACTATGTGGTCTCTATATTACAGTACTATGTGGGCTCTATATTACAGCACTATGTGGGCTCTATATTACAGCACTATGTGGGCTCCATATTACAGCACTATGTGGGCTCTACATTACAGTACTATGTGAGCTCTATATTACAGTACTATGTGGTCTCCATATTACAGTAGTACAGTATTACATCTTCTCTCTTCACTCAGGTAATCAACTGAGCCACCCTGCATGTATTTACTCCATTCACTGCCAGCAAGCAGCCTGAATGATACAACTTCCCACCTCTGCTGCCTCTATTTCTCTGCTGTAATATATCCAAATGGTACAACTCCATACTTCTGCTGCTTGACCATTTTGCTGCATATTTAAATGTGCTTGCTAAAGCTTTGGTATAATTCATTTGTTGCACTGTATGTAATACTTACTGCTTTAGATCTGTGACTGGGGCCTTTCTAGATCTTATCAGGTGGAAGGTGCTATAGCATTTTGCCACATCTTGGTCTAGTGCCTTTGATCATCTAACCATCCCCTGGTGTGCTGGCCCCAGCTGCCAAATTATACCCAACCATCTCCCACAATCCCTCTCTCCTGACCCTGTAGTGTGGCCTATATATGTAGTAGTTGCTAAGGGTAAGCACGCAGTGTGGGGTACAGCACGCAAGCATCCCATAAGCAAAGCATCACAGAAGATAAGCATCCAGCAAAACGGCAGTTATACATGGCAGTTAGTCAGGGCAGGAGTCAGGTAACCCACACCTTGCCTTCCCCTTTAACCATGTGCTTTATTTTTATCCTCCTGTGTTCCCTTGCCATCCACATTCATCACCCTATCCCCCCTCCATCATGACTCATACACATTAGCCCCTCTATACTTCCCTCTCCCATGTACAGCTCCCACACACTCCTCACCTTCCTGAGAAACCTCAGCCCATCTTGCCCAAACACATCGCAGAAAAAAACTACTTACAATTCCAACAACTATTGGCTCTTTATCTTCCTTCTCCTACTGATTTCAGGGGACATCTCCCCCAACCCTGGTCCACCATCCCCCAACCTCGACCCCTACCCTACCTCATATCGAAACCACAATAATCTGATTAACATTACTTGCACTCCCTCATCTCAATCTTTTAATTGTGCCCTCTGGAATCCACGGTCTGCTTGTAACAAGCTTCCTTTCCTACACAACTACTTTCTGAACAACTCTCTTAATCTGTTGGCCCTCACTGAAACCTGGATTCAGGATTCTGACACTGTCTCTCCTGCTGCCATTTCCTACGGTGGCTTACAATTCTCTCACTCCCCGAGACCCACAAACAGACCTGGTGGTGGAGTTGGCATACTCCTGTCCCCACAATGCACTTTCCAGGTCATCCCCCCAGTCCCATCACTCTTATTCCCTTCTTTTGAGGTCCACACCATCAGGCTCTTCCGTCCCCTCTCCCTCAGGGTAGCGGTCATATACCGGCCCCCAGGCTCACCCACCCTCTTCCTTGACCACTTTTCAGCCTGGCTGCCACACTTCATGTCCTCAGAACTACCAACCCTCATCCTGGGAGACTTCAACATCCCCATTAACAGCCCTAATTCCACATCTGCATCCCAGCTTCTATCACTAACCACCTCTCTAGGCCTCTCACAGCTTTCAACCTCTGAGACACATAAGGACGGTAACACCCTTGATCTGGTCTTCTGCCGGCTCTGTTCAATCTCCCACCTAAACAACTCACCGCTTTCACTCTCTGACCACAACATTCTCTCCTTCACGCTCACAAATCCTCGCCCACCCCAGCTCATTCCTACCTACCACACAGTCAGAAATCTACAAGCTATTAACCCTCAGACACTTTCAGATTCCCTACACTCATCTCTGTCCCCAATCTCCTCTCTTTCCTGTCCTAATCTGGCTGTTCATCACTACAATGACACTCTTGGAAGCACCCTTGACCAAGTAGCTCCCCTCACCCTCAGAACCTCCAAACACAGAGTAAAAGAGCCCTGGCTCACATCGCAAACTCAACTTCTCCAGCGATGCTCCAGGAGTGCTGAACGCCTATGGAGAAAAACCCGCACACCAGAAGACTTCATCCACTTCAAATTTATGTTAAGAACCTATAACGCTGCCCTTCACCTTGCCAAACAGACCTACTTCACCACCCTGATCTCCTCACTAGCCAACAACCCCAAGAAACTTTTTGACACTTTTCACTCCCTCCTCAGGCCAAAAGCACAAGCCCCTATCACAGACATTTGTGCTGATGACCTGGCCTCCCACTTTACAGAAAAAATAGATAATATCCGTCAAGAAATCTGCTCCCAACCACCAAGTGCTGTGACTCCCATCCCTTCCTACATCTCCCCTGGCTCACTCTCCACATTTGATCCCATAACAGAAGAAGAAGTCTCCAGACTCCTCTCTTCTTCTCGTCCGACTACATGCACTACCGACCCCATTCCCTCACATCTCCTCCAGTCTCTCTCTCCAGTCGTCACAACCCACCTAACTACAATCTTTAATCTCTCCCTCTCCTCGGGCATTTTCCCATCCTCCTTCAAACACGCCATCGTTACTCCACTACTAAAGAAACCTGCTCTCGACCCATCCTGCACAAACAACTACAGACCAGTCTCCAATCTCCCCTTCATCTCTAAACTTTTGGAGCGCCTAGTTTACTTCCGCCTTACCCGTTACCTCTCCATTCACTCCCTTCTAGACCCTTCACAGTCCGGCTTCCGCCCCCTACATTCGACTGAAACTGCACTCATCAAAGTGACCAATGACCTTCTGACAGCAAAACGTAACGGTGACCACTCTCTGCTCATTCTTCTTGACCTATCTGCAGCTTTCGATACTGTTGACCACCATCTCCTACTCTCTAGGCTCCAGTCACTAGGCATTAAGGACACTGCACTCTCCTGGTTCTCTTCATATCTCTCTGACCGCTCCTTCAGTGTTTTGTTCTCTGGCTCCACGTCATCTCCTCTTCCTCTTGCTGTCGGGGTACCTCAGGGCTCAGTCCTTGGCCCCCTTCTTTTCTCTCTCTACACGGCCCCAATTGGACAGACCATCAGCAGATTTGGCTTTCAGTACCATCTTTATGCTGATGACACACAACTATACACGTCTTCCCCCGACCTTACCCCCACAGTACTACAGAACGCCAGTGACTGTCTGTCCGCAGTCTCCAATATCATGTCCGCTCTCTATCTGAAACTCAACCTCTCCAAAACTGAACTTCTTCTGCTCCCGCCGTCTACTAACCTCCCTAAATCTGACATTTCCTTCTCCGTGGGTGGTACCACAATAACACCCCGGCAGCAGGTGCGCTGTCTGGGTGTTATGTTTGACACCAATCTCTCCTTTACATCCCATATACAATCCCTTGCCCGCTCTTGCCGCTTACACCTAAAGAACATCTCTAGAATCCACCCTTTTCTCACTATGGAAACAACAAAAACCCTCACTGTCGCCCTGATCCACTCCCGCCTGGATTACTGCAACGCTCTATTAATTGGCCTCCCTGTCACTCGACTATCCCCTCTCCAGTCCATACTCAATGCAGCAGCCAGGATCGTCCATCTGGGTAATCGGTACTCGGACGCGTCCGCTCTTCGCCAGTCCTTACATTGGCTGCCCATTCATTATAGGATCCAATTCAAAGTACTTGTTCTCACCCACAAAGCTCTCCACAGTGCAGCACCCCCTTACATCTCTTCTCTCATTTCTGTCTATCGGCCTAGCCGATCGCTGCGCTCTGCAAACGACTTTCGACTAACCTCTGCACTAATCCGTACCTCCCACTCCCGACTCCAAGACTTCTCCCGTGCTGCTCCTATCCTCTGGAATGCTCTACCCCAAGAAATCAGGACTATCCACAATTTGCATAGTTTTAGGCGCTCCCTCAAAACACACCTGTTCAGAGCGGCCTATCACATTCACTAATCAAAGTCATTCTCTGTGTAAGTGTGCGTGTGTAGCCCATTCACTATCTCCATCCATCCTTCACTCCTGCAAGATGGCTGGACCTTCATTGTAAATACACCATTGTAAATACACCCCTGTACTCTGTATCTCCCCCACCTCACTGTAGAGTGTAAGCTCTCACCAGCAGGGTCGTCTTATTTCGTCTTATTTTGCTTTAATTATTGTATTGTTAGCGTTGTTACTTATGACTTGTGTTTTGAAACTGTTAAACTGTAAAGCGCTGCGGAATATGTTGGCGCTATATAAATAAAGATTATTATTATTATTATTATTTACAGTACTATGTGGGCTCTATATTACAGCACTATGTGGTCTCTATATTACAGTACTATGTGGTCTCTATATTACAGCACTATGTGGGCTCTATATTACAGCACTATGTGGGCTCTATATTACAGTAATATGTGGGCTCTATATTACACCACTATGTGAGCTCTATATTACAGCACTATGTGGTCTCTATATTACAGTACTATGTGGGCTCCATATTACAGTACTATGTGGGCTCTATATTACACCACTATGTGGGCTCTATATTACAGCACTATGTGGTCTCTATATTACAGCACTATGTGGCCTCTATATTACAGTACTATGTGGGCTCTATATTACACCACTATGTGGGCTCTATATTACAGCACTATGTGGGCTCTATATTACAGCACTATGTGGGCTCTATATTACGGTACTATGTGAGCTCTATATTACAGTACTATGTGGGCTCTATATTACAGCACTATGTGGGCTCTATATTACAGTACTATGTGGTCTCCATATTACAGCACTATGTGGCCTCTATATTACAGCACTATGTGGTCTCTATATTACAGTACTATGTGGGCTCTATATTACAGCACTATGTGGGCTCTATATTACAGCACTATGTGGGCTCTATATTACAGCACTATGTGGGCTCTATATTACAGTAATATGTGGGCTCTATATTACACCACTATGTGGGCTCTATATTACAGCACTATGTGGGCTCTATATTACAGTACTATGTGGGCTCTATATTACAGTACTATGTGGTCTCTATATTACAGTACTATGTGGGCTCTATATTACAGTACTATGTGGGCTCTATATTACACCACTATGTGGGCTCTATATTACACCACTATGTGGGCTCTATATTACAGCACTGTGTTGGCTCTATATTACAGCACTATGTGGGCTCTATATTACAGTACTATGTGGGCTCTATATTACAGTACTATGTGGTCTCTATATTACAGCACTATGTGGGCTCTATATTACAGCTCTATGTGGCCTCTATATTACAGTACTATGTGGGCTCTATATTACACCACTATGTGGGCTCTATATTACAGCACTATGTGGGCTCTATATTACAGCACTATGTGGGCTCTATATTACAGTACTATGTGAGCTCTATATTACAGTACTATGTGGTCTCCATATTACAGCACTATGTGGCCTCTATATTACAGCACTATGTGGTCTCTATATTACAGTACTATGTGGGCTCTATATTACAGCACTATGTGGGCTCTATATTACAGTAATATGTGGGCTCTATATTACACCACTATGTGGGCTCTATATTACAGCACTATGTGGGCTCTATATTACAGTACTATGTGGGCTCTATATTACAGTACTATGTGGTCTCTATATTACAGTACTATGTGGGCTCTATATTACAGTACTATGTGGGCTCTATATTACACCACTATGTGGGCTCTATATTACACCACTATGTGGGCTCTATATTACAGCACTGTGTTGGCTCTATATTACAGCACTATGTGGGCTCTATATTACAGTACTATGTGGGCTCTATATTACAGTACTATGTGGTCTCTATATTACAGCACTATGTGGGCTCTATATTACAGCTCTATGTGGGCTCTATATTACAGTACTATGTGGTCTCTATATTACAGCACTATGTGGGCTCTATATTACAGCACTATGTGGTCTCTATATTACAGTACTATGTGGTCTCTATATTACAGCACTATGTGGGCTCTATATTACAGTACTATGTGGGCTCTATATTACAGCACTATGTGGGCTCTATATTACAGTACTATGTGGGCTCTATATTACAGTACTATGTGGGCTCTATATTACAGTACTATGTGGGCTCTATATTACAGTACTATGTGGTCTCTATATTACAGTACTATGTGGGCTCTATATTACAGCACTATGTGGCCTCTATATTACAGTACTATGTGGGCTCTATATTACAGTACTATGTGGTCTCTATATTACAGTACTATGTGGGCTCTATATTACAGCACTATGTGGGCTCTATATTACAGTACTATGTGGGCTCTATATTACACCACTATGTGGGCTCTATATTACAGCACTATGTGGGCTCTATATTACAGTACTATGTGGGCTCTATATTACAGTACTATGTGGGCTCTATATTACAGTACTATGTGGTCTCTATATTACAGCACTATGTGGGCTCTATATTACAGCTCTATGTGGGCTCTATATTACAGTACTATGTGGGCTCTATATTACAGCACTATGTGGTCTCTATATTACAGTACTATGTGGTCTCTATATTACAGCACTATGTGGTCTCTATATTACAGCACTATGTGGGCTCTATATTACAGTACTATGTGGGCTCTATATTACAGCACTATGTGGCCTCTATATTACAGTACTATGTGGGCTCTATATTACAGTACTATGTGGGCTCTATATTACAGCACTATGTGGGCTCTATATTACAGGAATAATTGAGCTCTATATTACAGCACTATGTGGCCTCTATATTACAGTACTATGTGGCCTCTATATTACAGTACTATGTGGGCTCTATATTACAGTACTATGTGGGCTCTATATTACAGGAATAATTGAGCTCTATATTACAGCACTATGTGGGCTCTATATTACAGTACTATGTGGGCTCTATATTACAGGACTAATTGAGCTCTATATTACAGCACTATGTGGGCTCTATATTACAGTACTATGTGGGCTCTATATTACAGTACTATGTGGGCTCTATATTACAGTACTATGTGGGCTCTATATTACAGCACTATGTGGGCTCTATATTACAGCACTATGTGGGCTCTATATTACAGTACTATGTGGGCTCTATATTACAGGACTAATTGAGCTCTATATTACAGCACTATGTGGGCTCTATATTACAGCACTATGTGGGCTCTATATTACAGGACTAATTGAGCTCTATATTACAGCACTATGTGGGCTCTATATTACAGTACTATGTGGGCTCTATATTACAGTACTATGTGGGCTCTATATTACAGCACTATGTGGGCTCTATATTACAGCACTATGTGGGCTCTATATTACAGTACTATGTGGGCTCTATATTACAGCACTATGTGGGCTCTATATTACAGCACTATGTGGGCTCTATATTACAGCACTATGTGGGCTCTATATTACAGTACTATGTGGGCTCTATATTACAGTACTATGTGGGCTCTATATTACAGTACTATGTGGGCTCTATATTACAGCACTATGTGGGCTCTATATTACAGTAATATGTGGGCTCTATATTACACCACTATGTGGGCTCTATATTACACCACTATGTGGGCTCTATATTACAGCACTATGTTGGCTCTATATTACAGCACTATGTGGGCTCTATATTACAGCACTATGTGGGCTCTATATTACAGTACTATGTGGTCTCTATATTACAGCACTACGTGGGCTCTATATTACAGTACTATGTGGTCTCTATATTACAGTACTATGTGGTCTCTATATTACAGCACTATGTGGTCTCTATATTACAGCACTATGTGGGCTCTATATTACAGTACTATGTGGGCTCTATATTACAGTACTATGTGGGCTCTATATTACAGCACTATGTGGGCTCTATATTACAGTACTATGTGGGGTCTATATTACAGCACTATGTGAGCTCTATATTACAGTACTATGTGGGCTCTATATTACAGGACTAATTGAGCTCTATATTACAGCACTATGTGGGCTCTATATTACATTACTATGTGGGCTCTATATTACAGGACTAATTGAGCTCTATATTACAGCACTATGTGGGCTCTATATTACAGCACTATGTGGGCTCTATATTACAGGACTAATTGAGCTCTATATTACAGCACTATGTGGGCTCTATATTACAGTACTATGTGGGGTCTATATTACAGCACTATGTGGCCTCTATATTACAGTACTATGTGGGCTCTATATTACAGGACTAATTGAGCTCTATATTACAGCACTATGTGGGCTCTATATTACATTACTATGTGGGCTCTATATTACAGGACTAATTGAGCTCTATATTACAGCACTATGTGGGCTCTATATTACAGCACTATGTGGGCTCTATATTACAGGACTAATTGAGCTCTATATTACAGCACTATGTGGGCTCTATATTACAGTACTATGTGGGCTCTATATTACAGTACTATGTGGGCTCTATATTACAGCACTATGTGGGCTCTATATTACAGCACTATGTGGGCTCTATATTACAGTACTATGTGGGCTCTATATTACAGGACTAATTGAGCTCTATATTACAGCACTATGTGGGCTCTATATTACAGGACTATGTGGGCTGTATATTATAGTACTATGTGAGCTCTATATTACAGCACTATGTAGGCTCTATATTACAGCACTATGTGGTCTCTATATTACAGCACTATGTGGGCTCTATATTACAGCACTATGTGGTCTCTATATTACAGCACTATGTGGCCTCTATATTACAGCACTATGTGGGCTCTATATTACAGGACTATGTGGGCTCTATATTACAGCACTATGTGGGCTCTATATTACAGGACTATGTGGGCTCTATATTACAGGACTATGTGGGCTCTATATTACAGTACTATGTGGGGTCTATATTACAGCACTATGTGAGCTCTATATTACAGGACTAATTGAGCTCTATATTACAGCACTATGTGGGCTCAATATTACAGCACTATGTGGGCTGTATATTATAGTACTATGTGAGCTCTATATTACAGCACTATGTAGGCTCTATATTACAGCACTATGTGGTCTCTATATTACAGGACTAATTGAGCTCTATATTACAGCACTATGTGGGCTCAATATTACAGGACTATGTGGGCTGTATATTATAGTACTATGTGAGCTCTATATTACAGCACTATGTAGGCTCTATATTACAGCACTATGTGGGCTCTATATTACAGGACTATGTGGGCTCTATATTACAGTACTATGTGGGGTCTATATTACAGTACTATGTGGGCTCTATATTACAGGACTAATTGAGCTCTATATTACAGCATTATGTGGGCTCAATATTACAGGACTATGTGGGCTGTATATTATAGTACTATGTGAGCTCTATATTACAGCACTATGTAGGCTCTATATTACAGCACTATGTGGTCTCTATATTACAGCACTATGTGGGCTCTATATTACAGCACTATGTGGGCTCTATATTACAGGACTATGTGGGCTCTATATTACAGGACTATGTGGGCTCTATATTACAGGACTATGTGGGCTCTATATTACAGTACTATGTGGGGTCTATATTACAGCACTATGTGAGCTCTATATTACAGCACTATGTGGTCTCTATATTACAGCACTATGTGGGCTCTATATTACAGCACTATGTGGTCTCTATATTACAGCACTATGTAGGCTCTATATTACAGCACTATGTGGCCTCTATATTACAGCACTATGTGGTCTCTATATTACAGCACTATGTGGGCTCTATATTACAGCACTATGTGGTCTCTATATTACAGCACTATGTGGCCTCTATATTACAGCACTATGTGGGCTCTATATTACAGGACTATGTGGGCTCTATATTACAGCACTATGTGGGCTCTATATTACAGGACTATGTGGGCTCTATATTACAGGACTATGTGGGCTCTATATTACAGTACTATGTGGGGTCTATATTACAGCACTATGTGAGCTCTATATTACAGCACTATGTGGGCTCTATATTACAGGACTATGTGGGCTCTATATTACAGCACTATGTGGGCTCTATATTACAGGACTATGTGGGCTCTATATTACAGGACTATGTGGGCTCTATATTACAGCACTGTGTGGGCTCTATATTACAGGACTATGTGAGCTCTATATTACAGCACTATGTGGGCTCTATATTACAGCACTATGTGGGCTCTATATTACAGTACTATGTGGGCTCTATATTACAGTACTATGTGGTCTCTATATTACAGTACTATGTGGGCTCTATATTACAGTACTATGTGGGCTCTATATTACACCACTATGTGGGCTCTATATTACACCACTATGTGGGCTCTATATTACAGCACTGTGTTGGCTCTATATTACAGCACTATGTGGGCTCTATATTACAGTACTATGTGGGCTCTATATTACAGTACTATGTGGTCTCTATATTACAGCACTATGTGGGCTCTATATTACAGTACTATGTGGGCTCTATATTACAGTACTATGTGGTCTCTATATTACAGCACTATGTGGGCTCTATATTACAGCTCTATGTGGCCTCTATATTACAGTACTATGTGGGCTCTATATTACACCACTATGTGGGCTCTATATTACAGCACTATGTGGGCTCTATATTACAGCACTATGTGGGCTCTATATTACAGTACTATGTGAGCTCTATATTACAGTACTATGTGGTCTCCATATTACAGCACTATGTGGCCTCTATATTACAGCACTATGTGGTCTCTATATTACAGTACTATGTGGGCTCTATATTACAGCACTATGTGGGCTCTATATTACAGTAATATGTGGGCTCTATATTACACCACTATGTGGGCTCTATATTACAGCACTATGTGGGCTCTATATTACAGTACTATGTGGGCTCTATATTACAGTACTATGTGGTCTCTATATTACAGTACTATGTGGGCTCTATATTACAGTACTATGTGGGCTCTATATTACACCACTATGTGGGCTCTATATTACACCACTATGTGGGCTCTATATTACAGCACTGTGTTGGCTCTATATTACAGCACTATGTGGGCTCTATATTACAGTACTATGTGGGCTCTATATTACAGTACTATGTGGTCTCTATATTACAGCACTATGTGGGCTCTATATTACAGCTCTATGTGGGCTCTATATTACAGTACTATGTGGTCTCTATATTACAGCACTATGTGGGCTCTATATTACAGCACTATGTGGTCTCTATATTACAGTACTATGTGGTCTCTATATTACAGCACTATGTGGGCTCTATATTACAGTACTATGTGGGCTCTATATTACAGCACTATGTGGGCTCTATATTACAGTACTATGTGGGCTCTATATTACAGTACTATGTGGGCTCTATATTACAGTACTATGTGGGCTCTATATTACAGTACTATGTGGTCTCTATATTACAGTACTATGTGGGCTCTATATTACAGCACTATGTGGCCTCTATATTACAGTACTATGTGGGCTCTATATTACAGTACTATGTGGTCTCTATATTACAGTACTATGTGGGCTCTATATTACAGCACTATGTGGGCTCTATATTACAGTACTATGTGGGCTCTATATTACACCACTATGTGGGCTCTATATTACAGCACTATGTGGGCTCTATATTACAGTACTATGTGGGCTCTATATTACAGTACTATGTGGGCTCTATATTACAGTACTATGTGGTCTCTATATTACAGCACTATGTGGGCTCTATATTACAGCTCTATGTGGGCTCTATATTACAGTACTATGTGGGCTCTATATTACAGCACTATGTGGTCTCTATATTACAGTACTATGTGGTCTCTATATTACAGCACTATGTGGTCTCTATATTACAGCACTATGTGGGCTCTATATTACAGTACTATGTGGGCTCTATATTACAGCACTATGTGGCCTCTATATTACAGTACTATGTGGGCTCTATATTACAGTACTATGTGGGCTCTATATTACAGCACTATGTGGGCTCTATATTACAGGAATAATTGAGCTCTATATTACAGCACTATGTGGCCTCTATATTACAGTACTATGTGGCCTCTATATTACAGTACTATGTGGGCTCTATATTACAGTACTATGTGGGCTCTATATTACAGGAATAATTGAGCTCTATATTACAGCACTATGTGGGCTCTATATTACAGTACTATGTGGGCTCTATATTACAGGACTAATTGAGCTCTATATTACAGCACTATGTGGGCTCTATATTACAGTACTATGTGGGCTCTATATTACAGTACTATGTGGGCTCTATATTACAGTACTATGTGGGCTCTATATTACAGCACTATGTGGGCTCTATATTACAGCACTATGTGGGCTCTATATTACAGTACTATGTGGGCTCTATATTACAGGACTAATTGAGCTCTATATTACAGCACTATGTGGGCTCTATATTACAGCACTATGTGGGCTCTATATTACAGGACTAATTGAGCTCTATATTACAGCACTATGTGGGCTCTATATTACAGTACTATGTGGGCTCTATATTACAGTACTATGTGGGCTCTATATTACAGCACTATGTGGGCTCTATATTACAGCACTATGTGGGCTCTATATTACAGTACTATGTGGGCTCTATATTACAGCACTATGTGGGCTCTATATTACAGCACTATGTGGGCTCTATATTACAGCACTATGTGGGCTCTATATTACAGTACTATGTGGGCTCTATATTACAGTACTATGTGGGCTCTATATTACAGTACTATGTGGGCTCTATATTACAGCACTATGTGGGCTCTATATTACAGTAATATGTGGGCTCTATATTACACCACTATGTGGGCTCTATATTACACCACTATGTGGGCTCTATATTACAGCACTATGTTGGCTCTATATTACAGCACTATGTGGGCTCTATATTACAGCACTATGTGGGCTCTATATTACAGTACTATGTGGTCTCTATATTACAGCACTACGTGGGCTCTATATTACAGTACTATGTGGTCTCTATATTACAGTACTATGTGGTCTCTATATTACAGCACTATGTGGTCTCTATATTACAGCACTATGTGGGCTCTATATTACAGTACTATGTGGGCTCTATATTACAGTACTATGTGGGCTCTATATTACAGCACTATGTGGGCTCTATATTACAGTACTATGTGGGGTCTATATTACAGCACTATGTGAGCTCTATATTACAGTACTATGTGGGCTCTATATTACAGGACTAATTGAGCTCTATATTACAGCACTATGTGGGCTCTATATTACATTACTATGTGGGCTCTATATTACAGGACTAATTGAGCTCTATATTACAGCACTATGTGGGCTCTATATTACAGCACTATGTGGGCTCTATATTACAGGACTAATTGAGCTCTATATTACAGCACTATGTGGGCTCTATATTACAGTACTATGTGGGGTCTATATTACAGCACTATGTGGCCTCTATATTACAGTACTATGTGGGCTCTATATTACAGGACTAATTGAGCTCTATATTACAGCACTATGTGGGCTCTATATTACATTACTATGTGGGCTCTATATTACAGGACTAATTGAGCTCTATATTACAGCACTATGTGGGCTCTATATTACAGCACTATGTGGGCTCTATATTACAGGACTAATTGAGCTCTATATTACAGCACTATGTGGGCTCTATATTACAGTACTATGTGGGCTCTATATTACAGTACTATGTGGGCTCTATATTACAGCACTATGTGGGCTCTATATTACAGCACTATGTGGGCTCTATATTACAGTACTATGTGGGCTCTATATTACAGGACTAATTGAGCTCTATATTACAGCACTATGTGGGCTCTATATTACAGGACTATGTGGGCTGTATATTATAGTACTATGTGAGCTCTATATTACAGCACTATGTAGGCTCTATATTACAGCACTATGTGGTCTCTATATTACAGCACTATGTGGGCTCTATATTACAGCACTATGTGGTCTCTATATTACAGCACTATGTGGCCTCTATATTACAGCACTATGTGGGCTCTATATTACAGGACTATGTGGGCTCTATATTACAGCACTATGTGGGCTCTATATTACAGGACTATGTGGGCTCTATATTACAGGACTATGTGGGCTCTATATTACAGTACTATGTGGGGTCTATATTACAGCACTATGTGAGCTCTATATTACAGGACTAATTGAGCTCTATATTACAGCACTATGTGGGCTCAATATTACAGCACTATGTGGGCTGTATATTATAGTACTATGTGAGCTCTATATTACAGCACTATGTAGGCTCTATATTACAGCACTATGTGGTCTCTATATTACAGGACTAATTGAGCTCTATATTACAGCACTATGTGGGCTCAATATTACAGGACTATGTGGGCTGTATATTATAGTACTATGTGAGCTCTATATTACAGCACTATGTAGGCTCTATATTACAGCACTATGTGGGCTCTATATTACAGGACTATGTGGGCTCTATATTACAGTACTATGTGGGGTCTATATTACAGTACTATGTGGGCTCTATATTACAGGACTAATTGAGCTCTATATTACAGCATTATGTGGGCTCAATATTACAGGACTATGTGGGCTGTATATTATAGTACTATGTGAGCTCTATATTACAGCACTATGTAGGCTCTATATTACAGCACTATGTGGTCTCTATATTACAGCACTATGTGGGCTCTATATTACAGCACTATGTGGGCTCTATATTACAGGACTATGTGGGCTCTATATTACAGGACTATGTGGGCTCTATATTACAGGACTATGTGGGCTCTATATTACAGTACTATGTGGGGTCTATATTACAGCACTATGTGAGCTCTATATTACAGCACTATGTGGTCTCTATATTACAGCACTATGTGGGCTCTATATTACAGCACTATGTGGTCTCTATATTACAGCACTATGTAGGCTCTATATTACAGCACTATGTGGCCTCTATATTACAGCACTATGTGGTCTCTATATTACAGCACTATGTGGGCTCTATATTACAGCACTATGTGGTCTCTATATTACAGCACTATGTGGCCTCTATATTACAGCACTATGTGGGCTCTATATTACAGGACTATGTGGGCTCTATATTACAGCACTATGTGGGCTCTATATTACAGGACTATGTGGGCTCTATATTACAGGACTATGTGGGCTCTATATTACAGTACTATGTGGGGTCTATATTACAGCACTATGTGAGCTCTATATTACAGCACTATGTGGGCTCTATATTACAGGACTATGTGGGCTCTATATTACAGCACTATGTGGGCTCTATATTACAGGACTATGTGGGCTCTATATTACAGGACTATGTGGGCTCTATATTACAGCACTGTGTGGGCTCTATATTACAGGACTATGTGAGCTCTATATTACAGCACTATGTGGGCTCTATATTACAGCACTATGTGGGCTCTATATTACAGTACTATGTGGGCTCTATATTACAGTACTATGTGGGCTCTATATTACAGGACTATGTGGGCTCTATATTACAGCACTATGTGGGCTCTATATTACAGCACTATGTGGGCTCTATATTACAGCACTATGTGGGCTCTATATTACAGTACTATGTGGTCTCTATATTACAGCACTATGCGGACTCTATATTACAGCACTATGCGGGCTCTATATTACAGCACTATGCGGGCTCTATATTACAGCACTATGCGGGCTCTATATTACAGCACTATGCGGGCTCTATATTACAGCACTATGTGGGCTCTATATTACAGCACTATGTGGGCTCTATATTACAGCACTATGTGGGCTCTATATTACAGCACTATGCGGGCTCTATATTACAGCACTATGCGGGCTCTATATTACAGTACTATGTGGGCTCTATATTACAGTACTATGTGGTCTCTATATTACAGCACTATGTGGGCTCTATATTACAGTACTATGTGGGCTCTATATTACAGCACTATGTGGGCTCTACATTACAGCACTATGTGGGCTCTATATTACAGCACTATGTGGGCTGTATATTACAGTACTATGTGAGCTCTATATTACAGGACTATGTGGGCTCTATATTACAGCACTATGTGGGCTCTATATTACAGCACTATGTGGGCTCTATATTACAGCACTATGTGGTCTCTATATTACAGCACTATGTGGGCTCTATATAACAGCACTATGTGGGCTCTATATTACAGCACTATGTGGGCTCTATATTACAGCACTATGTGGGCTGTATATTACAGTACTATGTGAGCTCTATATTACAGGACTATGTGGGCTCTATATTACAGCACTATGTGGGCTCTATATTACAGCACTATGTGGGCTCTATATTACAGCACTATGTGGGCTCTATATTACAGCACTATGTGGGCTCTATATTACAGCACTATGTGGCCTCTATATTACAGTACTATGTGGGCTCTATATTACAGCACTATGCGGGCTCTATATTACAGCACTATGTGGGCTCTATATTACAGCACTATGCGGGCTCTATATTACAGCACTATGCGGGCTCTATATTACAGCACTATGTGAGCTCTATATTACAGCACTATGTGGCCTCTATATTACAGCACTATGTGGTCTCTAGATTACAGCACTATGTGGACTCTATATTACAGTACTATGTTGGCTCTATATTACAGCACTATGTGGCCTCAATATTACAGCACTATGTGGGCTCTATATTACAGCACTATGTGAGCCATATATTACAGTACTATGTGGGATCTATATTACAGTACTATGTGGACTCTATATTACAGTACTATGTGGGCTCTATATTACAGTACTATGTGGGCTCTATATTACAGTACTATGTGGGCTCTATATTACAGCACTATGTGGGCTCTATATTACAGTACTATGTGGGCTCTATATTACAGTACTATGTGGGCTCTATATTACAGTACTATGTGGGATCTATATTACAGTACTATGTGGACTCTATATTACAGCACTATGTGGCCTCTATATTACAGCACTATGTGGTCTCTATATTATAGCACTATGTGGTCTCTATATTACAGCACTATGTGGTCTCTATATTACAGCACTACGTGGGCTCTATATTACAGTACTATGTGGGCTCTATATTACAGTACTATGTGGGATCTATATTACAGTACTATGTGGACTCTATATTACAGCACTATGTGGCCTCTATATTACAGCACTATGTGGCCTCTATATTACAGCACTATGTGGTCTCTATATTATAGCACTATGTGGTCTCTATATTACAGCACTATGTGGTCTCTATATTACAGCACTACGTGGGCTCTATATTACAGTACTATGTGGGCTCTATATTACAGTACTATGTGGGATCTATATTACAGCACTATGTGGCCTCTATATTACAGCACTATGTGGCCTCTATATTACAGCACTATGTGGGCTCTATATTACAGCACTATGTGGGCTCTATATTACAGTACTATGTTGGCTCTATATTACAGTACTATGTGGGCTCTATATTACAGCACTATGTGGCCTCAATATTACAGCACTATGTGGGCTCTATATTACAGCACTATGTGATCCGTATATTACAGTACTATGTGGGATCTATATTACAGTACTATGTGGGCTCTATATTACAGCTCTATGTGAGCTCTATATTACATTACATGGACTCTAGAGCTGACATAGTACCGCGATATACATCTGCACATATCTCCCCCTGTATCATCTATCTGCACATATCTCCCCATATCATCTGTCTGCACATATCCCCCTTGTATCATCTATCTGCACATATCCCCCTTGTATCATCTATCTGCACATATCCCCCTGTATCATCTATCTGCACATATATCCCCTGTATTATCTATCTGCTCATATCTCCCCCTGTATCATCTATCTGCACATATATCCCCCTGTATTATCTATCTGCACATATCTCCCCCTGTATCATCTATCTGCACATATCTCCCCTGTATTATCTATCTGCTCATATCTCCCCTGTATCATCTATCTGCACATATCTCCCCTGTATCATCTATCTGCACATATATCCCCTGTA
This sequence comes from Dendrobates tinctorius, assembly GCF_039654945.1. Classification (NCBI taxonomy): domain Eukaryota; kingdom Metazoa; phylum Chordata; class Amphibia; order Anura; family Dendrobatidae; genus Dendrobates; species Dendrobates tinctorius. Next base: position 30,319,341 of record NW_027361806.1, on the reverse strand, counting down.
TCATCTATCTGCACATATATCCCCTGTATTATCTATCTGCACATATCTCCCCTGTATCATCTATCTGCACATATATCCCCTGTATTATCTATCTGCACATATCTCCCCTGTATCATCTATCTGCACATATATCCCCTGTATTATCTATCTGCACATATCCCCCCTGTATCATCTATCTGCACATATCCCCCTGTATCATCTATCTGCACATATCTCCCCTGTATCATCTATCTGCACATATCTCCCTGTATCATCTATCTGCACATATATCCCCTGTATTATCTATCTGCACATATCTCCCCTGTATCATCTATCTGCACATATATCCCCTGTATTATCTATCTGCACATATCCCCCCTGTATCATCTATCTGCACATATCCCCCTGTATCATCTATCTGCACATATCTCCCCTGTATCATCTATCTGCACATATCCCCCTGTATCATCTATCTGCACCTATCCCCCTGCATCATCTATCTGCACATATCTCCCCTGTATTATCTATCTGCACATATTTCCCCCTGTATCATCTATCTGCACATATCTCCCCTGTATTATCTATCTGCACATATCTCCCCCTGTATCATCTATCTGCACATATCCCCCCTGTATCATCTATCTGCACATATCTCCCCTGTATCATCTATCTGCACATATCTCCCCTGTATTATCTATCTGCACATATTTCCCCCTGTATCATCTATCTGCACAAATCTCCCCCTGCATCATATATCTGCATATATCTCCCCCTGTATCATCTATCTGCACATATCTCCCCTGTATCATCTATCTGCACATATCTCCCCCTGTATCATCTATCTGCACATATCTCCCTGTATCATCTATCTGCACATATCTCCCCCTGCATCATCTATCTACCCATATCCCCCTGCATCATCTATCTGCACATATCTCCCCCTGTATCATCTATCTGCACATATCTCCCCTGTATCATCTATCTGCACATATCTCCCCCTGTATCATCTATCTGCACATATCTCCCCCTGTATCATCTATCTGCACATATCTCCCCCTGTATCATCTATCTGCACATATCTCCCTGTATCATCTATCTGCACATATCCCCCCTGTATCGTCTATCTGCATATATCTCCCCCTGTGTCATCCGTCTGCACTTATATCCTCCTATATCATCTATCTGCACATATCTCCCCCTGTATCATCCATCTGCACATATCTCCCCCTGTATCATCTATCTGCATATATCTCCCCCTGTATCATCTATCTGCATATATCCCCCCTGTATCATATATCTGCACATATCTCCCCCTGTATCATCTATCTGCACATATCTCCCCCTGTATCATCTATCTGCACATATCTCCCCTGTATCATCTATCTGCACATATCTCCCCTGTATCATCTATCTGCACATATCTCCCCCTGTATCATCTATCTGCACATATCTCCCCCTGTATCATCTATCTGCACATATCTCCCCCTGTATCATCTATCTGCACATATCTCCCCCTGTATCATCTATCTGCACATATCTCCCCTGTATCATCTATCTGCACATATCCCCCCTGTATCATCTATCTCCACATATCTCCCCTGTATCATCTATCTGCACATATCTCCCCCTGTATCATCTATCTGCACATATCTCCCCCTGTATCATGTCATTGTCATTCGCTGGCAAGTGTGCGCTTGAAACGCCTGGAGTGCGGCCAGATGAGGAAAACATTTTTTTTTTTTTCATTTTTATTGATAGCGACAAGCCACAATATGTTTCACCGGCAGAATGGAGACACGGGGGCGAGTTGGGAGACACGAGGCAGAATGGAGACAGGGGTCAGGATGGAGAGATGGTGCAGGATGGAGACAGATGGGGCAGGACTATGGGGCAGGATGGAGACAGATGGGACAGGATCATGGGGCAGGATGAGGACAGAAATTTTAAGTATTATTATTATTATATATTTCTATAGCGCCATTGGTTCCATGGTGCTGTACATGAGAAGGGGTTACATACAAATTACAGATATCACTTACAGTAAACTAACAATCACAGACTGATATAGAGGGGAGAGAGGACCCTGCCCCGGGGGGCTTACATTCTACAGGATGGTGGGGAAGGAGACAGTAGGTTGGGGAGTTACAGCAGTTCCGGTGTTGGTTGAGGTGATATCACCGGTAGTGGTGAGAGAGAAGGAGGTAGCGGGGTCATTGCAGGCTGTAGGCTTTCCTGAAGAGATGGGTTTTCAAGTTCAGTCTGAAGGATCCGAGTGTGGTTGATAGCCGGACATGTTGGGGCAAAGAATTCCATGGGATGGGGGCTATTCGGGAGAAGTCTTGGAGGTGGTTGGTTGAGGAGCGAATAAGTGTGGAGGAGAGAAGGAGGTCTTGGGAGGACCGGAGATTACGTGAGGGAAGGTATTGAGGGATTAGTTCAGAGACATATGGGGGAGACAGGTTATAGATGGCCTTGTAGGTCAGTATTAGTAATTTGAACTGGATACGCTGAGGGAATGGGAGCCAGTGAAGAGATTTGCAGAGGGGAGAAGCGGAGTTAAGGATGGACTGGAGAGGTGCGAGGGTGTTAGCAGGGAGACCACAGAAAAGGATGTTGCAGTAGTCGAGGCGGGAGATGATGAGGGCATGCACAAGCATTTTAGTAGATTTAGGGTTGAGGAAAGGACGGATTCTGGAAATATTTTTGAGCTGTAGACGACAGGAGGTAGAAAGAGCTTGGATGTGCGGTTTGAAGGACAGGGCAGAGTCAAAGGTTACTCCGAGGCAGCGGACCTCCGGTACTGGGGAAAGTGTGATGTCATTAATTGTTATAGCTAGGTCGGGTAAGGAAGATCTGTGAGATGGAGTAAAGATGATAAGTTCAGATTTGTCCACATTGAGCTTGAGGAAGCGAGAGGAGAAGAAGGAGGATATGGCTGATAGACACTCCGGGATTCTGGAGAGCAGAGAGGTAGATCTGAGTATCATCAGCATAAAGGTGGTACTGGAATCCATGGGACTTTATAAGTTGCCCCAAACCAAGTGTATATATTGAGAAGAGTAGGGGTCCTAAAACAGAGCCTTGGGGGACTCCAACAGAAAGAGGGTGGGACGAGGAGGTGGTGTGGGAGTGGGAGACGCTGAATATGTGGTTGGAAAGGTATGAGGAGATCCAGGATAGGGCAAGGCCTTTGATGCCGAAGGAGGAGAGGATCTGTAGTAGGAGGCAGTGGTCAACTGTGTCGAATGCAGCGGACAGGCCTAGAGGCAGGAGCATAGAGTATTGTCCATTTGATTTGGCTGTATGTAGGTTGTTAGTAATTTTGGTCAGGGCTGTCTCAGTGGAGTGATGGGGGCGGAAACCAGATTGTAGATTGTCAAAGAGCAAGTTAGATGAGAGGTGGGAGGAAAGCTCAGCATAGTCGTGCAGCTCCAGGAGTTTGGAAGCAAATGACAGCAGTGATATTAGACGATATCTGGACATAGTGGTTGGGTCGAGGGTTGGCTTTTTAAGGATAGGCATGATTGTGGCATGTTTGAAAGCAGAAGGGAAGGTACCAGAAGTTAGTGATAGGTTGAAGAGGTGGGTTAGGGATGGGATAAGTGTGGTGGTGAGGTTGGAGAGGAGGTGGGATGGGATGGGGTTGAGTGCACAGGTTGTGAGGTGACAACCTGTGACAAGGATGGAGGCAACATGACGCTCACTGTATCCCTCTGCTAGTAAAGCCAGAATTGAGCCCTTCTTTTCCTCAATCAAGACTTTTCTTTTCTACTCCTTTGGCATGGATAAAAGTTATTTTTTCATTCCTATTACTTTTGGGATATTACTAGCACTTGTTTTGCCGTCCAGCTTGTCCTATTGCAGGAGGATTGTGAACACCACAGCAGGGATTTTTATACTTTCCTTTGTTATATAAGATTTGGTTCAGTTGATCACCTAATCAGATACAGGAAAGATATATATCTTTGTACCGTGTTAGCCAGTAGATAGAAGAATATTCAGAATTGAGAGTCCTCAGTGGTTGATACCTTTTAATGGCTAACTGAAAAGATGGTGACACATTGCAGCTTTCCAGACTACTCAGGTCTCTTCATCAGGCTAAGACTAATACAACATCTGAAGAATCACATACACAAGACAGCACAGAAATAACACAATAGATAAGACAAGTGACGTGAAGCAGAATTGTCATTATGGGAGAGGGAGAAACATAAATATGGAAAGAGTTCATAGATAAGCAGTGTGAAGGTTTTATTGCCCTCTGATTGGGGTCTGTGTTGTGTGATGACCCCAGAAGGTCTGAAGAGCAAATTCCCTAATTGATGTAAAAAGACATAAATCCATGCGACACATTCATTCCAGCACCTAGTGTGTGGAAAGTTTTCATAAATTTATACTCCCAGACTCTTCTGTCTCTCTGAGATGTGAAGTTACCTTTTAATACAAGTAATTTCATGTCCATCATGCTATGACCGGGGATACAAAAATGTTTGGCCACAGGTAGATCCATTCTTTTTTCTGTTATTGTGTGGCGATGAGAATTCATCCTTGTTCTCAGTTTTTGCCTGGTCTCCCCCACATACAGACCCCCAGTTGGACATTTAGTACAAATAATTAAGTACACCCCATTAGATGTGATGCAGCTGAGAGTGCCTGGGATCTTGTAGTCCTGATGTGAGTAGGGGATCTTTATCTTGTCCGTGGTCATTATGAATGGACAGGTTTTACATTTTTTCTGGTTGAAAGGAAAGGTTCCTGCAGCTGTTGGAGAGGACAGGGAGCTTCTGAAAGTATCAACCACTGAGAACTCTCAATTCTAAATATTCTTCTACCTAATCAGAAGCACATTAAATAGAATGAGGTGTACTCTGGTTGGAATTCAACTGACACTGGAATGGAATGGCTTGTACAGCTGTCCAGGTGTCTGTCTAACCATTAGACATTACTCTGGATCTACTATAGGATCTGTTTGATACTCTGGATCAACTATACATGTATATATGATCTGCTGAATCACTCTGGATCTACTGAACATGTAAATGGGATCTGCTGGATCACTCTGGGTCTACTGTACATGTATATGGGATCTGCTGGATCACTCTGGATCTCCTGTATATGTATATGGGATCTGCTGGATAACTCTGGATCTACTGTACATGTATATATGATCTGCTGGATCACACTGGATCAACTGTACATGTATATATGATCTGCTGGATCACTCTGGATCTAATGTATATGTATATATGATCTGTTGGATCTACTGTAAATGTGTATAGGATCTACTGGATTACTCTGGATCTACTGTACATGTGTATGGGATCTGCTGGGTCACCCTGGGTCTACTGTACATGTATATGGGATCTGCTGGATCACTATGGGTCTATTGTTCATGCATATGGGATCTACTGGATCAATATGGATCTACTGTACATGTGTATAGGATCTTCTGGATCACTCTGACTCTACTATACATGTATATATGATCTGCTGGATCACTCTGGATCAACTGTACATGTATATATGATCTGCTGGATCACTCTGGATCTACTGTTCATGTATATGGGATCTGCTGGATCACTCTGTTTCTACTGTACATGTATATATGATCTACCAGATCACTCTGGAACTACTGTACATGTATATAGAATCTGCTGGATCACTCTGGATCTACTGTACATGTATATATGATCTGCTAGGTCAATCTGGATCTACTGTACATGTATATATGATCTGCTGGATAACTCTGGATCTACTGTACATGTAAATAGGATCTGTTGGATCCCTCTGGATCTACTCTTCATGTATATGGGATCTGCTGGATCACTCTGTGTCTACTGTACATGTACATAAGATCTACTGGATCACTCTGGATCTACTGTACATGTGTATGGGATCTGCTGGGTCCCTCTGGATCTGCTGTTCATGTATATGGGATCTGCTGGATCACTCTGTGTATATTGTACATGTATGTAAGATCTACTGGATCACTCTGGTTCTACTGTACATGTGTATAGGATCTGATGGATCACTCTGGATCTACTGTACATGTATATAGGATCTGCTGGATCACCCTGAGTCTACTGTTCATGTATATAGGATCTGCTGGATCCCTCTGGATCTACTGTTCATGTATGTGGGATCTGCTGGATCACTTTGTCTACTGTACATGTATATATGATCTACCGGATCAGTCTGGATCTATTGTATATGTATATAGGATCTGCTGGATCACTCTGGATCTACTGTAGATGTATATAGGATCTGCTGGATCACTCTGGATCTACTGAACATGTAAATGGGATCTGCTGGATCACTCTGAGTCTACTGTACATGTATATGGGATCTGCTGGATCACTCTGGATCTCCTGTATATGTATATGGGATCTGCTGGATCACTCTGGATCTACTGTACATGTATATATGATCTGCTGGATCGCACTGTATCAACTATACATGTATATATGATCTGCTGGATCTACTGTAAATGTGTATAGGATCTACTGGATTACTCTGGATCTACTATACATGTGTATGGGATCTGCTGGGTCACCCCGGCTCTACTGTACATGTGTATGGGATTTGCTGGATCACTCTGGGTCTATTGTTCATGTATATAGGATCTGCTGGATCACTCTGTGTCTACTGTACATGTATATATGATCTACCAGATCACTCTGGAACTACTGTACATGTATATAGAATCTGCTGGATCACTCTGGATCTACTGTACATGTATATATGGTCTGCTGGGTCAATCTGGATCTATTGTACATGTATATATGATCTGCTGGATAACTCTGGATCTACTGTACATGTATATAGGATCGGTTGGATCTCTCTGGATCTACTGTTCACGTATGTGGGATCTACTTGATCACTCTGGATCTATTGTACATGTGTATAAGATCTGCTGGATCACTCTGGATCTACTGTACATGTATATAGGATCTGCTGGATCACTGAGTCTACTGATCATGTATATAGGATCTGCTGGATCCCTCTGGATCTACTGTTCATGTATATGGGATCTGCTATATCACTCTGTGTCTACTGTACATGGATGTAAGATCTACTGGATCACTCTGGATCTACTGTGCATGTGTATAGGATCTGCTGGATCACTCTGGATCTACTGTACATGTATATAGGATCTGCTGGATCACTCTGAGTCTACTGTTCATGTATATAGGATCTGCTGGATCCCTCTGGATCTACTGTTCATGTATATGGGATCTGCTGGATCACTTTGTCTACTGTACATGTATATATGATCTACCGGATCAGTCTGGATCTATTGTATATGTATATAGGATCTGCTGGATCACCCCGGATCCCCTGTACACTGTATATGGGATCTGCTGGATCACCCCGGATCCCATGCACACTGTATATGGGATCTGCTGGATCACCCTGGATCCCCTGTACCTGTATATGGGATCTGCTGGATCACCCCGCATCCCCTGCACACTGTATATGGGATCTGCTGGATCACCCGGGATCCACTGTACACTGTATACGGGATCTGCTGGATCACCTCGGATCCCCTGTACACTGTATATGGGATCTGCTGGATCACCCTGGATCCCCTGCACACTGTATAAGGGATCTGCTGGATCACACTGGATCCCCTGTACACTGTATATGGGATCTGCTGGATCCCCGGATCCCCTGCACACTGTATATGGGATCTGCTGATCCCCCGATCCCCTGCACACTGTATATGGGATCTGCTGGATCCCCCCGGATCCCCTGCACACTGTATATGGGATCTGCTGATCACCCCGGATCCCCTGCATACTGTATATGGGATCTTCTGGATCCCCCCGGATCCCCTGCACACTGTATATGGGATCTGCTGATCACCCCGGATCCCCATGCACACTGTATACGGGATCTGCTGGATCCCTCCGGATCCCCTGCACACTGTATATGGGATCTGCTGATCCCCCGGATCCCCTGCACACTGTATATGGGATCTGCTGATCCCCCGGATCCCCTGCACACTGTATATGGGATCTGCTGATCACCCCGGATCCCCTGCACACTGTATATGGGATCTGCTGATCACCCCGGATCCCCTGCACACTGTATATGGGATCTGCTGATCACCCCGGATCCCCTGCACACTGTATATGGGATCTGCTGATCACCCCGGATCCCCTGCACACTGTATATGGGATCTGCTGATCACCCCGGATCCCCTGCACACTGTATATGGGATCTGCTGATCACCCCGGATCCCCTGCACACTGTATATGGGATCTGCTGATCACCCCGGATCCCCTGCACACTGTATATGGGATCTGCTGATCACCCCGGATCCCCTGCACACTGTATATGGGATCTGCTGGATCCCCCCGGATCCCCTGCACACTGTATATGGGATCTGCTGATCCCCCGGATCCCCTGCACACTGTATATGGGATCTGCTGGATCCCCCCGGATCCCCTGCACACTGTATATGGGATCTGCTGATCACCCCGGATCCCCTGCACACTGTATATGGGATCTTCTGATCCCCCCGGATCCCCTGCACACTGTATATGGTATCTGCTGGATCCCCCCGGATCCCCTGCACACTGTATATGGGATCTGCTGATCACCCCGGATCCCCTGCACACTGTATATGGGATCTGCTGATCACCCCGGATCCCCTGCACACTGTATATGGGATCTGCTGATCACCCCGGATCCCCTGCACACTGTATATGGGATCTGCTGATCACCCCGGATCCCCTGCACACTGTATATGGGATCTGCTGATCACCCCGGATCCCCTGCACACTGTATATGGGATCTGCTGGATCCCCCCGGATCCCCTGCACACTGTATATGGGATCTGCTGATCCCCCGGATCCCCTGCACACTGTATATGGGATCTGCTGGATCCCCCCGGATCCCCTGCACACTGTATATGGGATCTGCTGATCCCCCCGGATCCCCTGCACACTGTATATGGGATCTGCTGATCACCCCGGATCCCCTGCACACTGTATATGGGATCTGCTGATCACCCCGGATCCCCTGCACACTGTATATGGGATCTGCTGGATCCCCCCGGATCCCCTGCACACTGTATATGGGATCTGCTGATCCCCGGATCCCCTGCACACTGTATATGGGATCTGCTGGATCCCCGGATCCCCTGCACACTGTATATGGGATCTGCTGATCACCCCAGATCCTCTGCACACTGTATATGGGATCTGCTGATCCCCCCGGATCCCCTGCACACTGTATATGGGATCTGCTGGATCCCCCCGGATCCCCTGCACACTGTATATGGGATCTGCTGATCACCCCGGATCCCCTGCACACTGTATATGGGATCTGCTGATCACTCCGGATCCCCTGCACACTGTATATGGGATCTGCTGATCACCCCGGATCCCCTGCACACTGTATATGGGATCTGCTGATCACCCCGGATCCCCTGCACACTGTATATGGGATCTGCTGATCACCCCGGATCCCCTGCACACTGTATATGGGATCTGCTGGATCCCCCGGATCCCCTGCACACTGTATATGGGATCTGCTGATCCCCCGGATCCCCTGCACACTGTATATGGGATCTGCTGATCCCCCCGGATCCCCTGCACACTGTATATGGGATCTGCTGATCCCCCCGGATCCCCTGCACACTGTATATGGGATCTGCTGATCACCCCGGATCCCCTGCACACTGTATATGGGATCTGCTGATCACCCCGGATCCCCTGCACACTGTATATGGGATCTGCTGGATCCCCCGCACACTGTATATGGGATCTGCTGATCCCCCGGATCCCCTGCACACTGTATATGGGATCTGCTGGATCCCCCCGGATCCCCTGCACACTGTATATGGGATCTGCTGATCCCCCGGATCCCCTGCACACTGTATATGGGATCTGCTGGATCCCCCCGGATCCCCTGCACACTGTATATGGGATCTGCTGATCACCCCGGATCCCCTGCACACTGTATATGGGATCTGCTGATCACCCCGGATCCCCTGCACACTGTATATGGGATCTGCTGATCCCCCGGATCCCCTGCACACTGTATATGGGATCTGCTGGATCCCCCCGGATCCCCTGCACACTGTATATGGGATCTGCTGATCCCCCGGATCCCCTGCACACTGTATATGGGATCTGCTGGATCCCCCCGGATCCCCTGCACACTGTATATGGGATCTGCTGATCACCCAGGATCCCCTGCACACTGTATATGGGATCTGCTGGATCCCCCCAGATCCCCTGCACACTGTATATGGGATCTGCTGATCCCCCCGGATCCCCTGCACACTGTATATGGGATCTGCTGATCACCCCGGATCCCCTGCACACTGTATATGGGATCTGCTGATCACCCCGGATCTCCTGCACACTGTATATGGGATCTGCTGGATCCCCCGGATCCCCTGCACACTGTATATGGGATCTACTGATCCCCCGGATCCCCTGCACACTGTATATGGGATCTGCTGGATCCCCCCGGATCCCCTGCACACTGTATATGGGATCTGCTGATCACCCCGGATCCCCTGCACACTGTATATGGGATCTGCTGGATCCCCCCGGATCCCCTGCACACTGTATATGGGATCTGCTGATCCCCCGGATCCCCTGCACACTGTATATGGGATCTGCTGGATCCCCCCGGATCCCCTGCACACTGTATATGGGATCTGCTGATCACCCCGGATCCCCTGCACACTGTATATGGGATCTGCTGATCACCCCGGATCCCCTGCACACTGTATATGGGATCTGCTGATCACCCCGGATCTCCTGCACACTGTATATGGGATCTGCTGGATCCCCCCGGATCCCCTGCACACTGTATATGGGATCTGCTGATCACCCCGGATCCCCTGCACACTGTATATGGGATCTGCTGATCCCCCGGATCCCCTGCACACTGTATATGGGATCTGCTGGATCCCCCCGGATCCCCTGCACACTGTATATGGGATCTGCTGATCCCCCCGGATCCCCTGCTCACTGTATATGGGATCTGCTGATCCCCCCAGATCCCCTGCACACTGTATATGGGATCTGCTGATCACCCCGGATCCCCTGCACACTGTATATGGGATCTGCTGGATCCCCCCGGATCCCCTGCACACTGTATATGGGATCTGCTGATCCCCCGGATCCCCTGCACACTGTATATGGGATCTGCTGATCCCCCGGATCCCCTGCACACTGTATATGGGATCTGCTGGATCCCCCCGGATCCCCTGCACACTGTATATGGGATCTGCTGATCCCCCCGGATCCCCTGCTCACTGTATATGGGATCTGCTGATCCCCCCGGATCCCCTGCACACTGTATATGGGATCTGCTGATCCCCCCGGATCCCCTGCACACTGTATATGGGATCTGCTGATCACCCCGGATCCCCTTCACACTGTATACACTTCTTCCTTCTGCTTCTCTGTAGTTACAGGTTGCTCACACGTGACCTGAGCCCGGGGCTGGGGGCGGGGCTTACCTGTTGCATTTTGTGTACAAATACTGACAGCAGCCAATCAGCGGCGTCTGAGCGGAATTATTAATGAGGCGGCGGCGGCCGGAGCCGCGATTCCAGCTGTGGACTCTGCGGGGATCGGAGCAGCATGAGCGGCGCCTTCTCCAGCCTGCCCGCGACACACGACAAGCCGCCCGGCCTGCTGCAGGTCAGTGCCGGGGAGCCGGAGGGGAGCCCCGACCACCGCCGAGCCCCGACCACCGCCGAGGAGCGCCCCGACCACCGCCGAGCCCCGACCACCGCCGAGGAGTGCCCCGACCACCGCCGAGGAGCTCCCCGACCACCGCCGAGCCCCGACCACCGCCGAGGAGTGCCCCGACCACCGCCGAGGAGCTCCCCGACCACCGCCGAGCCCCGACCACCGCCGAGGAGCTCCCCGACCACCGCCGAGCCCCGACCACCGCCGAGGAGCGCCCCGACCACCGCCGAGCCCCGACCACCGCCGAGGAGCGCCCCGACCACCGCCGAGCCCCGACCACCGCCGAGGAGCGCCCCGACCACCGCCGAGCCCCGACCACCGCCGCCGCTCTCTGTGTTCCCCGGTGCTCGGGGTGCGGGACTCCGGCGTCTCCGGCTGCAGAAGGGAAACTTTACTTTAAGATTTGTAGCAGGTGTCAGATCCTTCATGGATGATGGACTGTATATAGGGGGTGATGGACTGTATATAGGGGTGATGGAGTGTATATAGGGGTGATGGACTGTATATAGGGGTGATGGACTGTATATAGGGGTGATGGACTGTATATAGGGGTGATGGACTGTATATAGGGGGTGATGGACTGTATATAGGGGGTGATGGACTGTATATAGGGGTGATGGACTGTATATAGGGGTGATGGACTGTATATAGGGGGTGATGGACTGTATATAGGGGGTGATGGACTGTATATAGGGGTGATGGACTGTATATAGGGGGTGATGGACTGTATATAGGGGGTGATGGACTGTATATAGGGGGTGATGGACTGTATATAGGGGTGATGGACTGTATATAGGGGTGATGGACTGTATATAGGGGGTGATGGACTGTATATAGGGGTGATGGACTGTATATAGGGGGTGATGGACTGTATATAGGGGGTGATGGACTGTATATAGGGGTGATGGACTGTATATAGGGGTGATGGACTGTATATAGGGGGTGATGAACTGTATATAGGGGTGATGGACTGTATATAGGGGGTGATGGACTGTATATAGGGGGTGATGGACTGTATATAGGGGGTGATGGAGTGTATATAGGGGTGATGGAGTGTATATAGGGGTGATGGAGTGTATATAGGGGTGATGGAGTGTATATAGGGGTGATGGACTGTATATAGGGGTGATGGAGTGTATATAGGGGGTGATGGAGTGTATATAGGGGTGATGGACTGTATATAGGGGTGATGGACTGTATATAGGGGGTGATGGACTGTATATAGGGGTGATGGACTGTATATAGGGGGTGATGGACTGTATATAGGGGGTGATGGAGTGTATATAGGGGGTGATGGACTGTATATAGGGGTGATGGAGTGTATATAGGGGGTGATGGAGTGTATATAGGGGGTGATGGAGTGTATATAGGGGGTGATGGACTGTATATAGGGGTGATGGAGCATATATAGGGGTGATGGACTGTATATAGGGGTAATGGACTGTATATAGGGGGTGGTGGACTGTATATAGGGGTGATGGAGTGTATATAGGGGGTGATGGAGTGTATATAGGGGGTGATGGAGTGTATATAGGGGTGATGGACTGTATATAGGTGGTGATGGACTGTATATAGGGGGTGATGGACTGTATATAGGGGTTGATGGACTGTATATAGGGGTTGATGGACTGTATATAGGGGGTGATGGACTGTATATAGGGGGTGATGGACTGTATATAGGGGGTGATGGACTGTATATAGGGGGTGATGGACTGTATATAGGGGTGATGGACTGTATATAGGGGGTGATGGACTGTATATAGGGGTGATGGACTGTATATAGGGGGTGATGGACTGTATATAGGGGGTGATGGAGTGTATATAGGGGGTGATGGACTGTATATAGGGGTGATGGAGTGTATATAGGGGGTGATGGAGTGTATATAGGGGGTGATGGAGTGTATATAGGGGGTGATGGACTGTATATAGGGGTGATGGAGCATATATAGGGGTGATGGACTGTATATAGGGGTAATGGACTGTATATAGGGGGTGGTGGACTGTATATAGGGGTGATGGAGTGTATATAGGGGGTGATGGAGTGTATATAGGGGGTGATGGAGTGTATATAGGGGTGATGGACTGTATATAGGTGGTGATGGACTGTATATAGGGGGTGATGGACTGTATATAGGGGTTGATGGACTGTATATAGGGGGTGATGGACTGTATATAGGGGGTGATGGACTGTATATAGGGGGTGATGGACTGTATATAGGGGGTGATGGACTGTATATAGGGGGTGATGGACTGTATATAGGGGGTGATGGACTGTATATAGGGGGTGATGGAGTGTATATAGGGGTGATGGAGCGTATATAGGGGTGATGGAGCGTATATAGGGGTGATGGACTGTATATAGGGGTGATGGCGCATCTGTAGGGGGTGATAAAGTGTATATGGGGTGTAGCGGAGCTCAGTTTCACCATTCTTGTACATACCTCCCCCTGTTCTCCGATCGCTTTGCTTGATTTCAGTGGCGTTTGTTACTTTTCTCTGATCCTGACTTCTGGGATTATTGGAAGAACTGCCCTTCTTTTTTTGGTTCTTAATGTATATAGTATGTAGCAGAGCTGAGATGGTGAGATGCAGAGTACAGAATGTAGCAGAGCTCGGCTGGTGATGTCATGTCGCCCGCTGTCCAGCGCTTTTCTGTGGATTTATTTTTTTTTTTTTCCTGGATTCATTGGCTTTCTGTATCTCTTGTAAAAGTTCTGGAGTCTTGTCTCATCTGTGTAGTGCAGAGACTCAGTGTAGCAGAGCCCAGCTGGTGATGATGTAGTGCAGAGACTCAGTGTAGCAGAGCCCAGCTGGTGATGTAGTGCAGGGACACAATGTAGCAGAGCTCGGCTGGTGATGATGTAGTGCAGAGACACAATGTAGCAGAGCTCGGCTGGTGATGATGTAGTGCAGAGACACAATGTAGCAGAGCTCGGCTGGTGATGTAGGGCAGAGACACAATGTAGCAGAGCTCGGCTGGTGATGATGTAGTGCAGAGACACAATGTAGCAGAGCTTGGCTGGTGATGATGTAGTGCAGAGACACAATGTAGCAGAGCTCGGCTGGTGATGTAGTGCAGAGACACAATGTAGCAGAGCTCGGCTGGTGATGTAGTGCAGAGACACAATGTAGCAGAGCTCGGCTGGTGATGTTGGGCAGAGACAAAATGTAGCAGAGCTCGGTTGGTGATGTAGTGCAGGCACACAATGTAGCAGAGCTCGGTTGGTGATGATGTAGTGCAGAGACAGAATATAGCAGAGCTCGGCTGGTGATGTAGTGCAGGCACACAATGTAGCAGAGCTCGGTTGGTGATGATGTAGTGCAGGCACACAATGTAGCAGAGCTCGGCTGGTGATGTAATGCAGGCACACAATGTAGCAGAGTTCGGCTGGTGATGTAGTGCAGAGACACAATGTAGCAGAGCTCGGCTGGTGATGTAGTGCAGAGACAGAATATAGCAGAGCTCGGCTGGTGATGTAGTGCAGGCACACAATGTAGCAGAGTTCGGCTGGTGATGTAGTGCAGGCACACAATGTAGCAGAGCTCGGCTGGTGATGATGTAGTGCAGGCACACAATGTAGGAGGGCTCGGTTGGTGATGATGTAGTGCAGGCACACAATGTAGCAGAGCTCGGCTGGTGATGATGTAGTGCAGGCACACAATGTAGCAGAGCTCGGCTGGTGATAATGTAGTGCAGGCACACAATGTAGCAGAGCTCGGCTGGTGATGATGTAGTGCAGGCACACAATGTAGCAGGGCTCGGTTGGTGATGATGTAGTGCAGGCACACAATGTAGCAGAGCTCGGCTGGTGATGATGTAGTGCAGAGACACAATGTAGCAGAGCTCGGCTGGTGATGATGTAGTGTAGGCATACAATGTAGCAGAGCTGGGCAGGTGATGTAGTGCAGAGACACAATGTAGCAGAGCTCGGCAGGTGATGTAGTGCAGAGACACAATGTAGCAGAGCTCGGCTGGTGATGATGTAGTGCAGGCACACAATGTAGCAGAGCTCGGCTGGTGATGTAGTGCAGAGACACAATGTAGCAGAGCTCGGCTGGTGATGTAGTGCAGAGACAGAATATAGCAGAGCTCGGCTGGTGATGATGTAGTGCAGAGACACAATGTAGCAGAGCTCGGCTGGTGATGTAGTGCAGGGACAGAATGTAGCAGAGCTCGGCTGGTGATGTAGTGCAGGGACACAATGTAGCAGGGCTCGGCTGGTGATGTAGTGCAGAGACACAATATAGCAGAGCTTGGCTGGTGATGTAGTGCAGAGACACAATGTAGCAGAGCTCGGCTGGTGATGATGTAGTGCAGGGACACAATGTAGCAGGGCTCGGCTGGTGATGATGTAGTGCAGGCACACAATGTAGCAGAGCTCGGCTGGTGATGATGTAGTGCAGGCACACAATGTAGCAGAGCTCGGCTGGTGATGTAGTGCAGAGACACAATGTAGCAGAGCTCGGCTGGTGATGTAGTGCAGAGACAGAATATAGCAGAGCTCGGCTGGTGATGATGTAGTGCAGGCACACAATGTAGCAGAGCTCGGCTGGTGATGTAGTGCAGGCACACAATGTAGCAGAGCTCGCCTGGTGATGTAGTGCAGGGACAGAATATAGCAGAGCTCGGCTGGTGATGTAGTGCAGGGACACAATGTAGCAGGGCTCGGCTGGTGATGTAGTGCAGAGACACAATGTAGCAGAGCTCGGCTGGTGATGTCGTGCAGAGACAATGTAGCAGAGCTCGGCTGGTGATGTAGTGCAGAGACATAATGTAGCAGAGCTCGGCTGGTGATGTAGTGCAGAGACACAATGTAGCAGAGCTCGGCTGGTGATGTAGTGCAGGGACACAATGTAGCAGAGCTCGGCTGGTGATGATGTAGTGCAGGGACACAATGTAGCAGAGCTCGGCTGGTGATGTCGTGCAGAGACAATGTAGCAGAGCTCGGCTGGTGATGTAGTGCAGAGACACAATGTAGCAGAGCTCGGCTGGTGATGTAGTGCAGGGACACAATGTAGCAGAGCTCGGCTGGTGATGTAGTGCAGGGACAGAATATAGCAGAGCTCGGCTGGTGATGATGTAGTGCAGAGACACAATGTAGCAGAGCTCGGCTGGTGATGTAGTGCAGGGACACAATGTAGCAGAGCTCGGCTGGTGATGATGTGGTGCAGGGACACAATGTAGCAGAGCTGACAGTGTATCTGGAGGTTTCCAGTCTGCTGATCTCAGTGTTGCGTCACTTTGTGCAGGTGGTTACATTGTATCTCGGGATGATTTGGTTTGGGGGGTTGTTCCTCGGGGGGCTGAGGCTCTGGCCTCCTGAGGCTGCGCTATTTGCTCAGTGATTTATACATTTGTCTAGTAGGTTCCAGTACTAGTAGTTCTGTAAGAATGATGTTGCTGACCTTGTTCTCTCCCGGCAGGAGATCGGCATGGACGGTATCAGCTTCACTATGGTTGACTCCTGTAACATCAAGAAGGAGGACGACGATTTGGGGAAATTCGTGGACTTGGAATTTATTTTGGCACACACAACCAATAATCCTGGTGGGGGCAGCGGGGGCCACACTTACCCCCTGCCTGAAACCCCCGACAGCTGCAGCACCACATATGACAGTGACGGCTCTTTCCCCCCCGGGCACAAGTACGGGAGCCCCCAGCACAGCTACGTGGCCGAGCTCCTGACTCCCGATCTGCCCTGCATGGATGCCCCCCCTGAGTACAGCCTGAAGCCCCCCATGGCCTGCAATCGGAAATACACGGAGCTGCGGGGTCCTGGCCTGGAGAGCCCCGGGCCTCTGTCCATGGAGCAGCTGCAGCACCTGGGCCATAAGATAAAGAAGGAGCGGCCGGAGCAGTCCTGCATGATGAGTGTCCCCACTACACCCGACTGCATGGCCGGACCCCTCCTGGAGCACAAGGCCGGCGCCATCATGCACCTGGGGGGCACCGCTTACAGGCTGAGCCCGGGGGGCCCCGCGGAGGAGATGGCCCTGAGTGACTATCACCTGCTGGGCACCGAGCTGCACTGCCTGCCTCTCCTGCAGCAGCAGTACCAGCCCTACCCCGCTGCCTTCCCCGGACAGGCGCCCCCACAGTTCCATGGACACTTTGGTGTGTACAGAGACTCCTTGAAGGTGCACCCCGCCATGCACGGCATGATGGTCACCCCACCCTCCTCCCCACTGCTGGAATACTACCCGGCCATGAATCCCCCCGACGACTGCAAGCCAAAGAGAGGGCGCCGCTCCTGGGCCAGAAAGAGAACGGCCACCCACAACTGCGAGTACCCGGGCTGCGGCAAGACCTACACCAAGAGCTCGCACCTGAAGGCCCACATGAGAACGCACACAGGTAAGGAGCGGGCACCGTCATAGAAGGGGCGTCCTGGGGCCCCAGAGTGAACGATGCAGGTGCAGCCCCTTATGTCACCAGGACCACGTGCGGGGCAGGGGGCAATGGCCAGCAGAAAGCCCCCTATACTGGAGCGTGCCTGGCATTAACCCCTGTCGTTCTGTCCTCAGGTGAGAAGCCGTATCACTGCAACTGGGAAGGCTGCGGCTGGAAGTTCGCCAGATCCGATGAACTTACTCGCCACTTCCGCAAACACACCGGCCACCGCCCGTTCCAGTGCCACCTGTGTGAGCGCGCGTTCTCCCGCTCCGACCACCTGGCCCTGCACATGAAGAGGCACATGTAGCCCCCCGCGGAGACCCGGCCCACCGCCGGGCTGTACATAGCTGTACAGGGCGATTTATCCAGAAGCCTGATCTATAATAGAAGTGTATTATTTAAGGAGCGGCCGCCCCGGGGAGGAGGAGGAGGAGCGCGCCGCACGCTGTACAATATTTGTAAAAAAGGAACAGAAAGCTTCTTGCATTTTTGTAAGGTGAATTGAAGTTTTATTTGCTGATCTGGAAGGTTCAGCCACTTTTTATACTCTTCATTATATTGTAAGAGTCTAGAAAGCCGAGGGGTGTGTGGTGGGCGCTGCACGTGTGTGTGTGTGTGTGTGAGGGGGGAGGAGGAGGGCTGCACTAGTGTGTGTGTGTGTGAGGGGGGAGGAGGAGGAGGAGGGCTGCACTAGTGTGTGTGTGTGAGGGAGGAGGAGGAGGGCTGCACTAGTGTGTGTGTGTGAGGGGGGAGGAGGAGGAGGAGGGCTGCACTAGTGTGTGTGAGGGAGGAGGAGGAGGGCTGCACGTGTGTGTGAGGGAGGAGGAGGAGGAGGGCTGCACTAGTGTGTGTGTGTGTGGGAGGGGGGCGCTGCAGTAGTGTGTGTAGGGGGGGTGCCGCAGTAGTGTATGTGGGAGGGGGGCGCTGCAGTAGTGTGTGTGTGTGTAGGGGGGTGCCGCAGTAGTGTATGTGGGAGGGGGGCGCTGCAGTTGTGTGTGTGTGTGTGTGTGTAGGGGGGCGCTGCAGTAGTGTGTGTGTGTGTGTGTGTGTGTGTAGGGGGGTGCCGCAGTAGTGTATGTGGGAGGGGGGCGCTGCAGTAGTGTGTGTGTGTGTAGGGGGGTGCCGCAGTAGTGTATGTGGGAGGGGGGCGCTGCAGTTGTGTGTGTGTGTGTGTGTAGGGGGGCGCTGCAGTAGTGTGTGTGTGTGTGTGTGTGTGTGTGTAGGGGGGTGCCGCAGTAGTGTATGTGGGAGGGGGGCGCTGCAGTAGTGTGTGTAGGGGGGTGCCGCAGTAGTGTATGTGGGAGGGGGGCGCTGCAGTTGTGTGTGTGTGTGTGTGTGTGTGTAGGGGGGTGCTGCAGTAGTGTGTGTGGGAGGGGGGCGCTGCAGTAGTGTGTGTGTGTGTAGGGGGGTCCTGCAGTAGTGTGTCTGGGAGGGGGGCTGCAGCTGTATGTGTGTGTGTGGTGACCAGTTATTTCATTACACTGAAATACTGGGAAATCTGCCCTTAAAGTGCTATTACTGCCAGTCACTATCTTGCAGCGCCGCCGGCTGGCCTTACGTGCGCACTGCACAGAGCTTGTGCACACGTTTCTTACACATCTGCGGACTCTTTGTGTCCAGGTTTTTTACATTTTGTTCTTTTTGTACAATACTTTTCTTATCTCATTGCTTCCCCTTCAGGAGGGGACTCGGTACCGTCTGCACTGCCTGTAAATACCTGTACAATAAAATCCACATTTGTCAATGAGCTGAAGACTTTATGTGCCAAATTATTGGATGGAGACTGAGCAGGGTGAATGAGATGTGTACAGCCCACCTGTATAATATCTATAGGGGGCACTGACTGTGTACAGCCCACCTGTATAATATCTATAGGGGGCACTGACTGTGTACAACCCACCTGTATAATATCTATAGGGGGCACTGACTGTGTACAACCCACCTGTATAATATCTATAGGGGTCACTGACTGTGTACAGCCCACCTGTATAATATCTATAGGGGTCACTGACTGTGTACAGCCCACCTGTATAATATCTATAGGGGTCACTGACTGTGTACAGCCCACCTGTATAATATCTATAGGGGTCACTGACTGTGTACAGCCCACCTGTATAATATCTATAGGGGTCACTGACTGTGTACAGCCCACCTGTATAATATCTATAGGGGTCACTGACTGCACAGCCCACCTGTATAATATCTATAGGGGGCACTGACTGTGTATAGCCCACCTGTATAATATCTATAGGGGTCACTGACTGTGTACAGCCCACCTGTATAATATCTATAGGGGGCACTGACTGTGTATAGCCCACCTGTATAATATCTATAGGGGTCACTGACTGTGTATAGCCCACCTGTATAATATCTATAGGGGTCACTGACTGTGTACAGCCCACCTGTATAATATCTATAGGGGGCACTGACTGTGTACAGCCCACCTGTATAATATCTATAGGGGGCACTGACTGTGTACAGCCCACCTGTATAATATCTATAGGGGTCACTGACTGTACAGCCCACCTGTATAATATCTATAGGGGCACTGACTGTGTACAACCCACCTGTATAATATCTATAGGGGTCACTGACTGTGTACAGCCCACCTGTATAATATCTATAGGGGTCACTGACTGTGTACAGCCCACCTGTATAATATCTATAGGGGGCACTGACTGTGTACAGCCCACCTGTATAATATATATAGGGGTCACTGACTGTACAGCCCACCTGTATAATATCTATAGGGGTCACTGACTGTACAGCCCACCTGTATAATATCTATAGGGGCACTGACTGTGTACAGCCCACCTGTATAATATCTATAGGGGGCACTGACTGTGTACAGCCCACCTGTATAATATCTATAGGGGTCACTGACTGTACAGCCCACCTGTATATACACAGCTCTGACAACAATTAAGAGACCACTTCCAAATGTTCAGTTAGTCTGATTTTTCTCTTTATATTTTTGAGTAAAATAGTAAATTGCTCTTTTATTCTATAAACTACTGACAACTTGTCTCCGAATCTCCAAGCAATAAATTTTATATTTATTGTCAGAAAATGAGAAATGGTCAAAATAACAAAAAATGCACAGTGCTTGTAGACCTCAAATAATGCAAAGAAAACAAGTCCATAATCATTTAGAAATAACAATACTGATGTTTTACCTCAGGAAGAGTTCAGAGATCAGTATTCTGTGGAATCCCCATGATTGTTAACCCCAGCTTTCCTGTGTCTCGGCTGCTTTCCTCCAGTCTCTCACACGGCTTTTGGGTGACCTTATGCCGCTCCTGGTACACACATGTCAGCAGTTCTTCTTTGTCTGATGGCTTGTGACTCTCCATCTTCCTCCTGATTACATTCCAGAGGTTCTCAGTGGGGTTCAGGTCTGGAGATTGGGCGGCCATGACAGGGGTGTGATGTGGTGGTCCTTCATCCACACATTGAGTGACCTAGCTGGGTGGCATGGCGCATTGTCCTCAGAGTTGGGGAACATTGCCTGAGCAGAAGGAATCAGCTGTTATTCCAGGATAACCTTGTATGCGGCTTGGTTCATATGTTCTTCACAAAGATTAACCTGCCTAATTCCAGCTTTGCTGAAGCCTCCCCAGATCATCACCGATCCTCCACCAAATTTCACACTGGGTGCCAGACACTGTGGCTTGTACGCCTCTCCAGGTCTCCATCTAACCATTAGACAACCAGGTGTTGGGCAAAGCTGAAAATTAGACTCATCAGAGAAGATTACCTTACTCCAGTCCTCTATGGTCCAATCCTTTTGGTCTTTGGTAAACTTCAGCCTGGCTCTCCTTTGCTTCTCATTGATGAAAGGCTTTTTTCTACCTTTACATGACTTGAGTCCTGCCTCTAGGAGCCGGTTACCAACTGTTCTTGCCGTGCACTTCACCCCAGCTGCCATTTGCCATTCCTTTTGTAGGTCACTTGATGTCATCCTGAGGTTGCTGAGTGACATTCGAATAAGAAGACGGTCATCCCGGTCAGTGGAGAGTTGTTTTCACCTTCTGCTGGTCTGTAGCTTTGTTGTCCCCAATCTCTGCTGCTTGACCTTGTTGTAATGGACTGCCGTCTTAGAAATTTTAAGGATGGAGGCAACATGACGCTCACTGTATCCCTCTGCTAGTAAAGCCAGAATTGAGCCCTTCTTTTCCTGACTCAAGACTTTTCTTTTCAGCTCCTGTGGCATGGTTAAAAGTTATTTTTTGATTGCTATTACTTTTGGGATGTTACTAGCACTTGTTTTGCCATCCAGCTTGTCCTATGGCAGGAGGATTGTGAACACCACAGCAGGGTTTTTATACTTTCCTTCGTTAAATAAGATTTGGTTCAGGTGATCACCTAATCAGAAGCACATTAAGTAGAAAGAGGTGAACTCTGGTTGGAATCAACTGACACTGGAATGGAATGGAATGGCTGCCAGACACGGAGAGAAGCGGATTTTTATACAACTGTGCAGTGGTCTCTTAATTTTTGCCAGAGCTGTATATCTATAGATGTATGATCCAGTCACCGGCCAGTATCTGTATATGTACATGTATGACCCGGGCACCGGCCAGTATCTGTATATGTACATGTATGACCCGGGCACCGGCCAGTATCTGTATATGTACATGCATGACCCGGTCACCGGCCAGTATCTGTATATGTACATGTATGACCCGATCACCGGCCTGTATCTGTATATGTACATGTATGACCCGATCACCGGCCTGTATCTGTATATGTACATGTATGACCCGGTCATCGGCCAGTATCTCTATATGTACATGTATGACCCGGTCACCAGCCATTATCTGTATATGTACATGTATGACCCGGTCACCGGCCATTATCTGTATATGTACATGTATGACCCGGTCACCGGCCATTATCTGTATATGTACATGTATGACCCGGTCACCGGCCATTATCTGTATATGTACATGTATGACCCGGTCACCGGCCAGTATCTGTATATGTACATGTATGACCCGGTCACCGGCCAGTATCTGTATATGTACATGTATGACCCGGTCACCGGCCAGTATCTGTATATGTACATGTATGACCCGGTCACCGGCCTGTATCTGTATATGTACATGTATGACCCGGTCACCGGCCAGTATCTGTATATGTACATGTATGACCCGGTCACCGGCCAGTATCTGTATATGTACATGTATGACCCGGTCACCGGCCAGTATCTGTATATGTACATGTATGACCCGGTCACCGGCCAGTATCTGTATATGTACATGTATGACCCGGTCACCGGCCAGTATCTGTATATGTACATGTATGACCCGGTCACCGGCCAGTATCTGTATATGTACATGTATGACCCGGTCACCGGCCAGTATCTGTATATGTACATGTATGACCCGGTCACCGGCCAGTATCTGTATATGTACATGTATGACCCGGTCACCGGCCAGTATCTGTATATGTACATGTATGACCCGGTCACCGGCCAGTATCTGTATATGTACATGTATGACCCGGTCACCGGCCAGTATCTGTATATGTACATGTATGACCCGGTCACCGGCCAGTATCTGTATATGTACATGTATGACCCGGTCACCGGCCAGTATCTGTATATGTACATGTATGACCCGGTCACCGGCCAGTATGTGTATATGTACATGTATGACCCGGTCACCGGCCAGTATCTGTATATGTACATGTATGACCCGGTCACCGGCCAATATCTGTATATGTACATGTATGACCCGGTCACCGGCCATTATCTGTATATGTACATGTATGACCCGGTCACCGGCCATTATCTGTATATGTACATGTATGACCCGGTCACCGGCCAATATCTGTATATGTACATGTATGACCCGGTCACCGGCCAATATCTGTATATGTACATGTATGACCCGGTCACCGGCCAGTATCTGTATATGTACATGTATGACCCGGTCACCGGCCAGTATCTGTATATGTACATGTATGACCCGGTCACCGGCCAGTATCTGTATATGTACATGTATGACCCGGTCACCGGCCAGTATCTGTATATGTACATGTATGACCCGGTCACCGGCCAGTATGTGTATACAGTTGTGGCCAAAAGTATTGACACCCCTGCGATTCTGTCAGATAATACTCAGTTTCTTCCTGAAAATGATTGCAAACACAAATTCTTTGGTATTATTATCTTCATTTAATTTGTCTTAAATGAAAAAACACAAAAAGAATTGTCCTAAAGCCAAATTGGATATAATTCCACACCAAACATAACAAAGAGGGTGGACAAAAGTATTGGCACTGCTGGAAAAATCATGTGATGCTTCTCTAATTTGTGTAATTAACAGCACCTGTAACTTACCTGTGGCACCTAACAGGTGTTGGCAATAACTAAATCACACTTGCAGCCAGCTGACATGGATTAAAGTTGACTCAACCTCTGTCCTGTGTCCTTGTGTGCACCACATTGAGCATGGAGAAAAGAAAGAAGACCAAAGAACTGTCTGAGGACTTGAGAAACCAAATTGTGAGGAAGCATGAGCAATCTCAAGGCTACAAGTCCATCTCCAAAGACCTGAATGTTCCTGTGTCTACCGTGCGCAGTGTCATCAAGAAGTGTAAAGCCCATGGCACTGTGGCTAACCTCCCTAGATGTGGACGGAAAAGAAAAATTGACAAGAGATTTCAACGCAAGATGAGATGTCAGATGAGACCAAAGTAGAGCTTTTTGGGCAAAGGAATCAACATAGAGTTTACAGGAGAAAAAAAGAGGCATTCAAAGAAAAGAACACGGTCCCTACAGTCAAACACGGCGGAGGTTCCCTGATGTTTTGGGGTTGCTTTGCTGCCTCTGTCACTGGACTGCTTGACTGTGTGCATGGCATTATGAAGTCTGAAGACTACCAACAAATTTTGCAGCATAATGTAGGGTCCAGTGTGAGAAAGCTGGGTCTCCCTCAGAGGTCATGGGTCTTCCAGCAGGACAATGACCCAAAACACACTTCAAAAAGCACTAGAAAATGGTTTGAGAGAAAGCACTGGAGACTTCTAAGGTGGCCAGCAATGAGTCCAGACCTGAATCCCATAGAACACCTGTGGAGAGATCTAAAAATGGCAGTTTGGAGAAGGCCCCCTTCAAATATCAGGGACCTGGAGCAGTTTGCCAAAGAAGAATGGTCTAAAATTCCAGCAGAGCGTTGTAAGAAACTCATTGATGGTTACCGGAAGCGGTTGGTCGCAGTTATTTTCGCTAAAGGTTGTGCAACCAAGTATTAGGCTGAGGGTGCCAATACTTTTGTCTGGACCATTTTTGGAGTTTTGTGTGAAATGATCAATGTTTTGCTTCATTCTCTTTTGTGTTTTTTCATTTAAGACAAATTAAATGAAGATAATAACAACAAAGAATTTGTGTTTGCAATCATTTTCAGGAAGAAACTGAGTATTATCTGCCAGAATTGCAGGGGTGTCAATACTTTTGGCCACAACTGTATGTACATGTGTGACCCAGTCACCAGCTGTATATGTACATGTATGACCCGGTCATCGGCCAGTATCTGTACATGTACATGTATGACCCGGTCATCGGCCAGTATGTGTATATGTACATGTATGACCCGGTCATCGGCCAGTATCTGTATATGTACATGTATGATCCAGTCACTAGCCGGTATATCATAGAATAGTATAGTTGGAAGGGACCTCCTGGCTCCTCGTGTCCAACCCCCTGCTCTATGCAGGAGTCACTAAATCATCCCAGACAGATGTCTGTCCAGCCTTTGAAGACTTCCATTGAAGGAGAACTCACCACGTCTTGTGGCCGTTGGTTCCATTCATTGATCACCCTCACTGTCAACAAACACACAGAAACAGGAGCATGTGGCGTGATAATCCTCTTGAGAAATCGACAAGTATCCACCCCAAACCCATGTCAGGGACTATGTCATCCGTTTTTCATGACATCCTGGTTTATCTACATAAGTAAAATGTGCCCTTTCTTGTTGAATATTAATACTTGTCTATTTGGCTTGAGAAACCTGATAATATGCTAATTTGGGCTGCATCCACCTTTGAATATACAACTGGACATTCTCTTATTTACTATCATGATAACCTATGACTTATTTGTTTGTCTTTTCTATACAAAAATACTTTTTTGTGCAATAGTTTGAAAAATCTTTTGGCAAATTAAACATTACTAAAATCATTTGCACTCCACATGCTCCTGTTTCTGTGCATCACACTGGTGACCCATGTGTAGTCTGTGTTCTATAAGCCTTTTTCACACATGCTGACGCTTAGTTCTATTCCTCCCATTCTATATTTATAATTTTCATTTTTCTTGCCCAGAAAGGCCAGGGAGCCCATAGGGCATACAGGCCACATGGCGATCCAAAGGGTTGGGGAGTATAGAGATAGGGAGTTGGAATAAGGTGTAGGAATACGTGTGGGGTCTTGTGATTGGAGGAGAGTGTTTGTGGGACAGGACTATGAGGAGATGGACGTAGCTAAGACAACAAACGTAAGACCCATGGCTGACCTTGCGGCCTTTATGGAGTTAGTGAGGGCGTCCACGTAGATCCATGGGGCCAGAATAAATAATAATAATCTTTATTTTTATATAGCACTAACATATTCCACAACACTTTGCACACATTATCATCACTGTCCCCGATGGGGCTCACAATCTATATTCCCTATATATGTATGTATTTGGAGTGTGGGAGGAAACCCACGCAAACACGAGGAGAACATACAAACTCCTTGTAGATGTTGTCCTTGGTGGGATTTGAACCCAGGTCTCCAGCGCTGCAATGCTAACCACTGAGCCACCGTGCTGCCCTATACTTGTGCAGAAGCAGCTTCAGACAGCATGTGCTTCCCCATGTGCTGCGGAGGTGTACCTTCCTGTGCCCATAGCGCGCACTCATTGGCCTTGTCCGCCAGAGCGTTTCTCAACGGAAGGTGAGGGACAAAGTAGGAGACATACCAGGAGTCCCCTCCGGTACCCTCTGTGGCAGGGGGAGCAACGCGATCCTGCGGCTCCTTCTTCAGTCCCCAGTATGAATCCTCATCGGAGCCGCGGCCTACCAGAAGTGGCTTACATCCCATTAGTGGCCTACTAGGCCCATGAACAGAGGAGAGAAGCAGCCAGTGGAAGAAGATGACCAGGATGAGATGCCTATGGAGCCGGAGTATAGGCGGCGCCTGGCGACTCCTTCTGGGGCCTTATCGAGGCCTAACGATTGCAGGAGGAGCCAAAAATCCAGTGGAGAAGAAGTGGATGTTTCACCTGGAGCATCCGAAAGTGAGCAAGTTCCATCTGGAGATGTCGCGGCTTATCTGAGGATCCCTCTGAGGCAGCCTGGATATGTTGACTGTTGATAATTTACCTGTTGTGAGTGGTCCGTGGGGTGTGTTGGGAGTTAATGATTCTGGGGTTATTGTGGATGGAAGTCAGGGATTACACATGGGGGGCCTGATTTATGGGGTCAGTTGTTAGGGGTATTACAGGGCTTAGCATCACAGCGGGCTGAGTGTATAGCCCCGCCACTGCACATAGCCACATTCACTATAATCTCCCTCATCATCCCGTCAGCCAGAGCCTCCGGACTACTACCCCTAATATCCCACATCATCCCGTCAGCCAGAGCCACCGGACTACTACCCCTAATATCCCACATCCTCCTATCAGCCAGAGCCACCGGACTATTACCCCTAATATCCCACATCATCCCGTCAGCCAGAGCCACCGGACTACTACACCTAATATCCCACATCATCCCATCAGCCAGAGCCAATGGACTACTACCCCTAATATCCCACATCATCCCATCAGCCAGAGCCACCGGACTACGACCCCTAATATCCCACATCATCCCGTCAGCCAGAGCCACTGGACTACTACCCCTAATATCCCACATCATCCCGTCAGCCAGAGCCACCGGACTATTACCCCTAATATCCCACATCATCCCGTCAGCCAGAGCCACTGGACTACTACCCCTAATATCCCACATCATCCCATCAGCCAGAGCCACCGGACCACTACACCTAATATCCCACATCATCCCGTCAGCCAGAGCCACCGGACTACTACCCCTAATATCCCACATCATCCCGTCAGCCAGAGCCACTGGACTACTACCCCTAATATCCCACATCATCCCGTCAGCCAGAGCCACTGGACTATTACCCCTAATATCCCACATCATCCCGTCAGCCAGAGCCACCGGACTACTACCCCTAATATCCCGCATCATCCCATCAGCCAGAGCCACCGGACTACTACCCCTAATATCCCACATCATCCCGTCAGCCAGAGCCACTGGACTACTACCCCTAATATCCCACATCATCCCGTCAGCCAGAGCCACCGGACTATTACCCCTAATATCCCACATCATCCCGTCAGCCAGAGCCACCGGACTACTACCCCTAATATCCCACATCATCCCGTCAGCCAGAGCCACCGGACTACTACTCCTAATATCCCACATCATCCCGTCAGCCAGAGCCACCGGACTACTACACCTAATATCCCACATCATCCCGTCAGCCAGAGCCAGCGGACTACTACCCCTAATATCCCACATCATCCCGTCAGCCAGAGCCACCGGACTTCTCCCCCTAATATCCCACATCATCCTGTCAGCCAGAGCCACCGGACTACTACCCCTAATATCCCATATCATCCCGTCAGCCAGAGACACCGGACTTCTCCCCCTAATATCCCACATCATCCTGTCAGCCAGAGCCACTGGACTACTACCCCTAATATCCCACATCATCCCGTCAGCCAGAGTCACCGGACTACTACCCCTAATATCCCACATCATCCCGTCAGCCAGAGCCACCGGACTATTACCCCTAATATCCCACATCATCCCGTCAGCCAGAGCCACCGGACTACTACCCCTAATATCCCACATCATCCCGTCAGCCAGAGCCAGCGGACTACTACCCCTAATATCCCACATCATCTCATCAGCCAGAGCCACCGGACTACTACCGCTAATATCCCACATCATCCCGTCAGCCAGAGCCACCGGACTACTACCCCTAATATCCCACATCATCCCGTCAGCCAGAGCCACCGGACTTCTCCCCCTAATATCCCACATCATCCTGTCAGCCAGAGCCACTGGACTACTACCCCTAATATCCCACATCATCCCGTCAGCCAGAGTCACCGGACTACTAGCTCTAATATCCCACATCATCCCGTCAGCCAGAGCCACCGGACTATTACCCCTAATATCCCACATCATCCCGTCAGCCAGAGCCACCGGACTACTACCCCTAATATCCCACATCATCCCGTCAGCCAGAGCCACCGGACTACTACCCCTAATATCCCACATCATCCCATCAGCCGGAGCTACCGGACTTCTCCCCCTAATATCCCACATCATCCCGTCAGCCAGAGCCACCGGACTACTACCACTAATATCCCACATCATCCCGTCAGCCAGAGCCACCGGACTACTACCCCTAATATCCCACATCATCCCGTCAGCCAGAGCCACCGGACTACTACCCCTAATATCCCACATCATCCCGTCAGCCAGAGCCACCGGACTACTACCCCTAATATCCCACATCATCCCGTCAGCCAGAGCCACCGAACTACTACCCCTAATATCACACATCATCCCATCAGCCGGAGCTACCGGACTTCTCCCCCTAATATCCCACATCATCCCGTCAGCCAGAGCCACCGGACTACTACCCCTAATATCCCACATCATCCCGTCAGCCAGAGCTACCGGACTACTACCACTAATATCCCACATCATCCCGTCAGCCAGAGCCACCGGACTACTACCCCTAATATCCCACATCATCCCGTCAGCCAGAGCCACCGGACTACTACCCCTAATATCCCACATCATCCCATCAGCCAGAGCCACCGGACTACTACCACTAATATCCCACATCATCCCGTCAGCCAGAGCCACCGGACTACTACCCCTAATATCCCACATCATCCCGTCAGCCAGAGCCTCCGGACTACTACCCCTAATATCCCACATCATCCCGTCAGCCAGAGCCACCGGACTACTACCCCTAATATCCCACATCATCCCGTCAGCCAGATCCACCAGACTACTACCCCTAATATCCCACATCATCCCGTCAGCCAGAGCCACCGGACTACTACCCCTAATATCCCACATCATCCCGTCAGCCAGAGCCACCGGACTACTACCCCTAATATCCCACATCAACCCGTCAGCCAGAGCCACTGGACTACTACCCCTAATATCCCACATCATCCCGTCAGCCAGAGCCACCGGACTACTACACCTAATATCCCACATCATCCCGTCAGCCAGAGCCACCGGACTACTACCCCTAATATCCCACATCATCCCGTCATCCAGAGCCACCGGACTACTACTCCTAATATCCCACATCATCCCGTCAGCCAGAGCCACCGGACTACTACCCCTAATATCCCACATCATCCCGTCAGCCAGAGCCACCGAACTACTACCCCTAATATCACACATCATCCCATCAGCCGGAGCTACCGGACTTCTCCCCCTAATATCCCACATCATCCCGTCAGCCAGAGCCACCGGACTACTACCCCTAATATCCCACATCATCCCGTCAGCCAGAGCTACCGGACTACTACCACTAATATCCCACATCATCCCGTCAGCCAGAGCCACCGGACTACTACCCCTAATATCCCACATCATCCCGTCAGCCAGAGCCACCGGACTACTACCCCTAATATCCCACATCATCCCATCAGCCAGAGCCACCGGACTACTACCACTAATATCCCACATCATCCCGTCAGCCAGAGCCACCGGACTACTACCCCTAATATCCCACATCATCCCGTCAGCCAGAGCCTCCGGACTACTACCCCTAATATCCCACATCATCCCGTCAGCCAGAGCCACCGGACTACTACCCCTAATATCCCACATCATCCCGTCAGCCAGATCCACCAGACTACTACCCCTAATATCCCACATCATCCCGTCAGCCAGAGCCACCGGACTACTACCCCTAATATCCCACATCATCCCGTCAGCCAGAGCCACCGGACTACTACCCCTAATATCCCACATCAACCCGTCAGCCAGAGCCACTGGACTACTACCCCTAATATCCCACATCATCCCGTCAGCCAGAGCCACCGGACTACTACACCTAATATCCCACATCATCCCGTCAGCCAGAGCCACCGGACTACTACCCCTAATATCCCACATCATCCCGTCATCCAGAGCCACCGGACTACTACTCCTAATATCCCACATCATCCCGTCAGCCAGAGCCACCGGACTACTACACCTAATATCCCACATCATCCCGTCAGCCAGAGCCAGCGGACTACTACCCCTAATATCCCACATCATCCCGTCAGCCAGAGCCACCGGACTTCTCCCCCTAATATCCCACATCATCCTGTCAGCCAGAGCCACCGGACTACTACCCCTAATATCCCACATCATCCCGTCAGCCAGAGACACCGGACTTCTCCCCCTAATATCCCACATCATCCTGTCAGCCAGAGCCACTGGACTACTACCCCTAATATCCCACATCATCCCGTCAGCCAGAGTCACCGGACTACTACCCCTAATATCCCACATCATCCCGTCAGCCAGAGCCACCGGACTATTACCCCTAATATCCCACATCATCCCGTCAGCCAGAGCCACCGGACTACTACCCCTAATATCCCACATCATCCCGTCAGCCAGAGCCAGCGGACTACTACCCCTAATATCCCACATCATCTCATCAGCCAGAGACACCGGACTACTACCGCTAATATCCCACATCATCCCGTCAGCCAGAGCCACCGGACTACTACCCCTAATATCCCACATCATCCCGTCAGCCAGAGCCACCGGACTTCTCCCCCTAATATCCCACATCATCCTGTCAGCCAGAGCCACTGGACTACTACCCCTAATATCCCACATCATCCCGTCAGCCAGAGTCACCGGACTACTAGCCCTAATATCCCACATCATCCCGTCAGCCAGAGCCACCGGACTATTACCCCTAATATCCCACATCATCCCGTCAGCCAGAGCCACCGGACTACTACCCCTAATATCCCACATCATCCCGTCAGCCAGAGCCACCGGACTACTACCCCTAATATCCCACATCATCCCATCAGCCGGAGCTACGGGACTTCTCCCCCTAATATCCCACATCATCCCGTCAGCCAGAGCCACCGGACTACTACCACTAATATCCCACATCATCCCGTCAGCCAGAGCCACCGGACTACCACTAATATCCCACATCATCCCGTCAGCCAGAGTCACCGGACTACTACCCCTAATATCCCACATCATCCCGTCAGCCAGAGCCACCGGACTACTACCCCTAATATCCCACATCATCCCGTCAGCCAGAGCCACCGGACTACTACCCCTAATATCCCACATCATCCCGTCAGCCAGAGCCACCGAACTACTACCCCTAATATCACACATCATCCCATCAGCCGGAGCTACCGGACTTCTCCCCCTAATATCCCACATCATCCCGTCAGCCAGAGCCACCGGACTACTACCCCTAATATCCCACATCATCCCGTCAGCCAGAGCTACCGGACTACTACCACTAATATCCCACATCATCCCGTCAGCCAGAGCCACCGGACTACTACCCCTAATATCCCACATCATCCCGTCAGCCAGAGCCACCGGACTACTACCCCTAATATCCCACATCATCCCATCAGCCAGAGCCACCGGACTACTACCACTAATATCCCACATCATCCCGTCAGCCAGAGCCACCGGACTACTACCCCTAATATCCCACATCATCCCGTCAGCCAGAGCCTCCGGACTACTACCCCTAATATCCCACATCATCCCGTCAGCCAGAGCCACCGGACTACTACCCCTAATATCCCACATCATCCCGTCAGCCAGATCCACCAGACTACTACCCCTAATATCCCACATCATCCCGTCAGCCAGAGCCACCGGACTACTACCCCTAATATCCCACATCATCCCGTCAGCCAGAGCCACCGGACTACTACCCCTAATATCCCACATCAACCCGTCAGCCAGAGCCACTGGACTACTACCCCTAATATCCCACATCATCCCGTCAGCCAGAGCCACCGGACTACTACACCTAATATCCCACATCATCCCGTCAGCCAGAGCCACCGGACTACTACCCCTAATATCCCACATCATCCCGTCAGCCAGAGCCACCGGACTACTACACCTAATATCCCACATCATCCCGTCAGCCAGAGCCACTGGACTACTACCCCTAATATCCCACATCATCCCGTCAGCC
Organism: Dendrobates tinctorius; assembly: GCF_039654945.1. NCBI lineage: Eukaryota > Metazoa > Chordata > Amphibia > Anura > Dendrobatidae > Dendrobates > Dendrobates tinctorius. The sequence goes on along the minus strand of NW_027361806.1, from coordinate 30,285,954 downwards.
AGAGCCACCGGACTACTACCCCTAATATCCCACATCATCCCATCAGCCAGAGCCACCAGACTACTACCCCTAATATCCCACATCCTCCTATCAGCCAGAGCCACCGGACTATTACCCCTAATATCCCACATCATCCCGTCAGCCAGAGCCACCGGACTACTACCCCTAATATCCCACATCATCCCATCAGCCAGAGCCACCGGACTACTACCCCTAATATCCCACATCCTCCTATCAGCCAGAGCCACCGGACTATTACCCCTAATATCCCACATCATCCCGTCAGCCAGAGCCACCAGACTACTACCCCTAATATCCCACATCATCCCGTCAGCCAGAGCCACCGGACTACTACCCCTAATATCCCACATCCTCCTATCAGCCAGAGCCACCGGACTAATACCCCTAATATCCCACATCATCCCTTCAGCCAGAGCCTCCGGACTACTACCCCTAATATCCCACATCATCCCATCAGCCAGAGCCACTGGACTACTACCACTAATATCCCACATCATCCCGTCAGCCAGAGCCACCGGACTACTACTCCTAATATCCCACATCATCCCATCAGCCAGAGCCACCGGACTACTACCCCTAATATCCCACATCATCCCATCAGCCAGAGCCACCGGACTACTACCTCTAATATCCCACATCATCCCATCAGCCAGAGCCACCGGACTACTACCCCTAATATCCCACATCATCCCGTCAGCCAGAGCCACCGGACTACTACCCCTAATATCCCACATCATCCCATCAGCCAGAGCCACCGGACTACTACCCCTAATATCCCACATCCTCCTATCAGCCAGAGCCACCGGACTATTACCCCTAATATCCCACATCATCCCGTCAGCCAGAGCCACCGGACTACTACACCTAATATCCCACATCATCCCGTCAGCCAGAGCCTATGGACTACTACCCCTAATATCCCACATCATCCCATCAGCCAGAGCCACCGGACTACTACCCCTAATATCCCACATCATCCCGTCAGCCAGAGCCACCGGACTACTACCCCTAATATCCCACATCATCCCGTCAGCCAGAGCCACTGGACTACTACCCCTAATATCCCACATCATCCCGTCAGCCAGAGCCACCGGACTACTACACCTAATATCCCACATCATCCCGTCAGCCAGAGCCACCGGACTACTACACCTAATATCCCACAACATCCCGTCAGCCAGAGCCACCGGACTACTACCACTAATATCCCACATCATCCCGTCAGCCAGAGCCACCAGACTTCTCCCCCTAATATCCCACATCATCCCGTCAGCCAGAGCCACCGGACTACTACCCCTAATATCCCACATCATCCCGTCAGCCAGAGCCACCGGACTACTACCACTAATATCCCACATCATCCCGTCAGCCAGAGCCACCGGACTATTACCCCTAATATCCCACATCATCCCGTCAGCCAGAGCCACCGGACTACTACACCTAATATCCCACATCATCCCGTCAGCCAGAGCCACCGGACTACTACACCTAATATCCCACAACATCCCGTCAGCCAGAGCCACCGGACTACTACCCCTAATATCCCACATCATCCCGTCAGCCAGAGCCACCGGACTACTACACCTAATATCCCACATCATCCCGTCAGCCAGAGCCACCGGACTATTACCCCTAATATCCCACATCATCCCGTCAGCCAGAGCCACCGGACTACTACACCTAATATCCCACAACATCCCGTCAGCCAGAGCCACCGGACTACTACCACTAATATCCCACATCATCCCGTCAGCCAGAGCCACCAGACTTCTCCCCCTAATATCCCACATCATCCCGTCAGCCAGAGCCACCGGACTACTACCCCTAATATCCCACATCATCCCGTCAGCCAGAGCCACCGGACTACTACCCCTAATATCCCACATCATCCTGTCAGCCAGAGCCACCAGACTACTACCCCTAATATCCCACATCATCCCGTCAGCCAGAGCCACCGGACTACTACCCCTAATATCCCACATCATCCCGTCAGCCAGAGCCACCGGACTACTACCCCTTATATCCCACATCATCCCGTCAGCCAGAGCCAGCGGACTACTACCCCTAATATCCCACATCATCTCATCAGCCAGAGCCACCGGACTACTACCCCTAATATCCCACATCATCCCGTCAGCCAGAGCCAGCGGACTACTACCCCTAATATCCCACATCATCCCGTCAGCCAGAGCCACTGGACTACTACCCCTAATATCCCACATCATCCCGTCAGCCAGAGCCACCGGACTACTACACCTAATATCCCACATCATCTCATCAGCCAGAGCCACCGGACTACTACCCCTAATATCCCACATCATCCCGTCAGCCAGAGCCACCGGACTACTACCCCTAATATCCCACATCATCCCGTCAGCCAGAGCCACTGGACTACTACCCCTAATATCCCACATCATCCCGTCAGCCAGAGCCACCGGACTACTACACCTAATATCCCACATCATCCCGTCAGCCAGAGCCACCGGACTACTACACCTAATATCCCACAACATCCCGTCAGCCAGAGCCACCGGACTGCTACCACTAATATCCCACATCATCCCGTCAGCCAGAGCCACCAGACTTCTCCCCCTAATATCCCACATCATCCCGTCAGCCAGAGCCACCGGACTACTACCACTAATATCCCACATCATCCCGTCAGCCAGAGCCACCGGACTATTACCCCTAATATCCCACATCATCCCGTCAGCCAGAGCCACCGGACTACTACACCTAATATCCCACAACATCCCGTCAGCCAGAGCCACCGGACTACTACCACTAATATCCCACATCATCCCGTCAGCCAGAGCCACCAGACTTCTCCCCCTAATATCCCACATCATCCCGTCAGCCAGAGCCACCGGACTACTACCCCTAATATCCCACATCATCCCGTCAGCCAGAGCCACCGGACTACTACCCCTAATATCCCACATCATCCTGTCAGCCAGAGCCACCAGACTACTACCCCTAATATCCCACATCATCCCGTCAGCCAGAGCCACCGGACTACTACCCCTAATATCCCACATCATCCCGTCAGCCAGAGCCAACGGACTACTACCCCTTATATCCCACATCATCCCGTCAGCCAGAGCCAGCGGACTACTACCCCTAATATCCCACATCATCTCATCAGCCAGAGCCACCGGACTACTACCCCTAATATCCCACATCATCCCGTCAGCCAGAGCCAGCGGACTACTACCCCTAATATCCCACATCATCTCATCAGCCAGAGCCACCGGACTACTACCCCTAATATCCCACATCATCCTGTCAGCCAGAGCCACCAGACTACTACCCCTAATATCCCACATCATCCCGTCAGCCAGAGCCACCGGACTACTACCCCTAATATCCCACATCATCCCGTCAGCCAGAGCCACCGGACTACTACCCCTTATATCCCACATCATCCCGTCAGCCAGAGCCAGCGGACTACTACCCCTAATATCCCACATCATCTCATCAGCCAGAGCCACCGGACTACTACCCCTAATATCCCACATCATCCCGTCAGCCAGAGCCACCGGACTACTACCCCTAATATCCCACATCATCCCGTCAGCCAGAGCCACCGGACTACTACCCCTAATATCCCACATCGTCCCATCAGCCGGAGCTACCGGACTTCTCCCCCTAATATCCCACATCATCCCGTCAGCCAGAGCCACCGGACTACTACCCCTAATATCCCACATCATCCCGTCAGCCAGAGCCACCGGACTACTACCACTAATATCCCACATCATCCCGTCAGCCAGAGCCACCGGACTACTACCCCTAATATCCCACATCATCCCGTCAGCCAGAGCCACTGGACTACTACCCCTAATATCCCACATCATCCCGTCAGCCAGAGCCACCGGACTACTACCACTAATATCCCACATCATCCCGTCAGCCAGAGCCACCGGACTACTACCCCTAATATCCCACATCATCCCGTCAGCCAGAGCCACCGGACTACTACTCCTAATATCCCACATCATCCCGTCAGCCAGAGCCACCGGACTACTACCCCTAATATCCCACATCATCCCGTCAGCCAGAGCCACTGGACTACTACCCCTAATATCCCACATCATACCGTCAGCCAGAGCCACCGGACTACTACCACTAATATCCCGCATCATCCCATCAGCCAGAGCCACCGGACTACCACTAATATCCCACATCATCCCGTCAGCCAGAGCCACCGGACTACTACCCCTAATATCCCACATCATCCCGTCAGCCAGAGCCACCGGACTACTACTCCTAATATCCCACATCATCCCGTCAGCCAGAGCCACCGGACTACTACCCCTAATATCCCACATCATTCCATCAGCCAGAGCCACCAGATTACTACCCCTAATATCCCACATCATCCCGTCAGCCAGAGCCACCGGACTACTACCCCTAATATCCCACATCATCCCGTCAGCCAGAGCCTCCGGACTACTACCCCTAATATCCCACATCATCCCGTCAGCCAGAGCCACCGGACTACTACCCCTAATATCCCACATCATCCCGTCAGCCAGAGCCACCGGACTACTACCCCTAATATCCCACATCATCCCATCAGCCAGAGCCACCAGATTACTACCCCTAATATCCCACATCATCCCGTCAGCCAGAGCCACCGGACTACTACCCCTAATATCCCACATCATCCCGTCAGCCAGAGCCTCCGGACTACTATCCCTAATATCCCACATCATCCCGTCAGCCAGAGCCACCGGACTACTACCCCTAATATCCCACATCATCCCGTCAGCCAGAGCCACCGGACTACTACCCCTAATATCCCACATCATCCCATCAGCCAGAGCCACCAGATTACTACCCCTAATATCCCACATCATCCCGTCAGCCAGAGCCACCGGACTACTACCCCTAATATCCCACATCATCCCGTCACCCAGAGCCACCGGACTACTACCCCTAATATCCCACATCATCCCGTCACCCAGAGCCACCGGACTACTACCCCTAATATCCCACATCATCCCCTCAGCCAGAGCCACCGGACTACTACCCCAAATATCCCACATCATCCCATCAGCCAGAGCCACCAGATTACTACCCCTAATATCCCACATCATCCCGTCAGCCAGAGCCTCCGGACTACTACCCCTAATATCCCACATCATTCCATCAGCCAGAGCCACCAGATTACTACCCCTAATAGCCCACATCATCCCATCAGCCAGAGCCACCAGATTACTACCCCTAATATCCCACATCATCCCGTCAGCCAGAGCCACCGGACTACTACCCCTAATATCCCACATCATCCCGTCAGCCAGAGCCTCCGGACTACTACCCCTAATATCCCACATCATCCCGTCAGCCAGAGCCACCGGACTACTACCCCTAATATCCCACATCATCCCGTCAGCCAGAGCCACCAGATTACTACCCCTAATATCCCACATCATCCCGTCAGCCAGAGCCACCGGACTACTACCCCTAATATCCCACATCATCCCGTCAGCCAGAGCCACCGGACTACTACACCTAATATCCCACATCATCCCGTCAGCCAGAGCCACCGGACTACTACACCTAATATCCCACATCATCCCGTCAGCCAGAGCCAGCGGACTACTACCCCTAATATCCCACATCATCCCGTCAGCCAGAGCCACCGGACTTCTCCCCCTAATATCCCACATCATCCTGTCAGCCAGAGCCACCGGACTACTACCCCTAATATCCCACATCATCCCGTCAGCCAGAGACACCGGACTTCTCCCCCTAATATCCCACATCATCCTGTCAGCCAGAGCCACTGGACTACTACCCCTAATATCCCACATCATCCCGTCAGCCAGAGTCACCGGACTACTACCCCTAATATCCCACATCATCCCGTCAGCCAGAGCCACCGGACTATTACCCCTAATATCCCACATCATCCCGTCAGCCAGAGCCACCGGACTACTACCCCTAATATCCCACATCATCCCGTCAGCCAGAGCCAGCGGACTACTACCCCTAATATCCCACATCATCTCATCAGCCAGAGCCACCGGACTACTACCACTAATATCCCACACCATCCCGTCAGCCAGAGCCACCGGACTACTACCCCTAATATCCCACATCATCCCGTCAGCCAGAGCCACCGGACTTCTCCCCCTAATATCCCACATCATCCTGTCAGCCAGAGCCACTGGACTACTACCCCTAATATCCCACATCATCCCGTCAGCCAGAGTCACCGGACTACTACCCCTAATATCCCACATCATCCCGTCAGCCAGAGCCTCCGGACTACTACCCCTAATATCCCACATCATCCCGTCAGCCAGAGCCACCGGACTACTACCCCTAATATCCCACATCATCCCGTCAGCCAGAGCCACCGGACTACTACCCCTAATATCCCACATCATCCCATCAGCCAGAGCCACCAGATTACTACCCCTAATATCCCACATCATCCCGTCAGCCAGAGCCACCGGACTACTACCCCTAATATCCCACATCATCCCGTCAGCCAGAGCCTCCGGACTACTACCCCTAATATCCCACATCATCCCGTCAGCCAGAGCCACCGGACTACTACCCCTAATATCCCACATCATCCCGTCAGCCAGAGCCACCGGACTACTACCCCTAATATCCCACATCATCCCGTCACCCAGAGCCACCGGACTACTACCCCTAATATCCCACATCATCCCGTCAGCCAGAGCCACCAGATTACTACCCCTAATATCCCACATCATCCCCTCAGCCAGAGCCACCGGACTACTACCCCTAATATCCCACATCATCCCATCAGCCAGAGCCACCAGATTACTACCCCTAATATCCCACATCATCCCGTCAGCCAGAGCCACCGGACTACTACCCCTAATATCCCATATCATCCCGTCAGCCAGAGCCACCGGACTACTACCCCTAATATCCCACATCATCCCGTCACCCAGAGCCACCGGACTACTACCCCTAATATCCCACATCATCCCGTCAGCCAGAGCCTCCGGACTACTACCCCTAATATCCCACATCATTCCATCAGCCAGAGCCACCAGATTACTACCTCTAATATCCCACATCATCCCATCAGCCAGAGCCACCGGACTACTACCCCTAATATCCCACATCATCCCGTCAGCCAGAGCCACCAGATTACTACCCCTAATATCCCACATCATCCCGTCAGCCAGAGCCACCGGACTACTACCCCTAATATCCCACATCATCCCGTCAGCCAGAGCCTCCGGACTACTACCCCTAATATCCCACATCATCCCGTCAGCCAGAGCCACCGGACTACTACCCCTAATATCCCACATCATCCCGTCAGCCAGAGCCACCAGATTACTACCCCTAATATCCCACATCATCCCGTCAGCCAGAGCCACCGGACTACTACCCCTAATATCCCACATCATCCCGTCAGCCAGAGCCTCCGGACTACTACCCCTAATATCCCACATCATTCCATCAGCCAGAGCCACCAGATTACTACCTCTAATATCCCACATCATCACATCAGCCAGAGCCACCGGACTACTACCCCTAATATCCCACATCATCCCGTCAGCCAGAGCCACCAGATTACTACCCCTAATATCCCACATCATCCCGTCAGCCAGAGCCACCGGACTACTACCCCTAATATCCCACATCATCCCGTCAGCCAGAGCCTCCGGACTACTACCCCTAATATCCCACATCATCCCGTCAGCCAGAGCCACCGGACTACTACCCCTAATATCCCACATCATCCCGTCAGCCAGAGCCACCAGATTACTACCCCTAATATCCCACATCATCCCGTCAGCCAGAGCCACCGGACTACTACCCCTAATATCCCACATCATCCCGTCAGCCAGAGCCACCAGATTACTACCCCTAATATCCCACATCATCCCGTCAGCCAGAGCCACCGGACTACTACCCCTAATATCCCACATCATCCCGTCAGCCAGAGCCACCGGACTACTACACCTAATATCCCACATCATCCCGTCAGCCAGAGCCACCGGACTACTACACCTAATATCCCACATCATCCCGTCAGCCAGAGCCAGCGGACTACTACCCCTAATATCCCACATCATCCCGTCAGCCAGAGCCACCGGACTTCTCCCCCTAATATCCCACATCATCCTGTCAGCCAGAGCCACCGGACTACTACCCCTAATATCCCACATCATCCCGTCAGCCAGAGACACCGGACTTCTCCCCCTAATATCCCACATCATCCTGTCAGCCAGAGCCACTGGACTACTACCCCTAATATCCCACATCATCCCGTCAGCCAGAGTCACCGGACTACTACCCCTAATATCCCACATCATCCCGTCAGCCAGAGCCACCGGACTATTACCCCTAATATCCCACATCATCCCGTCAGCCAGAGCCACCGGTCTACTACCCCTAATATCCCACATCATCCCGTCAGCCAGAGCCAGCGGACTACTACCACTAATATCCCACATCATCCCGTCAGCCAGAGCCACCGGACTACTACCCCTAATATCCCACATCATCCCGTCAGCCAGAGCCAGCGGACTACTACCACTAATATCCCACATCATCCCGTCAGCCAGAGCCACCGGTCTACTACCCCTAATATCCCACATCATCCCGTCAGCCAGAGTCACCGGACTACTACCCCTAATATCCCACATCATCCCGTCAGCCAGAGCCACCGGACTATTACCCCTAATATCCCACATCATCCCGTCAGCCAGAGCCACCGGTCTACTACCCCTAATATCCCACATCATCTCATCAGCCAGAGCCACCGGACTACTACCACTAATATCCCACATCATCCCGTCAGCCAGAGCCACCGGACTACTACCCCTAATATCCCACATCATCCCGTCAGCCAGAGCCACCGGACTTCTCCCCCTAATATCCCACATCATCCTGTCAGCCAGAGCCACTGGACTACTACCCCTAATATCCCACATCATCCCGTCAGCCAGAGTCACCGGACTACTACCCCTAATATCCCACATCATCCCGTCAGCCAGAGCCTCCGGACTACTACCCCTAATATCCCACATCATCCCGTCAGCCAGAGCCACCGGACTACTACCCCTAATATCCCACATCATCCCGTCAGCCAGAGCCACCGGACTACTACCCCTAATATCCCACATCATCCCATCAGCCAGAGCCACCAGATTACTACCCCTAATATCCCACATCATCCCGTCAGCCAGAGCCACCGGACTACTACCCCTAATATCCCACATCATCCCGTCAGCCAGAGCCTCCGGACTACTACCCCTAATATCCCACATCATCCCGTCAGCCAGAGCCACCGGACTACTACCCCTAATATCCCACATCATCCCGTCAGCCAGAGCCACCGGACTACTACCCCTAATATCCCACATCATCCCGTCACCCAGAGCCACCGGACTACTACCCCTAATATCCCACATCATCCCGTCAGCCAGAGCCACCAGATTACTACCCCTAATATCCCACATCATCCCCTCAGCCAGAGCCACCGGACTACTACCCCTAATATCCCACATCATCCCATCAGCCAGAGCCACCAGATTACTACCCCTAATATCCCACATCATCCCGTCAGCCAGAGCCACCGGACTACTACCCCTAATATCCCACATCATCCCGTCAGCCAGAGCCACCGGACTACTACCCCTAATATCCCACATCATCCCGTCACCCAGAGCCACCGGACTACTACCCCTAATATCCCACATCATCCCGTCAGCCAGAGCCTCCGGACTACTACCCCTAATATCCCACATCATTCCATCAGCCAGAGCCACCAGATTACTACCTCTAATATCCCACATCATCCCATCAGCCAGAGCCACCGGACTACTACCCCTAATATCCCACATCATCCCGTCAGCCAGAGCCACCAGATTACTACCCCTAATATCCCACATCATCCCGTCAGCCAGAGCCACCGGACTACTACCCCTAATATCCCACATCATCCCGTCAGCCAGAGCCTCCGGACTACTACCCCTAATATCCCACATCATCCCGTCAGCCAGAGCCACCGGACTACTACCCCTAATATCCCACATCATCCCGTCAGCCAGAGCCACCAGATTACTACCCCTAATATCCCACATCATCCCGTCAGCCAGAGCCACCGGACTACTACCCCTAATATCCCACATCATCCCGTCAGCCAGAGCCACCGGACTACTACACCTAATATCCCACATCATCCCGTCAGCCAGAGCCACCGGACTACTACACCTAATATCCCACATCATCCCGTCAGCCAGAGCCAGCGGACTACTACCCCTAATATCCCACATCATCCCGTCAGCCAGAGCCACCGGACTTCTCCCCCTAATATCCCACATCATCCTGTCAGCCAGAGCCACCGGACTACTACCCCTAATATCCCACATCATCCCGTCAGCCAGAGACACCGGACTTCTCCCCCTAATATCCCACATCATCCTGTCAGCCAGAGCCACTGGACTACTACCCCTAATATCCCACATCATCCCGTCAGCCAGAGTCACCGGACTATTACCCCTAATATCCCACATCATCCCGTCAGCCAGAGACACCGGACTACTACCCCTAATATCCCACATCATCCCATCAGCCAGAGCCACCAGATTACTACCCCTAATATCCCACATCATCCCGTCAGCCAGAGCCACCGGACTTCTCCCCCTAATATCCCACATCATCCTGTCAGCCAGTGCCACTGGACTACTACCCCTAATATCCCACATCATCCCGTCAGCCAGAGCCACCGGACTACTACCCCTAATATCCCACATCATCCCGTCAGCCAGAGCCACCGGACTACTACCCCTAATATCCCACATCATCCCATCAGCCAGAGCCACCGGACTACTACCCCTAATATCCCACATCATCCCGTCAGCCAGAGACACCGGACTTCTCCCCCTAATATCCCACATCATCCTGTCAGCCAGAGCCACTGGACTACTACCCCTAATATCCCACATCATCCCGTCAGCCAGAGCCACCGGACTACTACCCCTAATATCCCACATCATCCCGTCAGCCAGAGCCACCGGACTACTACCCCTAATATCCCACATCATCCCATCAGCCAGAGCCACCAGATTACTACCCCTAATATCCCACATCATCCCGTCAGCCAGAGCCACCGGACTACTACCCCTAATATCCCACATCATCCCGTCAGCCAGAGCCTCCGGACTACTACCCCTAATATCCCACATCATCCCGTCAGCCAGAGCCACCGGACTACTACCCCTAATATCCCACATCATCCCGTCAGCCAGAGCCACCGGACTACTACCCCTAATATCCCACATCATCCCGTCACCCAGAGCCACCGGACTACTACCCCTAATATCCCACATCATCCCGTCAGCCAGAGCCACCAGATTACTACCCCTAATATCCCACATCATCCCCTCAGCCAGAGCCACCGGACTACTACCCCTAATATCCCACATCATCCCATCAGCCAGAGCCACCAGATTACTACCCCTAATATCCCACATCATCCCGTCAGCCAGAGCCACCGGACTACTACCCCTAATATCCCACATCATCCCGTCAGCCAGAGCCACCGGACTACTACCCCTAATATCCCACATCATCCCGTCACCCAGAGCCACCGGACTACTACCCCTAATATCCCACATCATCCCGTCAGCCAGAGCCTCCGGACTACTACCCCTAATATCCCACATCATTCCATCAGCCAGAGCCACCAGATTACTACCTCTAATATCCCACATCATCCCATCAGCCAGAGCCACCGGACTACTACCCCTAATATCCCACATCATCCCGTCAGCCAGAGCCACCAGATTACTACCCCTAATATCCCACATCATCCCGTCAGCCAGAGCCACCGGACTACTACCCCTAATATCCCACATCATCCCGTCAGCCAGAGCCTCCGGACTACTACCCCTAATATCCCACATCATCCCGTCAGCCAGAGCCACCGGACTACTACCCCTAATATCCCACATCATCCCGTCAGCCAGAGCCACCAGATTACTACCCCTAATATCCCACATCATCCCGTCAGCCAGAGCCACCGGACTACTACCCCTAATATCCCACATCATCCCGTCAGCCAGAGCCACCGGACTACTACACCTAATATCCCACATCATCCCGTCAGCCAGAGCCACCGGACTACTACACCTAATATCCCACATCATCCCGTCAGCCAGAGCCAGCGGACTACTACCCCTAATATCCCACATCATCCCGTCAGCCAGAGCCACCGGACTTCTCCCCCTAATATCCCACATCATCCTGTCAGCCAGAGCCACCGGACTACTACCCCTAATATCCCACATCATCCCGTCAGCCAGAGACACCGGACTTCTCCCCCTAATATCCCACATCATCCTGTCAGCCAGAGCCACTGGACTACTACCCCTAATATCCCACATCATCCCGTCAGCCAGAGCCACCAGACTATTACCCCTAATATCCCACATCATCCCGTCAGCCAGAGCCACCGGACTACTACCCCTAATATCCCACATCATCCCGTCAGCCAGAGCCAGCGGACTACTACCCCTAATATCCCACATCATCTCATCAGCCAGAGCCACCGGACTACTACCGCTAATATCCCACATCATCCCGTCAGCCAGAGCCACCGGACTACTACCCCTAATATCCCACATCATCCCGTCAGCCAGAGCCACCGGACTTCTCCCCCTAATATCCCACATCATCCTGTCAGCCAGAGCCACTGGACTACTACCCCTAATATCCCACATGATCCCGTCAGCCAGAGTCACCGGACTACTACCCCTAATATCCCACATCATCCCGTCAGCCAGAGCCACCGGACTATTACCCCTAATATCCCACATCATCCCGTCAGCCAGAGCCACCGGACTACTACCCCTAATATCCCACATCATCCCGTCAGCCAGAGCCACCGGACTACTACCCCTAATATCCCACATCATCCCGTCAGCCGGAGCTACCGGACTTCTCCCCCTAATATCCCACATCATCCCATCAGCCGGAGCTACCGGACTTCTCCCCCTAATATCCCACATCATCCCGTCAGCCAGAGCCACCGGACTACTACCACTAATATCCCACATCATCCCGTCAGCCAGAGCCACCGGACTACTACCCCTAATATCCCACATCATCCCGTCAGCCAGAGCCACCGGACTACTACCCCTAATATCCCACATCATCCCGTCAGCCAGAGCCACCGGACTACTACCCCTAATATCCCACATCATCCCGTCAGCCAGAGCCACCGAACTACTACCCCTAATATCACACATCATCCCATCAGCCGGAGCTACCGGACTTCTCCCCCTAATATCCCAAGTCATCCCGTCAGCCAGAGCCACCGGACTACTACCCCTAATATCCCACATCATCCCGTCAGCCAGAGCCACCGAACTACTACCCCTAATATCACACATCATCCCATCAGCCGGAGCTACCGGACTACTACCCCTAATATCCCACATCATCCCGTCAGCCAGAGCTACCGGACTACTACCACTAATATCCCACATCATCCCGTCAGCCAGAGCCACCGGACTACTACCCCTAATATCCCACATCATCCCGTCAGCCAGAGCCACCGGACTACTACCCCTAATATCCCACATCATCCCATCAGCCAGAGCCACCGGACTACTACCACTAATATCCCACATCATCCCGTCAGCCAGAGCCACCGGACTACTACCCCTAATATCCCACATCATCCCGTCAGCCAGAGCCTCCGGACTACTACCCCTAATATCCCACATCATCCCGTCAGCCAGAGCCACCGGACTACTACTCCTAATATCCCACATCATCCCGTCAGCCAGAGCCACCGGACTACTACCCCTAATATCCCACATCATCCCGTCAGCCAGATCCACCAGACTACTACCCCTAATATCCCACATCATCCCGTCAGCCAGAGCCACCGGACTACTACCCCTAATATCCCACATCATCCCGTCAGCCAGAGCCACCGGACTACTACCCCTAATATCCCACATCAACCCGTCAGCCAGAGCCACTGGACTACTACCCCTAATATCCCACATCATCCCGTCAGCCAGAGCCACCGGACTACTACACCTAATATCCCACATCATCCCGTCAGCCAGAGCCACCGGACTACTACCCCTAATATCCCACATCATCCCGTCAGCCAGAGCCACCGGACTACTACACCTAATATCCCACATCATCCCGTCAGCCAGAGCCACTGGACTACTACCCCTAATATCCCACATCATCCCGTCAGCCAGAGCCACCGGACTACTACCCCTAATATCCCACATCATCCCATCAGCCAGAGCCACCAGACTACTACCCCTAATATCCCACATCCTCCTATCAGCCAGAGCCACCGGACTATTACCCCTAATATACAACATCATCCCGTCAGCCAGAGCCACCGGACTACTACCCCTAATATCCCACATCATCCCATCAGCCAGAGCCACCGGACTACTACCCCTAATATTCCACATCCTCCTATCAGCCAGAGCCACCGGACTATTACCCCTAATATCCCACATCATCCCGTCAGCCAGAGCCACCGGACTACTACCCCTAATATCCCACATCATCCCATCAGCCAGAGCCACCGGACTACTACCCCTAATATCCCACATCCTCCTATCAGCCAGAGCCACCGGACTATTACTCCTAATATCCCACATCATCCCGTCAGCCAGAGCCACCAGACTACTACCCCTAATATCCCACATCATCCCGTCAGCCAGAGCCACCGGACTACTACCCCTAATATCCCACATCATCCCATCAGCCAGAGCCACCAGACTACTACCCCTAATATCCCACATCATCCCGTCAGCCAGAGCCACCGGACTATTACCCCTAATATCCCACATCATCCCGTCAGCCAGAGCCACCGGACTACTACCCCTAATATCCCACATCATCCCATCAGCCAGAGCCACTGGACTACTACCACTAATATCCCACATCATCCCGTCAGCCAGAGCCACCGGACTACTACCTCTAATATCCCACATCATCCCATCAGCCAGAGCCACCGGACTACTACCCCTAATATCCCACATCATCCCATCAGCCAGAGCCACCGGACTACTACCCCTAATATCCCACATCATCCCGTCAGCCAGAGCCACCGGACTACTACCCCTAATATCCCACATCATCCCATCAGCCAGAGCCACCGGACTACTACCCCTAATATCCCACATCCTCCTATCAGCCAGAGCCACCGGACTATTACCCCTAATATCCCACATCATCCCGTCAGCCAGAGCCACCGGACTACTACACCTAATATCCCACATCATCCCGTCAGCCAGAGCCAATGGACTACTACCCCTAATATCCCACATCATCCCATCAGCCAGAGCCACCGGACTACTGCCCCTAATATCCCACATCATCCCGTCAGCCAGAGCCACCGGACTACTACCCCTAATATCCCACATCATCCCGTCAGCCAGAGCCACTGGACTACTACCCCTAATATCCCACATCATCCCGTCAGCCAGAGCCACCGGACTACTACATCTAATATCCCACATCATCCCGTCAGCCAGAGCCACCGGACTATTACCCCTAATATCCCACATCATCCCGTCAGCCAGAGCCACCGGACTACTACACCTAATATCCCACAACATCCCGTCAGCCAGAGCCACCGGACTACTACCCCTAATATCCCACATCATCCCGTCAGCCAGAGCCACCGGACTACTACACCTAATATCCCACAACATCCCGTCAGCCAGAGCCACCGGACTATTACACCTAATATCCCACATCATCCCGTCAGCCAGAGCCACCGGACTACTACACCTAATATCCCACAACATCCCGTCAGCCAGAGCCACCGGACTACTACCACTAATATCCCACATCATCCCGTCAGCCAGAGCCACCAGACTTCTCCCCCTAATATCCCACATCATCCCGTCAGCCAGAGCCACCGGACTACTACCCCTAATATCCCACATCATCCCGTCAGCCAGAGCCACCGGACTACTACCCCTAATATCCCACATCATCCTGTCAGCCAGAGCCACCGGACTACTACCCCTAATATCCCACATCATCCCGTCAGCCAGAGCCACCGGACTACTACCCCTTATATCCCACATCATCCCGTCAGCCAGAGCCAGCGGACTACTACCCCTAATATCCCACATCATCTCATCAGCCAGAGCAACCGGACTACTACCCCTAATATCCCACATCATCCCGTCAGCCAGAGCCACCGGACTACTACCCCTAATATCCCACATCATCCCGTCAGCCAGAGCCACCGGACTACTACCCCTAATATCCCACATCGTCCCATCAGCCGGAGCTACCGGACTTCTCCCCCTAATATCCCACATCATCCCGTCAGCCAGAGCCACCGGACTACTACCACTAATATCCCACATCATCCCGTCAGCCAGAGCCACCGGACTACTACCCCTAATATCCCACATCATCCCGTCAGCCAGAGCCACTGGACTACTACCCCTAATATCCCACATCATCCCGTCAGCCAGAGCCACCGGACTACTACCACTAATATCCCACATCATCCCGTCAGCCAGAGCCACCGGACTACTACCCCTAATATCCCACATCATCCCGTCAGCCAGAGCCACCGGACTACTACTCCTAATATCCCACATCATCCCGTCAGCCAGAGCCACCGGACTACTACCCCTAATATCCCACATCATCCCGTCAGCCAGAGCCACCGGACTACTACTCCTAATATCCCACATCATCCCGTCAGCCAGAGCCACCGGACTACTACCCCTAATATCCCACATCATCCCGTCAGCCAGAGCCACCGGACTACTACCACTAATATCCCGCATCATCCCATCAGCCAGAGCCACCGGACTACCACTAATATCCCACATCATCCCGTCAGCCAGAGCCACCGGACTACTACCCCTAATATCCCACATCATCCCGTCAGCCAGAGCCACCGGACTACTACTCCTAATATCCCACATCATCCCGTCAGCCAGAGCCACCGGACTACTACCCCTAATATCCCACATCATCCCGTCAGCCAGAGCCACTGGACTACTACCCCTAATATCCCACATCATCCCGTCAGCCAGAGCCACCGGACTACTACCACTAATATCCCACATCATCCCGTCAGCCAGAGCCACCGGACTACTACCCCTAATATCCCACATCATCCCGTCAGCCAGAGCCACCGGACTACTACCACTGATATCCCACATCATCCCGTCAGCCAGAGCCACCGGACTACTACTCCTAATATCCCACATCATCCCGTCAGCCAGAGCCACCAGACTACTACCCCTAATATCCCACATCATCCCGTCAGCCAGAGCCACCGGACTACTACCCCTAATATCCCACATCATCCCGTCAGCCAGAGCCACCGAACTACTACCCCTAATATCCCACATCATCCCGTCAGCCAGAGCCTCCGGACTACTACCCCTAATATCCCACATCATCCCGTCAGCCAGAGCCACCAGACTACTACCACTAATATCCCACATCATCCCGTCAGCCAGAGCCACCGGACTACTACCCCTAATATCCCACATCATCCCGTCAGCCAGAGCCACCGAACTACTACCCCTAATATCCCACATCATCCCGTCAGCCAGAGCCTCCGGACTACTACCCCTAATATCCCACATCATCCCGTCAGCCAGAGCCACCGGACTACTACCCCTAATATTCCACATCATCCCGTCAGCCAGAGCCAATGGACTACTACCCCTAATATCCCACATCATCCCGTCAGCTAGAGCCACCGGACTACTACCCCTAATATCCCACATCATCCCGTCAGCCAGAGCCACCGGATTACTACCCCTAATATCCCACATCATCCCGTCAGCCAGAGCCACCGGACTACTACCACTAATATCCCACATCATCCCGTCAGCCAGAGCCACCGGACTACTACCCCTAATATCCCACATCATCCCGTCAGCCAGAGCCACCGAACTACTACCCCTAATATCCCACATCATCCCGTCAGCCAGAGCCTCCGGACTACTACCCCTAATATCCCACATCATCCCGTCAGCCAGAGCCACCGGACTACTACCCCTAATATTACACATCATCCCGTCAGCCAGAGCCACCAGATTACTACCCCTAATATCCCACATCATCCCGTCAGCCAGAGCCACCGGACTACTACCCCTAATATCCCACATCATCCCGTCAGCCAGAGCCTCCAGACTACTACCCCTAATATCCCACATCATCCCGTCAGCCAGAGCCACCAGATTACTACCCCTAATATCCCACATCATCCCGTCAGCCAGAGCCACCAGATTACTACCCCTAATATCCCACATCATCCCGTCAGCCAGAGCCACCGGACTACTACCACTAATATCCCACATCATCCCGTCAGCCAGAGCCTCCGGACTACTACCCCTAATATCCCAAATCATTCCATCAGCCAGAGCCACCAGATTACTACCCCTAATATCCCACATCATCCCGTCAGCCAGAGCCACCGGACTACTACCCCTAATATCCCACATCATCCCGTCAGCCAGAGCCTCCGGACTACTACCCCTAATATCCCACATCATCCCGTCAGCCAGAGCCACCAGATTACTACCCCTAATATCCCACATCATCCCGTCAGCCAGAGCCACCAGATTACTACCCCTAATATCCCACATCATCCCGTCAGCCAGAGCCACCGGACTACTACCCCTAATATCCCACATCATCCCGTCAGCCAGAGCCTCCGGACTACTACCCCTAATATCCCACATCATTCCATCAGCCAGAGCCACCAGATTACTACCCCTAATATCCCACATCATCCCGTCAGCCAGAGCCACCAGATTACTACCCCTAATATCCCACATCACCCCGTCAGCCAGAGCCACCGGACTACTACCCCTAATATCCCACATCATCCCGTCAGCCAGAGCCTCCGGACTACTACCCCTAATATCCCACATCATCCCGTCAGCCAGAGCCTCCGGACTACTACCCCTAATATCCCACATCATTCCATCAGCCAGAGCCACCAGATTACTACCCCTAATATCCCACATCATCCCGTCAGCCAGAGCCACCAGATTACTACCCCTAATATCCCACATCACCCCGTCAGCCAGAGCCACCGGACTACTACCCCTAATATCCCACATCATCCCGTCAGCCAGAGCCTCCGGACTACTACCCCTAATATCCCACATCATTCCATCAGCCAGAGCCACCAGATTACTACCCCTAATATCCCACATCATTCCGTCAGCCAGAGCCACCGGACTACTACCCCTAATATCCCACATCATCCCGTCAGCCAGAGCCTCCGGACTACTACCCCTAATATCCCACATCATCCCGTCAGCCAGAGCCACCGGACTACTACCCCTAATATCCCACATCATCCCGTCAGCCAGAGCCACCGGACTACTACCCCTAATATCCCACATCATCCCATCAGCCAGAGCCACCAGATTACTACCCCTAATATCCCACATCATCCCGTCAGCCAGAGCCACCGGACTACTACCCCTAATATCCCACATCATCCCGTCAGCCAGAGCCTCCGGAATACTACCCCTAATATCCCACATCATCCCGTCAGCCAGAGCCACCGGACTACTACCCCTAATATCCCACATCATCCCGTCAGCCAGAGCCACCGGACTACTACCCCTAATATCCCACATCATCCCATCAGCCAGAGCCACCAGATTACTACCCCTAATATCCCACATCATCCCGTCAGCCAGAGCCACCGGACTACTACCCCTAATATCCCACATCATCCCGTCACCCAGAGCCACCGGACTACTACCCCTAATATCCCACATCATCCCGTCAGCCAGAGCCACCAGATTACTACCCCTAATATCCCACATCATCCCGTCAGCCAGAGCCACCGGACTACTACCCCTAATATCCCACATCATCCCGTCAGCCAGAGCCACCGGACTACTACCCCTAATATCCCACATCATCCCGTCACCCAGAGCCACCGGACTACTACCCCTAATATCCCACATCATCCCGTCAGCCAGAGCCTCCGGACTACTACCCCTAATATCCCACATCATTCCATCAGCCAGAGCCACCAGATTACTACCCCTAATATCCCACATCATCCCATCAGCCAGAGCCACCAGATTACTACCCCTAATATCCCACATCATCCCGTCAGCCAGAGCCACCGGACTACTACCCCTAATATCCCACATCATCCCGTCAGCCAGAGCCTCCGGACTACTACCCCTAATATCCCACATCATCCCGTCAGCCAGAGCCACCGGACTACTACCCCTAATATCCCACATCATCCCGTCAGCCAGAGCCACCAGATTACTACCCCTAATATCCCACATCATCCCATCAGCCAGAGCCACTGGACTACTACCCCTAATATCCCACATCATCCCGTCAGCCAGAGCCACTGGACTACTACCCCTAATATCCCACATCATCCCATCAGCCAGAGCCACCGGACTACTACCCCTAATGTCCCACATCATCCCATCAGCCAGAGCCACCGGACTACTACCCCTAATATCCCACATCATCCCGTCAGCCAGAGCCACCGGACTACTACCCCTAATATCCCACATCATCCCGTCAGCCAGAGCCACCAAACTACTACCCCTAATGTCCCACATCATCCCATCAGCCAGAGCCACTGGACTACTACCCCTAATATCCCACATCATCCCATCAGCCAGAGCCACCGGACTACTACCCCTAATATCCCACATCATCCCGTCAGCCAGAGCCACCAGATTACTACCACTAATATCCCACATCATCCCGTCAGCCAGAGCCACCAGATTACTACCCCTAATATCCCACATCATCCTGTCAGCCAGAGCCACCAGATTACTACCCCTAATATCCCACATCATCCCGTCAGCCAGAGCCACCGGACTACTACCCCTAATATCCCACATCATCCCGTCAGCCAGAGCCACCAAACTACTACCCCTAATGTCCCACATCATCCCATCAGCCAGAGCCACTGGACTACTACCCCTAATATCCCACATCATCCCATCAGCCAGAGCCACCAGATTACTACCCCTAATATCCCACATCATCCCATCAGCCAGAGCCTCTGGACTACTACCACTAATATCCCACATCATCCCGTCAGCCAGAGCCACCAGATTACTACCCCTAATATCCCACATCATCCCCTCAGCCAGAGCCACCGGACTACTACCCCTAATATCCCACATCATCCCATCAGCCAGAGCCACCAGATTACTACCCCTAATATCCCACATCATCCCGTCAGCCAGAGCCACCGGACTACTACCCCTAATATCCCACATCATCCCATCAGCCAGAGCCACCAGATTACTACCCCTAATATCCCACATCATCCCATCAGCCAGAGCCACCAGATTACTACCCCTAATATCCCACATCATCCCATCAGCCAGAGCCACCAGATTACTACCCCTAATATCCCACATCATCCCGTCAGCCAGAGCCACCAGATTACTACCCCTAATATCCCACATCATCCCCTCAGCCAGAGCCACCGGACTACTACCCCTAATATCCCACATCATCCCATCAGCCAGAGCCACCAGATTACTACCCCTAATATCCCACATCATCCCCTCAGCCAGAGCCACCGGACTACTACCCCTAATATCCCACATCATCCCGTCAGCCAGAGCCACCGGACTACTACCCCTAATATCCCACATCATCCCGTCAGCCAGAGCCACCAGACTACTACCCCTAATATCCCACATCATTCCATCAGCCAGAGCCACTGGACTACTACCCCTAATATCCCACATCATCCCATCAGCCAGAGCCACCGGACTACTACCACTAATATCCCACATCATCCCGTCAGCCAGAGCCACCGCACTACTACCCCTAATATCCCACATCATCCCATCAGCCAGAGCCACCGGACTACTACCTCTAATATCCAATATCATCGCGTCAGCCAGAGCCACTGGACTACTACCCCTAATATCCCACATCATCCCATCAGCCAGAGCCTCCGGACTACTACCCCTAATATCCCACATCATCCCGTCAGCCAGAGCCACTGGACTACTACCCCTAATATCCCACATCATCCCGTCAGCCAGAGCCTCCGGACTACTACCACTAATATCCCACATCATCCCGTCAGCCAGAGCCACTGGACTACTACCCCTAATATCCCACATCATCGCATCAGCCAGAGCCACCGGACTACTACCCCTAATATCCCACATCATCCCATCAGCCAGAGCCACCGGACTACTACCCCTAATATCCCACATCCTCCTATCAGCCAGAGCCACCGGACTATTACCCCTAATATCCCACATCATCCCGTCAGCCAGAGCCACCGGACTACTACACCTAATATCCCACATCATCCCGTCAGCCAGAGCCAATGGACTACTACCCCTAATATCCCACATCATCCCGTCAGCCAGAGCCACCAGACTACTACCCCTAATATCCCACATCATCCCCTTCAGCCAGAGCCACCGGACTACTACCCCTAATATCCCACATCATCCCGTCAGCCAGAGCCACCGGACTACTACCCCTAATGTCCCACATCATCCCATCAGCCAGAGCCACTGGACTACTACCCCTAATATCCCACATCATCCCGTCAGCCAGAGCCACCAGACTACTACCCCTAATATCCCACATCATCCCGTCAGCCAGAGCCACCGAACTACTACCCCTAATGTCCCACATCATCCCATCAGCCAGAGCCACTGGACTACTACCCCTAATATCCCACATCATCCCGTCAGCCAGAGCCACCGGACTACTACCCCTAATGTCTCACATCATCCCATCAGCCAGAGCCACTGGACTACTACCCCTAATATCCCACATCATCCCATCAGCCAGAGCCACCGGACTACTACCCCTAATATCCCACATCATCCCGTCAGCCAGAGCCACCGGACTACTACCCCTAATATCCCACATCATCCCGTCAGCCAGAGCCACCGAACTACTACCCCTAATGTCCCACATCATCCCATCAGCCAGAGCCACTGGACTACTACCCCTAATATCCCACATCATCCCGTCAGCCAGAGCCACCGGACTACTACACCTAATATCCCACATCATCCCGTCAGCCAGAGCCAATGGACTACTACCCCTAATATCCCACATCATCCCATCAGCCAGAGCCACCGGACTACTACCCCTAATATCCCACATCATCCCGTCAGCCAGAGCCACCGGACTACTACCCCTAATATCCCACATCATCCCGTCAGCCAGAGCCACTGGACTACTACCCCTAATATCCCACATCATCCCGTCAGCCAGAGCCACCGGACTACTACACCTAATATCCCACATCATCCCGTCAGCCAGAGCCACCGGACTATTACCCCTAATATCCCACATCATCCCGTCAGCCAGAGCCACCGGACTACTACACCTAATATCCCACAACATCCCGTCAGCCAGAGCCACCGGACTACTACCACTAATATCCCACATCATCCCGTCAGCCAGAGCCACCGGACTACTACCCCTAATATCCCACATCATCCCGTCAGCCAGAGCCACCGGACTACTACCCCTAATATCCCACATCATCCCGTCAGCCAGAGCCACCGGACTACTACCCCTAATATCCCACAACATCCCGTCAGCCAGAGCCACCGGACTACTACCACTAATATCCCACATCATCCCGTCAGCCAGAGCCACCGGACTACTACACCTAATATCCCACAACATCCCGTCAGCCAGAGCCACCGGACTACTACCACTAATATCCCACATCATCCCGTCAGCCAGAGCCACCAGACTTCTCCCCCTAATATCCCACATCATCCCGTCAGCCAGAGCCACCGGACTACTACCCCTAATATCCCACATCATCCCGTCAGCCAGAGCCACCGGACTACTACCCCTAATATCCCACATCATCCTGTCAGCCAGAGCCACCGGACTACTACCCCTAATATCCCACATCATCCCGTCAGCCAGAGCCACCGGACTACTACCCCTTATATCCCACATCATCCCGTCAGCCAGAGCCAGCGGACTACTACCCCTAATATCCCACATCATCTCATCAGCCAGAGCCACCGGACTACTACCCCTAATATCCCACATCATCCCGTCAGCCAGAGCCACCGGACTACTACCCCTAATATCCCACATCATCCCGTCAGCCAGAGCCACCGGACTACTACCCCTAATATCCCACATCGTCCCATCAGCCGGAGCTACCGGACTTCTCCCCCTAATATCCCACATCATCCCGTCAGCCAGAGCCACCGGACTACTACCACTAATATCCCACATCATCCCGTCAGCCAGAGCCACCGGACTACTACCCCTAATATCCCACATCATCCCGTCAGCCAGAGCCACTGGACTACTACCCCTAATATCCCACATCATCCCGTCAGCCAGAGCCACCGGACTACTACCACTAATATCCCACATCATCCCGTCAGCCAGAGCCACCGGACTACTACCCCTAATATCCCACATCATCCCGTCAGCTAGAGCCACCGGACTACTACTCCTAATATCCCACATCATCCCGTCAGCCAGAGCCACCGGACTACTACCCCTAATATCCCACATCATCCCGTCAGCCAGAGCCACCGGACTACTACTCCTAATATCCCACATCATCCCGTCAGCCAGAGCCACCGGACTACTACCCCTAATATCCCACATCATCCCGTCAGCCAGAGCCACCGGACTACTACCACTAATATCCCGCATCATCCCATCAGCCAGAGCCACCGGACTACCACTAATATCCCACATCATCCCGTCAGCCAGAGCCACCGGACTACTACCCCTAATATCCCACATCATCCCGTCAGCCAGAGCCACCGGACTACTACTCCTAATATCCCACATCATCCCGTCAGCCAGAGCCACCGGACTACTACCCCTAATATCCCACATCATCCCGTCAGCCAGAGCCACCGGACTACTACCACTAATATCCCACATCATCCCGTCAGCCAGAGCCACCGGACTACTACCCCTAATATCCCACATCATCCCGTCAGCCAGAGCCACCGGACTACTACCACTGATATCCCACATCATCCCGTCAGCCAGAGCCACCGGACTACTACTCCTAATATCCCACATCATCCCGTCAGCCAGAGCCACCAGACTACTACCCCTAATATCCCACATCATCCCGTCAGCCAGAGCCACCGGACTACTACCCCTAATATCCCACATCATCCCGTCAGCCAGAGCCACCGAACTACTACCCCTAATATCCCACATCATCCCGTCAGCCAGAGCCTCCGGACTACTACCCCTAATATCCCACATCATCCCGTCAGCCAGAGCCACCAGACTACTACCACTAATATCCCACATCATCCCGTCAGCCAGAGCCACCGGACTACTACCCCTAATATCCCACATCATCCCGTCAGCCAGAGCCACCGAACTACTACCCCTAATATCCCACATCATCCCGTCAGCCAGAGCCTCCGGACTACTACCCCTAATATCCCACATCATCCCGTCAGCCAGAGCCACCGGACTACTACCCCTAATATTCCACATCATCCCGTCAGCCAGAACCAATGGACTACTACCCCTAATATCCCACATCATCCCGTCAGCTAGAGCCACCGGACTACTACCCCTAATATCCCACATCATCCCGTCAGCCAGAGCCACCGGATTACTACCCCTAATATCCCACATCATCCCGTCAGCCAGAGCCACCGGACTACTACCACTAATATCCCACATCATCCCGTCAGCCAGAGCCACCGGACTACTACCCCTAATATCCCACATCATCCCGTCAGCCAGAGCCACCGAACTACTACCCCTAATATCCCACATCATCCCGTCAGCCAGAGCCTCCGGACTACTACCCCTAATATCCCACATCATCCCGTCAGCCAGAGCCACCGGACTACTACCCCTAATATCCCACATCATCCCGTCAGCCAGAGCCACCAGATTACTACCCCTAATATCCCACATCATCCCGTCAGCCAGAGCCACCGGACTACTACCCCTAATATCCCACATCATCCCGTCAGCCAGAGCCTCCAGACTACTACCCCTAATATCCCACATCATCCCATCAGCCAGAGCCACCAGATTACTACCCCTAATATCCCACATCATCCCGTCAGCCAGAGCCACCAGATTACTACCCCTAATATCCCACATCATCCCGTCAGCCAGAGCCACCGGACTACTACCACTAATATCCCACATCATCCCGTCAGCCAGAGCCTCCGGACTATTACCCCTAATATCCCACATCATTCCATCAGCCAGAGCCACCAGATTACTACCCCTAATATCCCACATCATCCCGTCAGCCAGAGCCACCGGACTACTACCCCTAATATCCCACATCATCCCGTCAGCCAGAGCCTCCGGACTACTACCCCTAATATCCCACATCATCCCGTCAGCCAGAGCCACCAGATTACTACCCCTAATATCCCACATCATCCCGTCAGCCAGAGCCACCAGATTACTACCCCTAATATCCCACATCATCCCGTCAGCCAGAGCCACCGGACTACTACCCCTAATATCCCACATCATCCCGTCAGCCAGAGCCTCCGGACTACTACCCCTAATATCCCACATCATTCCATCAGCCAGAGCCACCAGATTACTACCCCTAATATCCCACATCATCCCGTCAGCCAGAGCCACCAGATTACTACCCCTAATATCCCACATCACCCCGTCAGCCAGAGCCACCGGACTACTACCCCTAATATCCCACATCATCCCGTCAGCCAGAGCCTCCGGACTACTACCCCTAATATCCCACATCATTCCATCAGCCAGAGCCACCAGATTACTACCCCTAATATCCCACATCATCCCGTCAGCCAGAGCCACCAGATTACTACCCCTAATATCCCACATCACCCCGTCAGCCAGAGCCACCGGACTACTACCCCTAATATCCCACATCATCCCGTCAGCCAGAGCCTCCGGACTACTACCCCTAATATCCCACATCATTCCATCAGCCAGAGCCACCAGATTACTACCCCTAATATCCCACATCATTCCGTCAGCCAGAGCCACCGGACTACTACCCCTAATATCCCACATCATCCCGTCAGCCAGAGCCTCCGGACTACTACCCCTAATATCCCACATCATCCCGTCAGCCAGAGCCACCGGACTACTACCCCTAATATCCCACATCATCCCGTCAGCCAGAGCCACCGGACTACTACCCCTAATATCCCACATCATCCCATCAGCCAGAGCCACCAGATTACTACCCCTAATATCCCACATCATCCCGTCAGCCAGAGCCACCGGACTACTACCCCTAATATCCCACATCATCCCGTCAGCCAGAGCCTCCGGACTACTACCCCTAATATCCCACATCATCCCGTCAGCCAGAGCCACCGGACTACTACCCCTAATATCCCACATCATCCCGTCAGCCAGAGCCACCGGACTACTACCCCTAATATCCCACATCATCCCATCAGCCAGAGCCACCAGATTACTACCCCTAATATCCCACATCATCCCGTCAGCCAGAGCCACCGGACTACTACCCCTAATATCCCACATCATCCCGTCACCCAGAGCCACCGGACTACTACCCCTAATATCCCACATCATCCCGTCAGCCAGAGCCACCAGATTACTACCCCTAATATCCCACATCATCCCGTCAGCCAGAGCCACCGGACTACTACCCCTAATATCCCACATCATCCCGTCAGCCAGAGCCACCGGACTACTACCCCTAATATCCCACATCATCCCGTCACCCAGAGCCACCGGACTACTACCCCTAATATCCCACATCATCCCGTCAGCCAGAGCCTCCGGACTACTACCCCTAATATCCCACATCATTCCATCAGCCAGAGCCACCAGATTACTACCCCTAATATCCCACATCATCCCATCAGCCAGAGCCACCAGATTACTACCCCTAATATCCCACATCATCCCGTCAGCCAGAGCCACCGGACTACTACCCCTAATATCCCACATCATCCCGTCAGCCAGAGCCTCCGGACTACTACCCCTAATATCCCACATCATCCCGTCAGCCAGAGCCACCGGACTACTACCCCTAATATCCCACATCATCCCGTCAGCCAGAGCCACCAGATTACTACCCCTAATATCCCACATCATCCCGTCAGCCACAGCCACCGGACTACTACCCCTAATATCCCACATCATCCTGTCAGCCAGAGCCTCCGGACTACTACCCCTAATATCCCACATCATCCCGTCAGCCAGAGCCACCGGACTACTACCCCTAATATCCCACATCATCCCGTCAGCCAGAGCCACCGGACTACTACCCCTAATATCCCACATCATCCCATCAGCCAGAGCCACCAGATTACTACCCCTAATATCCCACATCATCCCGTCAGCCAGAGCCACCGGACTACTACCCCTAATATCCCACATCATCCCGTCACCCAGAGCCTCCGGACTACTACCCCTAATATCCCACATCATCCTGTCAGCCAGAGCCACCAGATTACTACCCCTAATATCCCACATCATCCCATCAGCCAGAGCCACCAGATTACTACCCCTAATATCCCACATCATCCCATCAGCCAGAGCCACCAGATTACTACCCCTAATATCCCACATCATCCCGTCAGCCAGAGCCACCGGACTACTACCCCTAATATCCCACATCATCCCGTCAGCCAGAGCCACCGGACTACTACCCCTAATATCCCACATCATCCCATCAGGCAGAACCACCGGTCTACTACCCATAATATCCCACATCATCCCGTCAGCCAGAGCCACCGGACTACTACCCCTAATATCCCACATCATCCCATCAGCCAGAGCCACCAGATTACTACCCCTAATATCCCACATCATCCCGTCAGCCAGAGCCACCGGACTACTACCCCTAATATCCCACATCATCCCGTCAGCCAGAGCCACCGGACTACTACCCCTAATATCCCACATCATCCCATCAGGCAGAACCACCGGTCTACTACCCATAATATCCCACATCATCCCGTCAGCCAGAGCCTCCGGACTACTACCCCTAATATCCCACATCATCCCATCAGCCAGAGCCACCAGATTACTACCCCTAATATTCCACATCATCCCATCAGCCAGAGCCTCTGGACTACTACCCCTAATATCCCACATCATCCTGTCAGCCAGAGCCACCAGATTACTACCCCTAATATCCCACATCATCCCCTCAGCCAGAGCCACCGGACTACTACCCCTAATATCCCACATCATCCCATCAGCCAGAGCCACCAGATTACTACCCCTAATATCCCACATCATCCCCTCAGCCAGAGCCACCGGACTACTACCCCTAATATCCCACATCATCCCATCAGCCAGAGCCACCAGATTACTACCCCTAATATCCCACATCATCCCATCAGCCAGAGCCTCTGGACTACTACCCCTAATATCCCACATCATCCCGTCAGCCAGAGCCACCGGACTACTACCCCTAATGTCTCACATCATCCCATCAGCCAGAGCCACTGGACTACTACCCCTAATATCCCACATCATCCCATCAGCCAGAGCCACCGGACTACTACCCCTAATATCCCACATCATCCCATCAGCCAGAGCCACTGGACTACTACCCCTAATATCCCACATCATCCCGTCAGCCAGATCCACTGGACTACTACCCCTAATATCCCACATCATCCCATCAGCCAGAGCCACCGGACTACTACCCCTAATATCCCACATCATCCCATCAGCCAGAGCCACTGGACTACTACCCCTAATATCCCACATCATCCCATCAGCCAGAGCCACTGGACTACTACCCCTAATATCCCACATCATCCCGTCAGCCAGAGCCACCGGACTACTACCCCTAATGTCTCACATCATCCCATCAGCCAGAGCCACTGGACTACTACCCCTAATATCCCACATCATCCCATCAGCCAGAGCCACCGGACTACTACCCCTAATATCCCACATCATCCCATCAGCCAGAGCCACTGGACTACTACCCCTAATATCCCACATCATCCCATCAGCCAGAGCCACTGGACTACTACCCCTAATATCCCACATCATCCCGTCAGCCAGAGCCACTGGACTACTACCCCTAATATCCCACATCATCCCGTCAGCCAGAGCCACCGGACTACTACCCCTAATATCCCACATCATCCCGTCAGCCAGAGCCACCAAACTACTACCCCTAATGTCCCACATCATCCCATCAGCCAGAGCCACTGGACTACTACCCCTAATATCCCACATCATCCCGTCAGCCAGAGCCACCGGACTACTACCCCTAATATCCCACATCATCCCATCAGCCAGAGCCACCGGACTACTACCTCTAATATCCAATATCATCGCGTCAGCCTGAGCCACCGGACTACTACCCCTAATATCCCACATCATCCCGTCAGCCAGAGCCTCCGGACTACTACCCCTAATATCCCACATCATCCCGTCAGCCAGAGCCACTGGACTACTACCCCTAATATCCCACATCATCCCATCAGCCAGAGCCACCGGACTACTACCCCTAATATTCCACATCATCCCATCAGCCAGAGCCACCGGACTACTACCCCTAATATCCCACATCATCCCATCAGCCAGAGCCACCGGACTACTACCACTAATATCCCACATCATCCCGTCAGCCAGAGCCACTGGACTACTACCCCTAATATCCCACATCATCGCATCAGCCAGAGCCACCGGACTACTATCCCTAATATCCCACATCATCCCATCAGCCAGAGCCACCGGACTACTACCCCTAATATCCCACATCATCCCGTCAGCCAGAGCCACCGGACTACTACCCCTAATATCCCACATCATCCCATCAGCCAGAGCCACCGGACTACTATCCCTAATATCCTACATCATCCCGTCAGCCAGAGCCACCGGACTACTACCCCTAATATCCCACATCATCCCGTCAGCCAGAGCCACCGGACTACTACCACTAATATCCCACATTATCCCGTCAGCCAGAGCCACCGGACTACTACCCCTAATATCCCACATCATCCCGTCAGCCAGAGCCACCGGACTACTACCCCTAATATCCCACATCATCCCGTCAGCCAGAGCCACCGGACTACTACCACTAATATCCCACATTATCCCGTCAGCCAGAGCCACCGGACTACTATCCCTAATATCCCACATCATCCCGTCAGCCAGAGCCACCGGACTACTACACCTAATATCCCACATCATCCCGTCAGCCAGAGCCACCGGACTACTACACCTAATATCCCACATCATCCCGTCAGCCAGAGCTACCGGACTACTACCCCTAATATCCCACATCATCCCGTCAGCCAGAGCCACCGGACTACTACACCTAATATCCCACATCATCCCGTCAGCCAGAGCCACCGGACTACTACCCCTAATATCCCACATTATCCCGTCAGCCAGAGCCACCGGACTACTACCACTAATATCCCACATTATCCCGTCAGCCAGAGCCACCGGACTACTATCCCTAATATCCCACATCATCCCATCAGCCAGAGCCACCGAACTACTACCCCTAATATCCCACATCATCCCGTCAGCCAGAGCCACCTGACTACTACCCCTAATATCCCACATCATCCCGTCAGCCAGAGCCACCTGACTACTACCCCTAATATCCCACATCATCCCGTCAGCCAGAGCCACCGGACTACTACCCCTAATATCCCACATCATCCCGTCAGCCAGAGCCACCTGACTACTACTACTAATATCCCACATCATACCGTCAGCCAGAGCCACCGGACTACTACCCCTAATATCCCACATCATCCCATCAGCCAGAGCCACCGGACTACTACCCCTAATATCCCACATCCTCCCGTCAGCCAGAGCCACCTGACTACTACTACTAATATCCCACATCATACCGTCAGCCAGAGCCACCTGACTACTACCCCTAATATCCCACATCATCCATCAGCCAGAGCCACCTGACTACTACCCCTAATATCCCACATCATCCCGTCAGCCAGAGCCACCTGACTACTACTACTAATATCCCACATCATACCGTCAGCAGAGCCACCGGACTACTACCACTAATATCCCACATCATCCTATCAGCCAGAGCCACCTGACTACTACTACTAATATCCCACATCATACCGTCAGCCAGAGCCACCTGACTACTACTACTAATATCCCACATCATACCGTCAGCCAGAGCCACCGGACTACTACCCCTAATATCCCACATCATCCCATCAGCCAGAGCCACAGGACTACTACCCCTAATATCCCACATCATCCCGTCAGCCAGAGCCACCGGACTACTACCACTAATATCCCACATCATCCCGTCAGCCAGAGCCACCAGATTACTACCACTAATATCCCGCATCATCCCGTCAGCCAGAGCCACCTGACTACTACCCCTAATATCCCACATCATCCCATCAGCCAGAGCCACCGGACTACTACCCCTAATATCCCACATCATCCCATCAGCCAGAGCCACCGGACTACTACCACTAATATCCCACATCATCCTGTCAGCCAGAGTCACCGGACTACTACCACTAATATCCCGCATCATCCCGTCAGCCAGAGCCACCTGACTACTACCCCTAATATCCCACATCATCCCATCAGCCAGAGCCACCGGACTACTACCCCTAATATCCCACATCATACCGTCAGCCAGAGCCACCTGACTACTACCCCTAATATCCCACATCATCCCATCAGCCAGAGCCACCGGACTACTACCCCTAATATCCCACATCATCCTGTCAGCCAGAGTCACCGGACTACTACCACTAATATCCCGCATCATCCCGTCAGCCAGAGCCACCTGACTACTACCCCTAATATCCCACATCATCCCATCAGCCAGAGCCTCCGGACTACTACCCCTAATATCCCACATCATCCTGTCAGCCAGAGTCACCGGACTACTACCACTAATATCCCACATCATCCCATCAGCCAGAGCCACCGGACTACTACCCCTAATATCGCACATCATACCGTCAGCCAGAGCCACCGGACTACTACCCCTAATATCCCACATCATCCCGTCAGCCAGAGCCACCGGACTACTACCCCTAATATCCCACATCATCCCATCAGCCAGAGCCTCCGGACTACTACCCCTAATATCCCACATCATCCTGTCAGCCTGCGGTCAGAACCAGAGCGCTGAGTGGATTTGCTCTTACTTGCATACCATTGATCCAGGGGAGGGGGGGATTCATTTCTGTCATGTGATCTCTGCTCCTTTCTGGGGGTCAGACAGTGGCTGGAGCTTATGTTCCCGGGGATGCTAGATTTCTCCCACCATGTCAGTGTCTGCTGAGGTGTTGTCAAGTGGGAAAACTTGCTCGTAGCAACCAATCACAGCTCAGCTACTTTTAACCAGCTCTGGAGAAATGAGAGATGCTTAGTGGTTGGTTGCAAGGAAAACTGTTGATCATAGCAACCAATCACAGCTGAGCTTCTTTTGAACAGCTCTGGTGAATTGAAAGATGCTTCGTGATTGGTTGGTGATACACACATACATACATTCAGTTTTATATATAGAGTGTCAGGGTCACGTGTGTCTGGACGCAGAGAGTACCGCAAGGCGAACCCATGACACGCGTGACCCTGGATACACTGCCTCCAGTAGGGCGAATTTAAATAATAATAAGACGTGCAGCTGGATACACCTCCTCCAACTGGCGAATTTAGATATTACACGTATATACAAGTCTGGAAACCCCGCCTCCAGTAAGGCGAATTTAAACAATAAGGAGGAACCTGGGTAACATTAACAATGGTGGGCCCTGCAATAGGGAATAGGGAAGTGGAGACCTCCTGAACTCCCCTGAGCCAGTGTCCCTGCACTCCTAACGTTCCCTATGCCGGTTCCGCACCGGGCGACGCACAGGAACCTCAAAACCCTGACTCGCCCTGAACCTAAACCCTCACTAGGGAATTGGTCGGTGCGGAAACTAATCCCACCACTGCACTAAACACACATAAGGAAAATGACAATACAGGGGAAACACCACTTAGCTTTGCTCTGTTGCGTACGCTCCTAGCAACAGAGGCCACCACCTGTGTGCATCTTCTCCTCCACCTGGATCCGTCACCATAACTGGATCCTTCACCATAGTGCAGCCTTGGAGCAGAGTCCACCACCAATTGCAGAAGTCCATTAACAGAGTCCCAAAGATGAGTTCAGCTCCTGCCCAAAAAGTCCAGCATGCTTGAGTCCAGCTCTCAGCAACCAAGTCCCGCATGCTGAGTGCAACTCTCTCCATAGTCGTCACTCCACCAAGCCATGCAAGCACTTCCTGCCGACACCATAAACTGTGACTCCACCACACCATGCCAGCCCTTCTTGCAGACCACCTAGCTGCTACTCGTCCCCTCTGGCTGGGCTGCGCAGGACTCATGTTCAGCTCCTTCCTCACCCAGGCTTGCTTCCCAAATGACGAACACAATATCACCATCCATGATTAAACCCACCTGGCTCCCTTTTATAGAGCCTAACACCTGATTTGTAATTAAGTGCACATTAAACCAAAGAAACTAAAATGCACTACCACACACCACCACCGGGGCAACTTAGAATGAACGACACCACGTGTAATAATTCTAATGGCCACCGGGGGCAATCAACCCACTTTGGCACCAAGCCAAAGGAAAAAAAAGTTCACTTTGTCCATTTAACTTGTCAGATCCAGCCTGGATCATGACATAGAGATAGGAAATATACTGGTGGCATTAAGAAAACAGTAATCTACATATCATAAAAAAATGCTTCACCTTACAAAAGTTTTTATTGTACCTGTCATGATTTGTAGTCTTGCCCTGTCCTGTATTTTGTATAATATGTCATTTAACTTTCCTCTGGTTCATTTGCTGTAAATTAACCATGTCTCCTTCCCCCAATACTTTGCAATGTCTTGTGATGTACCTGGACCATAATCTAATTTAGGCTTGTGTCAACAGCTAGTGGAACTTTGGCTATTGTTTTCCTAAGCAGAAGATAACCTACAATACACATCCTGTAGACTAAGTGGAGCCCTTACATTTCTAGAATCTTCTGATGGACCAAACCATTGAATAGTAGGTGTGACCCCTACCCCCCTTCAGATGGACTGATCCCAGGAGCCCTGACAATACATTCTTGCTTTAAGATCAGATGTGAGTTGGATGCTAAAAGAGAAGGACGAGGCTGTCTGAGGAAGCTTCGGCCTCTGTGTGATCGTGGTGGATTTCTGGGACTCTTAAAGGACTATGGTTTTGTGATCTGGCACAAGGATTGTCGGGAGGTGCCCCCGAATCAGTTTCCTCTGGACTTATTTTGGGACTCTGCAAATTACCTTCGTGTTGTTCCTGTTTTTTGGTCAATAAATCTGTTGGATTATTCCCAGGCCTGTTGTCCCTCCTTGCTCTGGAGAATACTCCCGTCACAAACTGGTTGGCAGCGCTGGGATCAGAGCAGAAGGAATGGAGGACAACGGCCCATCAACATCTGGAACCAGCACCGCAGAGTACAAGAACTGGACTGCGGTGAACCTACAAACAAAGGCCCGTGAACTGGGAGTCAGCTGCAAGGGACTCTCCAAGGAGCAGCTGATTGAGGCTTTGGAAGCAATTCGCCTGCAAGATGATGCTGAGGAAGGATCCTCACAGCAAAGAGAGGAAAGGCGGCAGCCGGAGGTAAATACCCAAAAAAGTCAGTGGGTTGTGTGGTACGAGGAGGAGATGGCCTTGCTGGGAGAAGAGGCTACCATAGAAGATAAGAGGGAGGTCATGCGCACAGCCAAGGAGAGGCAGCGCAGGATGGAGGAGAGGGCAATGCTGGAGAGGGAGATCACTTTGGAGGCAGCGAGAAGCTCCAGACAGACTGTACCCACAGCATCCCCCATGAGGGAACTCCCCAGAGTGTCCCGCAAAGACTTCAAGCCGTTTAATGAGGCTTCCGGTGACATTGAGGGCTTCTTCCTGGACTTTGAGCATCAGTGTCGATTAATGGAAGTCCCGGAAAGGGAGCGCGTCCGACATCTAGTGGGGCTCTTAGAGGGTGGAGCTGCCGCAGCCTATAGAGCTATGGACCCTCGGTTGAACTGTGAGTATGCGGAGATTAAACAGACTATTCTAGAACATTATGCTGTGACCCCAGACACTTACAGGACTCAGTTCCGTACTTTAGCCTGTGATGAGGAAGTGTCCTTCAAGATGTATGCTCACAAACTCAAACATATATGTCATCGCTGGCTGGAGGCAGAGGAGGCCATAACCTGGGAAACGTTCCTGCAGGTCATCCTAAAAGAGCAGTTTTATTTTAAGTGCCCCGCTGAGATCCGGGAATGGGTGCGTGAAAGGAGACCAGCAACAGTGGAGGAAGCTGCAGCTCTAGCTGATGAGGCTCTCACCATCAAGCCTCAGTGGAAAAAATTACTACTCAGGGAGAAAAACACTACCAGCCCCCCAACGCTGGCGGCCCCTGGTCCTTCTGCCTCCAATATTCACCATCCCACTAGACCATCAACTCATGGTGACCTTCGTGTGACTGTGCCTCGCATTACTCCTGCTCCACCTTTGGGACTACGACGTGGAGGAAGAATCCCAGAGCGCAGATGCTATGGATGTGGGCAGCCCGGGCATATGCAATTCCAATGTCCAGGTGTACGGAGGCAGAACACCTACAGACCGCCTTTGCCTGTTCATTATCTACAGCCCCCCTCACCTGGAGAAGAGATGGATTCAGTGCCTGATGACTTTCCAAGTGACTCTGATATCCTGGCTTCCCTACCAGGAGTCTATGGGGTGCGAGCCCCAGCCACCTGTTCTTCTGATCTTCAGCACAAACATCTACAGGAGGTCGTGCTGGATGGTCAAAAAGTTGTTGGCTTCCGTGACACTGGGGCTTTTCTCACCATAGCCGATCCCCGAGTAATTCAACCAGAAGCAATTCAAAAGGGACCAGGAATTGCCATTGAATTGGCTGGAGGTACCCAGAGATATATTCCAAGAGCGAGTGTGACCCTGGATTATGGCTTTGGGGCCAAACAATGCACGGTCGGTGTGATGAGCGGCCTCCCTGCAGACGTTCTTCTAGGAAATGATGTGGGGAATCTTCATTGCCACTTTGTCGGTGCGGTAACCCGAAGTCAAGCCAAGAGAGCAGCAAATGTGGACGTGTACAACCCTTCCATGGAAATGAGGCCACCAGAACCGCCGTCACAGCCGGTGAGTGATTCTTCTTGTGGGGATAATATGAATGTTACCTGGGATAAAGTTCAGTTTAGACAAGAAGTGGAGACTGACCCCACCCTAGCTAGTTTTAGAGCTCGAGCTGAAATAGGGCAGCTAGGGGAGAATGGAGAAAGAATTATCAGAGAAAATGGACTTCTGTATCGGGTTACCAATGCCGACTCCCTAGATAAGCCCTGGACTTATAGCAAACAGCTGATTGTTCCTCAGAAATACAGAATTCCCCTATTACACCTTGCTCATGATATTCCTACTGCTGGCCATCAAGGCAAAACCCGCACCGAGAGGCGATTGACTCAATCTTTCTATTGGCCTGGGATTTCCCAAGCAGTGGCGCATTTCTGCCGAACTTGCGACATATGTCAGCGTAGAGGGCGACCCGGAGATCACCCAAAGGCACCCCTGCAACCGCTCCCTATAATAGAAGAACCCTTTCAAAGAGTAGCTGTTGATATCATTGGACCTCTGGCTAAACCAAGTAAATCTGGAAAGCAGTACATTCTCACTGTTGTGGACTATGCCACCCGATATCCAGAAGCGGTGGCCTTGTCAAGTATTTCTGCAGCCAAGGTGGCCGAGGCCCTGGTTACCATTTTCACCAGAGTAGGATTTCCCAGTGAGATCTTGTCGGACCAAGGCTCCCAGTTCATGTCAGAGCTGGTCCAGTGTCTGTGGCGCACCTGTGGAGTACGAGCGATCCGCACGACCCCGTATCATCCCCAAACAAATGGACTTTGTGAACGATTTAATGGCACTCTGAAGAATATGCTGAGGGCCTTCACTGTCAGAGATTCAAACTGGGAGAAGTACCTACCCCATCTCTTGTTTGCCTATCGGGAAGTTCCCCAGGAGTCCACTGGGTTCTCCACCTTTGAACTACTCTATGGAAGAAAGGTCCGAGGACCCTTAACCCTGCTCAAGGAATACTGGGAAGGGCAAGTTGAAGATACAGGGGCCCCTGTTGTCCCTTATGTCCTAAAGCTGCGAGAAACCCTGGCCCAACTTGCTAGTTTTGCCCAGAGTCATGTGCGGATGGCTCAAACCAGACAGAAGACATGGTATGACCGTAAAGCACGCTACCGGGAGTTTGTAGAAGGACAACAGGTCTTAATGATTGTTCCCCATCGGCAGAATAAACTGCAGACAACATGGGAGGGTCCCTTCCGGGTTCTCAGAAAACTGAATGACACCAATTACCTTCTTGCTTTAGATGATCAGGGGCTAAGACAAAAGACTGTCCATGTGAATATGATTAAGGAGTACCATGACCGGACCCTTCCAATGATAGCAGGCTGTCGGCTAGCTTCAGAGGACGGTCAAGAGGATGAGGACTCCCTACCTGATCTCGTGGAAGCAGCGAGAGCCCCATCCACTGTGGAACAGGTTCCTCTGGGAGATCACCTGGATTCCTTACAGAAAAACCAGATGCTGGGAGTGCTTCAACAGAGACGTGCTGCTTTCTCATCCCAACCAGGTCGAACCACCGTCACCCAACATCATGTGGACACTCAGGGCATCCGTCCCATACAACAGGCTCCTTACCGGGTACCTGAATCAGTTCGAAACACCATGTAGCACGAACTGGAGGAGATGCTACAGTTTGGGGTAATCCAGGCCTCCCATAGCCCTTGGGCCTCTCCTGTGGTGTTAGTACCCAAGAAGGATGGGAGTACTCGATTTTGTGTGGACTATCGACGACTAAACGACCATACCGTCAGTGATCCTTACCCAATGCCTCGTATTGACGAACTTCTAGACCGACTGGCTGGATCCCGATATGTCACTATCTTTGATCTCAGTAAGGGATACTGGCAAATCCCTCTGACGGAGGAGGGGAGAGAACGGTCCGCTTTTATAACCCCCTTTGGTCTGTATGAATTCCTAAATATGCCCTTTGGAATGAAGAATGCCCCGGCCACCTTCCAGAGAATGGTGGACCAGATCCTCCGGGGATGTGGTGACTTTGCTTGTGCCTACTTGGATGATATCGCCATCTTCAGCCAGACGTGGGAGGAACATCTGAACCAAGTAGCCGTTATTCTTGACCTGCTTCTTGCAGCAGGCCTAACCATTCGACCAGATAAATGCCAATTGGGGATGGGTGAAGTCCAGTACCTAGGGCATAGAGTAGGAGGAGGGAAGCTCCGTCCCGAACCTGCCAAAATCCAGGCTATTAGAGACTGGCCTGTACCCCAAACTAAGAAACAAGTTATGGCTTTTTTGGGCACTGCCAGTTATTACCGAAGATTTGTTTCTCATTTCAGCACTGTGGCCAAGTCTCTTACCGACCTGACCAAGAAAACGATGCCCCGGCTGGTGATCTGGACTCCAGCCTGTGATGAGGCTTTTAACCAGCTGAAGGACGCTCTGGTCTGTGACCCTGTTCTGGCTGCTCCAGACTACAAGAGGAGATTCATTGTGCAGACGGACGCCTCTGCTTATGGACTGGGAGATGTCCTCAGCCAGGTGAATGCAGCTGGGGACGAGCACCCCATTGCCTACCTCAGCCGGAAACTGCTGGACCGAGAAGTGGCCTATACAACTGTTGAAAAAGAATGTCTGGCTGTAGTGTGGGCCCTTAGGAAACTAAGGCCGTATCTGTATGGACGAGAATTCACTGTCATTACTGATCACAATCCCCTCACCTGGCTGAACAGAGTCTCTGGGGACAATGGACGCTTACTACGATGGAGCCTGGCACTGCAGCCCTATAACTTTACCATACAGTATAGAAGAGGCAGCCAACACCAAAATGCAGATGGACTGTCCAGGCAAGAGGAGCCCTGAGTCCTGTCAGCCATGCCTGTGTGTGCTTAACCAGTGACCTGTAGAGGTCCCTAGTACGTACACAAATTGGGAGGGGAAGGGATTGTCATGATTTGTAGTCTTGCCCTGTCCTGTATTTTGTATAATATGTCATGTAACTTTCCTCTGGTTCATTTGCTGTAAATTAACCATGTCTCCTTCCCCCAATACTTTGCAATGTCTTGTGATGTACCTGGACCATAATCTAATTTAGGCTTGTGTCAACAGCTAGTGGAACTTTGGCTATTGTTTTCCTAAGCAGAAGATAACCTACAATACACATCCTGTAGACTCAGTGGAGCCCTTACATTTCTAGAATCTTCTGATGGACCAAACCATTGAATAGTAGGTGTGACCCCTACCCCCCTTCAGATGGACTGATCCCAGGAGCCCTGACAATACATTCTTGCTTTAAGATCAGATGTGAGTTGGATGCTAAAAGAGAAGGACGAGGCTGTCTGAGGAAGCTTCGGCCTCTGTGTGATCGTGGTGGATTTCTGGGACTCTTAAAGGACTATGGTTTTGTGATCTGGCACAAGGATTGTTGGGAGGTGCCTCCGAATCAGTTTCCTGTGGACTTATTTTGGGACTCTGCAAATTACCTTCGTGTTGTTCCTGTTTTTTGGTCAATAAATCTGTTGGATTATTCCCAGGCCTGTTGTCCCTCCTTGCTCTGGAGAATACTCCCGTCACAGTACCAAAATAATTTCACATGCAAAATAGAAACCAAAATATGAGCAGCAATTACAAGTGCTTGACATTAGACTGTCGGTGATACGATTTTTCAGGGTTGTCCCTATATAACATCCAACAGTAATCTGCCATCATTGAGTCATTCCTAAAGCCCTGGTAGCGGTGCTCCATTACTTTAATGTCCTGGTGAAACCGCCCGCCTTGTTCATCACTTACATCCCCAAGATTTTGAGGGAAGAAATCTAAATGTGACTGTAACAGAGAGTCACCGCCAGCCTGTACACATGTGCCATACTGTAATCCAGCTTACATTAGCAGTCGTTGCCCTGTGTCTGGTGGGGGCATGCTTGTCTTTGTTCCACTCTGCAGGGGGCATCTGCAATACACAAACCTGTACAGAGACTGCAGACAGGGCTTCTGGAATGTTCTTAAGGGCCTGTCACACTAGCGATGTTATAGCGATATCGCTGTGTCTGATACCTCCAGCCGCTCCCCCGCTGGTTATCGCTGATCGCGTGAGAACGTCCTGGACCGTTTCTCGTCGGGCGCTTCCTGCTGTGACGACGAGCGACGCCTGGACGCGGGCGGGAGGACGTCAGGATCGCCACGTCTGACAGGTAAGTAGCAACCCCCGACCCCTGCGATGTCGCTGGTGAGATCTGCCTGTGTAGCGATGCCCCAGAGATCCTGACCGCGTCATATCGCTGGTGCATCGCTAAGTGTGACAGCACCTTTAGTCCTTGGACTAGCTATGTTAAAGGGGGTGGGTGTTGGGATCAGCCCTTTTGTTGGGTAGAAATACCAAGAGTGGTAGGACAATGAGGCACATGGTCAGTTAGTTGGTGCTGTGGGCTTTGAAGGACAGGGATCTGCAGCTGTGTCTGGATCCTGGTATCATGTATGGAGCTTGGAGATTATTTTGCCACATGGAATTGTGATGTCTCAACACCCTGCTGGGTCTGAGGACTGAATCTAAGGACTGTTGTGTGGTGACCTGCGAAGGGCTGGGATCTTATGTTGAGGCGAGATCCCAGTGACCGTGTGTATTGTTAGAAGCTGCCACATGGAACTGTGTTGTGTCCCTGATCTGCTGGATCCCTTAAATTCACCCAAGGACTATTCCTATATTTTGCTGGCGTCAGATTGCCAGGTGGCGCCCCCGGATCTGCTCTCTTTGTGTGGACTCATTGTGGACTCATTACGGACGCTGCAGAATTACTTTCATTTGTGTTTTCCCAGTTCCCTGTTCCAATAAATCTCGTTGGATTGTTTATTGGCCTGGTGTCTCTTCCTGCTCTATCGCGTACCCCGTCACAGTGAATGC
The DNA here is from genome assembly GCF_039654945.1 of Dendrobates tinctorius. Taxonomy (NCBI): domain Eukaryota; kingdom Metazoa; phylum Chordata; class Amphibia; order Anura; family Dendrobatidae; genus Dendrobates; species Dendrobates tinctorius. The sequence goes on along the minus strand of NW_027361806.1, from coordinate 30,243,932 downwards.
AAAAAGTGCATTTTCAGAGACATGCGACATCCAAGACACTGGTATGCATTTAGCAGCTCCTCAACACCTTCAGCATATTCTGGAGATTTTTGTTTTCCTAAGAAGTTTTCACAGATCCACTTGAAGCTTTTCCAAGATCTCAGTTTCTTATCATTTAGAGTTCCTTCAAACACATCATCTCTCATAAGCTCTCTCATCTGAGGACCAACAAATCCCCCTTCCTTCAGTTTTGCTGGTGAAATGATGGAGAATTTCTGTGAAATTGTGGAGTGTGTCAGTGACTGCCTTCTGGACATCTGTCAGGTCAGCAGTCTTCCCCATGATTGTGGAGCTACTGAAACAGACTAAAGGCCCTTTTACATTTAGCGATGCACCAGCGATCCGACCGGCGATCCGACCCGGTCAGGATCGCTGGTGCATCGTTAAATGATCGCTAGTGAGCTGTCACACAGGCAGATCTCACAGCGATGCAGCAGCGACGCAGCGCACGATACTCACCTTTCACACACAGCGATCCAGACGTCCTCCCGCCCGCGTCCAGCGTCACTTGTCTCACACAGCAGGAAGCAGACGACGAGAAATGGAGCCGCCCGATCTCGCGCGATCAGCGATGGACAGCGGGGGGGCGGTCGGAGGTAAGTATCACACATAGCGATATCTCTATATGTAAAACCCCCTTTAGGGACCTTTATAAACACTTAGGAGCCTTTGCATGGCTTTTTGTTAATATTTCTAATTTCCTGAGATAATGACTTTTGGGTTCTCATTGGCTGTAAGCCATAATCATCAACATTACCAGAACCCGTGACACAGATCCCTCTGTGTGTAATGACTCTACAGAATAGAGGAGAGTCACTGTCTGTATTGAAGAACTGAAATAAATTCACTTTTTGATGATATTCTCATTTAGTGAGAAGCTCCTGTAGGCATGTTGCAGGGATTGATAACCAAGTAGCTGAGGCGCTGTCTCATTTTCAGCTCAACAGGTTCCAAGACGAAGTGGGAGGAGAATGTCCCTATTTGCTGTGGAATCTGTTGGAGGTGCAGTGTCTGACTTAGGGGGGTTTTACATTTGCGTTAAAGGCCGCGTGTCGGCCTGCGCATGGCCGCCGCTAAGCCCCGCCCCCTGCCGTGCCTCCGCCGGTAGCTCCGCCTCCGGGCGCATGACGCTGCATGCGTCATGCGTCCCCTATCTTTATCACTGAGGACGCAGGCCGTGCGCATTGTGAATGACAGACCGAATTCACACAACACAACAACCTACCCAACTGTTCAAGAGAAACCGGTCTCCTTCTATCCCGACTTACTGACCCTTTCCGAAAACCCTTACTACAAAATCCTTCATTACATCCTTCACCCCTTCCACTTTAAACAATAATGCCAACGCCGCTGATCTCTGCATCACTGCTGACACCGATCTCTGGACACAAAATCCTGCCCCAAAAAGGATAATACTAAAAACAACCTATCTCCATCTGAAGAATTCATGTCTGCATCAACACCAAAATCATCTCACTGCACCCAAACACACTGATAGTGGCTCCACGTAGCCTCCGTCACCAATTGCCTAATTAAGGCCGGTTTCACATTTGTGTCAAAGGCTGCAGCGTCGGCCTGCGCAGGCCGCCGCTAAGCCCCGCCCCTGCCGCGCCTCCGCCGATGGTGCGCCGACCAGCTCCAAACGCAACCTGTTGCAATTTGGTTGCGCTCGGCGCACCGTCAAAAGGACGCAGTACTCATTGTATGCATTCATTTTTTGCACTTATCATATCATTTTTGCAGGATGCAGCCGGGCCTCTTTTTGTTGGCTCGGTCTATTGGGGCGTCTGTCACTGTGTGCTGCATATTATAGTGCTGGAGCAGCCCGCCTGAGAATACTATGGGCGTCACTAATAGGTTGCAAGCCAGACACTTTGCATCACACTTACATGTCTGGCTGGCGTCCTATGCAAGCCTTATCTATGTGCATTTTTCCTACTAGGCAGCCACCCCTCCATGGTCTGGAAGGTGTGGGGTGGTTGTTTTTCTCAGTAGTTTGCACCTGAGCTGCCCCTTGCCTTTATTAATGGAGGCCTACTGCATCCTGCTAGATGTGCATTTGTCATCAGACAGGGTTTTGGGAAGGTCATATCTTGTGGTATGAGTTTTATTGCATGTGGGAGGAAATCATCTTGGAGTTAGATCATCCCGGGTGTTAGAATCTGTTCAGCTTCTGACTATCCGCCATTTTCTTGTAGTGTTCGGGCAGCTGGTCTTTTCCCCCTGGTGCTGGGTTGTCTTGGGTCAGGTGATTGTATCACCCTTTATTAACCTGCACCTGTCTCCCATTCCTTGCTGGACAACAGTGTTAATCCGCTTGAAGTCTGGCTTGGAGCCTTGCTTTGCCTTCTGTGTGTGTTTTATTTGTGCAGTTCTGGGACCTCTGGTTCTGCTAGTCTTAGGGTCCCGTTACACTAAACGACACACCAGCAATCCCGACAACGATATGACCTGGTCAGGATCACTGGTGAGTCGCTACATGATCGCTGGTGAGCTGTTAAACAGGCAGATCTCACCAGCAATCAGCACCAGCGACGACGCGGGTAACAAGTGCGCTTAGTTACCCGCTGTTTACCTTGGATACCAGCTCCCAGCGTCTGCTTACAGCGCTGGGAGCTCACTGATCGATGGTCTCCCGCGGCCACACGCAGCGATGCGCGCTGGCCAGCGGGAGACCATCGATCAAAAAATGGCCCAGGACATTAGAGCACGATCAACGATAGCCAGCGGGGGGGGCGGTCGCCGATACCTGTCACACACAGCGAGATCGCTGTTGCATCACAAAACTTGTCACTCAGCAGCGATCTCGCTAAGTGTGACCGGGGCTTTAGTTTCTGTTTTCAGTTTGTTTCTGCAGCTTCCTCTTTGTTTTCTATTAGGAGGTGACCCGCATTTGTACCCAGTCCTTAGATCTTTCAGGGACCCCCTTCCCCCGATCTATAGGTCTTCGCTTGAGATTAGCCTAGGATCGTCGGTGGGTCTATTCACAAGGAATGGGTTGCCCACTCCATCGTAGGGTATCAGCCTAGTCGCAGGTCAGAGTCAGTTCTCCCCCTCCTACCCTAGTCCTGTGCTGCAGGACCGTATCACCGGGAGCTAATCAAGGATATTAAGTTTGATCTTTTAAGGTTATGGTCCTCCTATCTGGGGATTATTATTGTTTGGTGGGACATTGTGTCCTTCAAACCACAAGTCCAAACACTTGCCACCTCCTATCGCCTCCAACTTAAAAATATTTACAGAATCTGTTGCTTCCTCAGCACTCAATCTACTAAAACTCTTTTACATGCCCTCATTGTCTCCCACCTTGACTACTGCAACACCCTCCTCTGTGGCCTCCCTGCTAACTCTCTTGCACCACTCCAGTCCTCAATTCTGCTGCCCGACTAATCCACCTCTCTTCTCCCCTGTCTTTTCCCTCTACAAATCGCTCCACTGGCTCCAAATTCCCCAACGAATCCAGTTCAAACTACGAACACTGACCTACAAAGCCATCCACAACCTCTCCCCTCCCTATATCTCTGAACTAATCTCCCAATACCTTCCCTCACGTAATCTTCGATCCTCTCAAGACCTCCTACTCTCCTCCACACTTATTCGTTCCTCACACAACCGCCTCCAAGATTTCTCCCGAATATCCCCTATCCTCTGGAATGCCATGCCTCAACACGTCCGATTATCCATCACCCTCGGATCCTACACATGGAACCTGAAAACCCATCTCTTCAGGAAAGCCTACAGCCTACAATAAACCATACTGCCACCTCATCACCACCAGAGCTGCTGCACCCCGACCTTCTGTCTCTTCCCCACTATCCCGTAGAATGTAAGTCCACAAGGACAGGGTCCTCTCCCCTCTGTACCAGTCCGTCATTGTAAATTTGTTTACTGTTAACGATATCTATAACTTTGTATGTAACCCCCTTCTCATGTACAGCACCATGGAATTAATGGCGCTATAGAAATAATAATAATAATAACAACAACACTGTGGCTTGGATGAGCTGGAGATATGGAAAACTGGTGGAGCCGATCAATAAGACCAGGATCAAAGTCAACAAAACAGTGGCTCGTTTCGTGGCAGGGAATAGTTGTATAGTGATGAGGCACAAGAATTTGGAGGTGCCTTCAAGGGAACATTTGAGGTCAGATGGGGTTCATCTCAACGCGATCGGGATGGATTTATGAATGCAAGGTTTAAGAGATGGCATCGAACAAGCCTTGGGGTTTGGGGGACCAGGACACGTAAGGTATCACGTAGCCAGGTCTGTGGCGGGGGATAGGCCTGGTTCAGAGGCTGGTTAGTGGTAATGTCCGTTTTGGTAGGAAGTCACTAGTGGGGAATAGTGGATCTATTACACGTCTAGTTAAATTGCGGGTGTACGTCCTGCAAGGGGAGGGGTATCAATACCTCATCCGTGGGCCGGTGTGTTGTGGCCAGGGAGATCTGTTGGGTGTTGCTTCTGGACCAGACTTATCGGATGTAATTTATATATAATATTTACATAGTTATTGTTTATAATGTTCTCGGCGCCATTGTTGTAGCTGACACAGGTTGTGAGTATAATATTTAATAAAAGGCTGCTGTGGCCATGTAACCCAAGTCACCAGTAGTTGTGTGTTATTTAAAGGGGGTTGGATAAGAAGTAATTATTGTGGAAGGTGCGACTAAATCCCTTCTTGGATTGCCCAGATGTAGAATCTTGCATTTCTCCCTGTTGAATACCAATAGTCGCTGCCCATTGTTCACACTTATCCAGATCCTTCTGAATCCTTTCTCTGTCTTCTCTAGTGTAAAGGCAGAAGCGTCACCGATTTTGTGATGCAACAGCGATCTCACAACATGTGACACGTGGCGGCGCCCGGCCCCGCTGAGATCTCGCTGATCGTGCTCGAATGTCCGGGGCCATTTTTTCATCGCTGGTGTCCCGCTGGCCGGCAGGCATCGCAGAGTTTGACGCCGATGGGCGACCTCGTTGGTGACGCAGAACTCGGACGCAGGCGGGAGTCGTCTGAATAGCCGCTGTGTGACAAGATACCAACGACCGAAATAGTAAATACCAGTCGATGTAGTGGTAGTTGTAGTTTAGGAATTTATAATTAGACTATTATCCGAGTAACACAATGGAGGCTTGGGAGATGTGATTGATATCTCATCGTTGGTGAGATCTTCCTGTGTGGCAGCTTATAGCAACCATGTAGCGATGCACCAGCGATCCTGACCGCGTCCTATCGTTGTCAGGATCGCTGGTGCGTCGCTAAGTGTAACGGTACCCTTAGTTATCCCTCCTAGCTCTGCAAATTAGATTAGTTTACCTTCAGTTCCCTTATCTAGATCATTTATAAAAGTGTTGACCAACACTGGGGTCAGGACATAGCCTTGTGGTCCCCACTTATAACACTGAGGCCAGGACAGAGCCTTGTGGTCCCCATGGGTCGCCCTCCCAGGGCTGTGGGGTACTCGGTACCGGGCCGGTGTCGGGAATGTGTCACAGCAGTGGTGACCCGGTCCGTGGCCCTGGGCGCCCAAGTAATGGGGAGATGTAATTAATAGTGGAATAGTTTGTGACGCCACCCGTGGTGTTTGGCAATTATGGTGTTAGGCCAACGCTGCATACAGATCCGCTGGGACTGATGGTATGTGCAGCTTAGATGGTAAAGCTCCCCACAGGTGGAGCTGTAGTCCCAGGGCAGTGTAGATGTAACCGGCTCGGGGATGTAGCAGTGCTGAAAGCGTAGGGAACAGACAAGACCCAGCGGTTGTAGTTTCTGTACCTTTACTGAGTATATGCAGTCCAGGGTCCTGATTACAGATGGTGTTGGAGCAGGCTAGCCTGGAAGCAGATCAGGATTCTCTCTCAGCAGAAGGGCTGTGCAGTCTCCGTCCTAGCGCCTTGTGGTGTGAAACACTCCAGTACTTAGTTACTCTGAAATGCCTCCTGTCAGATGTTCCTAGAACTATACTTGTATGACAGACAGCTGTAGCCTCTCTCGGGGACTCCTCTCTTAAGTCCTGGCTCACTAGTCAATTGCTGTTGTGTCCCAAGTCTTTGCTGGGAGCAGAGCATTTACAGCCTCCTACTCCTCTGGTATCTGTGGTAGGACCGTCAGTATCCGTACCACCGTGGAGACCAGGCTCCAGTTCGTGCGCTCTCAAGCTGAGGGAGCTCGCCTTCTGCAGCTCAACCTCCAGCTTCGCACCTCCCGTCTGCACACTTCACCCTCCACAGACTATCTGCCCCTTCTTCCTCCTGGCCCTCAGAGGACACTCCTCTCCAGAATCCTGGTTCAGAGCTCCCCCTGCTGGCCCGGAGTGGAACTGTGTTGCATGCATTAGGTTAACTGCTGGAGAGACCCATCACTGCTTCCAAGACTGGCATTACCCTCCCCTGGAGGAAGGCAAAGCCAGTGTGGCGACCATACTCCTGGGGGCGCCACACCCACTTATAACACTGAGGCCAGGGCAGATCCTTGTGGTCCCCACTTATAACACTGAGGCCAGGACAGAGCCTTGTGGCAACTCAGTGGTATGAGTAGTGGTTTTGGAAGCAAGCCCACTTTGTGCCGTTACCTGCGTTACCTTCTGCCGAAACCTTGGCTCACTTGTTTATACAGCACATAGTTCAGTTGCATGGAGTGCCTGTGAACGTGGTGTCGGACAGGGGTGTGCAATTTGTGGCCAGGTTTTGGAGGGGTTAATTTCAGGTGCCGGGGTCAGTTTCAGTTGTACAAAAGCTTCAAGGGGTCAGCCGGGGGGAAAGAGAAAGTCACTGACCCCGGGCACCTGAATTTAACCCCTGTAGGTGTGGCTGGACTCCCCTTCTCCTTTAGTCCCATTGGTCAGTTGGGCATCCCAATCTGTGCATCACCTGTGGAGTGGTGGAAGGGGGAACTGGGCACTGAATCGTATTTCCCTCTAGCTTTAGTTATATGGGCGCCGCAGTCAGAGACAGGTTCCTAAGGCTGGTTTCACACTTGCGTTTTTTAGCGCTGCGCCTCGTGCGCTATCGTGCGCATGCGCATTGCTCCCCTATGTTTAACATGGGTGCGCATGGTCTAGCCTTTTTTAGTACTTTAGATGGGGCGTCCGGCCACATCTACAGGGGTTAAATTCAGGTGCGGGGTCAGTGACTCCACAAGGTGCCCTCACCCACCAGAGCAGCTCTGGGTTTTTCGACTGGGCACCCATCATGGGGCGCCGCACCGCAGCCGCATCTTCAGCTTCGCGTCCGCATGCCTCCCGGGTGCAGGCTGGGATGCGCCAAGGCCCAGGCCACTGCAGACATCGCCCAACTTCCGGCGTGTCACTTCCAGGCTCCGCCCACATCCCAGAATCACTTCCTGTGGCCATCCAGCACCGTTCCTCCTGCAGGCACAGCCGTGCTGCCTGCACAGGGATACAGGGCAGAAGTCACTATATACAGCTGCAATGCACGCTTATCGGTCCACCCCGACTGATGAGCGCGATCTACAGCTTCACCCAGCCTGTAGCAGTTATTGCACCAAACCCCACTAATGCATCCATTGAAATCCCAATACTCTCCCCCTACAATACACGACCCATAATATGGCACCCCAGTGTGGTATAACTATGGCCCATAACCCAATAAATGAACCACTTGCCACATATAAAAACACCCCCATCTCACCTCATAGCCACAGGCATAGACGCCGCAGGTCCGCCCCACCCTCCTCTGATGATTCCCAACATCATTACCGCTGTCCCTCTAAAAAACGATCCTCCCATTGCCGTCACATACACAGCTCACACAGGAGCCGCCACAGATCTGGGTCCTCTAGATGGTGTTCCCCATCCACATCCGAAGTGGTCCGACGCATCGCAGAGTCCTGATAGGCGGGAGCGGGGCCATGACAGAAGCCAGCGGTCACATGCTCCATCATTGGCTGCGAGACCTATCCCCATCTCCCAGGGCCTCCAGCCAACTCAAGAAACAAATCATCCCCAAAGCAGGAGACCGTGTTCCTCCAACAACTGAAGTCACCCGTCCTGCGTCAGACAGCGGTGAGTGTCGCGAAGCCAACGAAAACCGCGCAGCACATAACACAGGGGGGAACACGCTAGCCTCTGCTATTAAGGCGCTCGTTACATAGCGAGGCGACTCCACAGTCAGTGAGTTTACACAAGGACGCCTTTTTCTGTGGAATCAGCCCTCTAGGTGCACGCATAGATCAGGAGACCAGACCGAAAATATGGAGGAATGATTGTCAATATATGGTCGTTATTATCAGCTGATCAACAGACAGTGGATAGAGAAAGGAGGACGAGCGAACGGGTGTATGATAGCAATAGACCGAACGTGGCACAAACCATGGACATCTGGCTCCAGGCGTTTGCAGTTCCGGGCTGTATTATGGGCCAGAACCATCCGGAACACTGCTCCGAATTGTATATATATATCAAGATCTGATGTATAATTCATATAACTCCCATGGCGGTTCCTCCTGGTGGCGGTATGACGAGGAGTTCCGCAGGCGGCTGGCCCTGCAGCCCGATCTAGGCTGGGGAGTTAAAGCGACAGACGTGTGGTTATGACTGACGCGTCACAGAAGCAGCCACAGGTCAACACTCAGTGATCGTACGAAAACCCGGGGCCTGCTGGCTATTCAACGACGCGTTATGCAGATATAAGCGCGACTGGTCAGCGTGCGGGGGGACACCCAGCGTCAATGTGCACCCGTCAGGCAAACAGGGCGCCTACAAGGCATAGCCCTGGTGAGCGTAAGCGCTCGTTGGGGTTGTCTTCTCTTTCTCTGAGAATTGTGGTGCGGCTCCTCTCCTCTCGCTCGCTGTCCATGGAGGGGAAGAGCGGCACCTTTCTGGAGAGGAGGGTAAGTTCAGCTGCCAAGTTGCTTGTCTATTTCTGTCTGTTGTACTTCTTGCTGGTTTGGCAGGACTGGCGGCTTTTCTTGCTCTCAGGGCAGGGAGGGGTGCGCACAAGTAAAAAAAAAAAAAGCAGCAACAAACAAGCATAAAACAAACTAATCCCATGAGTCAGATCATTAATCCGCTCGGAAGGCTGCTCGTTTATGGGCATCCGGAAACTGAATCTGGAGCTGCTCTCTGATTGGCTGAGGATCCCCCAACAGATAGAACTGTCAATCAAAGCATCTCTCCCCGAACGTGTCTGTGATTGACAGCTCCCTCCCCCCATATAATCCCGTCCATCTGCAGGATCCAGCTACACAACTCTAGGGGGTCACTATGCAGGACGGACACAGACCGGAGGCGCCTGTGCAAGAACCCTATATTGTGCATGCGACAAGCTGCTTGCTTACTTTGAGGTGTATGTGGCCCCTCACCTATGGGGCCCCTGTGCAGCTGCAGAGGTTCCACCAATGACATGTCCATGTGGCGCCCCCAGGAGTATGGCCGCCACAGTGACTTTGCCTTCCTCCACGGAGGGTAATGCCAGGCTTGGAAGCAGTGAAGGGTCTCCCTCGCAGTTAACCTATACATGCAACACAGTTCCACTCCAGGCCAGCAGGGGGGACTCTGAACCGGAATTGAGGGGAGCACTGCTCTCTGAGGGCCAAGAGGAAGGAGTGGTCAGTTAGTCTGAGGAGGTCCACGTGTGCAGACGTGTGGAGAGAAGCTGGAGGTTGAGCTGAGGAAGGAGAGCTCCCTCCCAGTGATAGCGCATGATCTGGAGTCTGGTCTCCACGGTTGTATGGATGCTAATGATCCTGCAACAGACACCAGAGGAGTAGGAGGCTGTAAATGCCCTACCCCCATCTAAGACTCGGAGGCACAACAGCACGGAGTGAGCCAGGAGAGGAATAGCGGCTACAGCAGTCTGCCATACGAGGAGTGACAGTAGAAGAGAATTAGGAGGAACTTCAGTGTAACTCAGTACTGGGAGTACTTCACTCAAATAAGCGCTAGGAAGGAGACTGCACAGCCCATCTGCTGAGCGAGAATCCTGAGCTGCTTCCAGGCTAGCCTGCTCCAGTACCATCTGTAATCAGGACCCTGGACTGCAGTTATCAAGTAAAGGTACAGAAATTGCACCCCGCTGTGTCTTGTCTGCTTCCTACCCTTCCGGCACTGCTACATCCCCGTGCCAACCACCTCTACACTGCCCTGGGACTACAGCTTCACCTGTGGGGAACTATTACATCTTTGCTGCACCCTACCATCAGTCCCAGCGGATCTGCATGCAGCGTCGGCCTAGCATCTCACTTGCCGAGCACCACAGGTGGCGTCACGAACTATTCCATTAACTACATTCCACCATTCAATCTCCCCTTTTTACATTGGGCGCCCAGGGCCACCGTCCGGGTCACCACTGCTGTGACACATCCTGCTGACACCGGCCCGGTACCGAGTACCCCACAGCCCTGGGAGGGCGACCCATCCACCCCTGAGATCCCAGGGATCCCAGAACCCCCCCCGAAAAGAGCAACCCTAGAGGGGTACATAAAGCAGCATCCTGCAGCTCGACCCACCCTGAGACCCTCCGCCCGATGCAGACGTCCCGGAGAATATTCAGGATCTGGGACCCGAATGACCGGCCTGAGGATTGGACAAAATAATCATTCCCATCCTTTAATCTGGAAGCTGAATGATCAGATGATCTGGACTATTGGAAACTCATAGAAAGATCTATAAACCTCAAATCTGTAACAGCAGAGAACTTCCAAAATACAAAGGGACCCCGACTCTGCTGCGGCCCCCCGTCCTACTGCAGTTCTGTGCCGGATTATCAGAGGCTGCACCCAGACTAAAAGCCCCAATGCAAAACTTGTGGGATAGAGGACAGTGGCCCTCACAGGCACCAGGGCCCAGCCACACCACTGCCCTTATGGTCAGGCATTGCCCTCTCGATCCATGATCTGCACGCGGGGATCTATGCTGTGGATGGACAGGGATGGGCCCCAGGAGCCCCAGGAGCCTGCTCCACCAAAGACCACACTGCAAATAAACGGCCCAATAAACCCATCGCAGCCTCTAATGCGAGTGTCACATCCCGCTGTAAATCACAGGAGTCTCATAAAGAGCCGGCATTACTGGCGATAATCAGCAGCAATGTGCAGCGCCCCCTACAGGTGTGATCAGCCCTGTCCTGCAGAGGGTGCCCCCACAGGTGTGATCAGCCCCATCCTGCAGGGGGCACCCCCTCCAGATGATCACTGATGATCATTGGCTGCAGGTATTTTGCACGCTGGCTGCAGGTCTTTTGCACGCTGGCTGCAGGTATTTTGCACACTGGCTGCAGGTCTTTTGCACGCTGGCTGCAGGTATTTGCACGCTGGCTGCAGGTATTTGTACGCTGGCTGCAGGTATTTGCACGCTGGCTGCAGGTATTTGCACGCTGGCTGCAGGTATTTGCACGCTGGCTGCAGGTATTTTGCACACTGGCTGCAGGTCTTTTGCACGCTGGCTGCAGGCATTTGCACGCCAGCTGCAGGTATTTTGCACACTGGCTGCAGGTATTTGTACGCTGGCTGCAGGTATTTTGCACACTGGCTGCAGGTATTTTGCACACTGGCTGCAGGTATTTGTACGCTGGCTGCAGGTATTTGCACACTGGCTGCAGGTATTTGCACACTGGCTGCAGGCATTTGCACGCTGGCTGCAGGTATTTGTACGCTGGCTGCAGGTATTTGCACACTGGCTGCAGGTATTTGCACGCTGGCTGCAGGCATTTGCACACTGGCTGCAGGTATTTGCACGCTGGCTGCAGGTATTTGCACACTGGCTGCAGGTATTTGCACGCTGGCTGCAGGTATTTGTACGCTGGCTGCAGGTATTTGTACGCTGGCTGCAGGTATTTGCACGCTGGCTGCAGGTATTTGCACACTGGCTGCAGGTATTTGCACACTGGCTGCAGGTATTTGTACGCTGGCTGCAGGTATTTGTACGCTGGCTGCAGGTATTTGCACACTGGCTGCAGGTATTTTGCACGCTGGCCGCAGGTATATGTGCATGGGTTGCAGACATTGGGTCACCAGTGCCACTTTCTGCCATTACTGTGCTTATTGGAGCTGGCACCCTGGGTTCCAGCACTTAGCCTGATCCATCTCTCAGGAGTTCGCTCTGGTCTCATTTTCATTCATCGGGGAGCACTGGATCAGTGATCATCTATGCACCTTCCAGAGAGGACAGTATAGTAAATAATTGCACCAACATATTCTGGATTGTCCTCACCCCAGTCCCCATTGGGCTCCTACAGCCGGAGGAGTCTGGGAGAATGAAACCTGGGAGAAGCCTACAACCTCCTTCCAAACCCTGGAGCCACAGCAGACACCGAGCGTTCCACCGAGCTGCGCGGCAGAGCCCGGTACACAGGTTCTGGAGCTCCGCAGCACGTGCACCCATAGTGTGACGGGCGTGTATATTGTCGCTGGTCCCCTTTTAGTGAATGTCTTAGATCTTGATTGCAGCCATTGATGAGACGCTCTGTAATGAGCTGTTCCATGTTTTTCATGTGTCAGTCATTGCTGTTTGTTGGGTGTTTTATTATGGTAAGATGGGGCAGTCAGCGACAATACATCCGGTGTCACCTGAAATTCTGGATCTGTGTGGGTAGAGATGACGCAACCTCAATCCGGGCGGCTAATTAATGACAGTAGCTGAAGATTATTAATGAGATGAGGGACGTGCAGTAACCTGCCCTGCGCCGCTCACACCGAGCTCCTTCAGAGCGCTGCCATGGCACAGGGCGGCAAACCTCGGCCCACTATGGCCACATCCAGCTGTGTGCACCCCCTGTGCTGGAGCACACAGCCCCCGGTGTCCACATCTGCCCGAGGCTTATATATGTGGACGCTGCCAGAACACTGAGGCCAGAGCAGCCACCGGGGACCCGTCCAGCTGTGTGCACCCCCTGTGCAGGAGCACACAGCCCCCTGGCGTCCACCGTATAAAGACATGTACTGAAGCGTATACAATGTGTCAAAGAACACATCAACTGGGCTAAAGAGAAATGGAGAAACATTCTGTGGACTGAGGAAAGTAAAATTGTTCCTTTTGGGGCCAAGGACCGCAGACCGTTCATCAGATGACCCCCAAACTGTGCAGCCAAACTACACTCTGCAGACAGTGAAGCATGGTGGAAGCATCATGATATGGACACGTTTCTCTTACTATGGTGCCGGTCCTATTTACCGCACACCATGGATCACGGACCTGTCTGCAGATATTACAATACTTGAAGAGGTCATGTTGCCTTACACTGAAGAGGATAGGCCCTGAAATGGCAAAGATAACGACCCTGAACACAGCAGGAAACCAGCAAAATCTTGGTTCCAGTCCAACAAAATTGAGGTTATGGAGCGGTCGGCCCGGTCCCCGGACCTTAATCCGATAGACACTTGTGGGGTGACATAAAAAAATGCCGTTTCTGACGCAAAGCCAACAAATGCCAAAACATTGTGGGATGTCGTCCGAGCGTCCTGGGCTGGAATAACTGGTGACAGCGGCCAAAAGTTTGGCGACTCTGACACATGTGAAGCCGTTCTAAAAAAACTGTGGGATCAGTGATTCATAGGAATGATAAATCCACAAAAACGCATATTGTGAGTTTGTAAAGATAGGGGGCATTATTCCTGGAAGGGGCCGTGATAGGGACATAAGTACAAAGACGTATGTCTTTAGATGATCTAAAACTCTACAAGTCAGCAAGCACTAGTGATGAGCGAGTATACTCGTTGCTCGGGTTTTCTGAGCATGCTCCGGTGTCCTCTGAGTATTCTGGCGTGCTCGGAGATTTAGTTTTCGTCCTCTAAGGCTAGTTTCACACTAGCGTTTTGGAGCGCAGCGATGGCCTGCGCACGGCCGCCGCTAAGCCCCGCCCCTGCCGCGCCCCCGCCGGTAGCTCCGCCCACCGGCGCATGATGCTGCATGCGCCCTGCGTCCCCTATCTTTATCACAGGGGGCGCAGGCCGTGCGCAGTATGCGTTTGGCGGCGCATGCGCCTTTTTGACGGTGCGCCGACGCAACCAAACTGCAGCAGGTTGCGTTTGGCGCAGGTCGGCGCACCGTCAAAAGGACACATGCGCCGCCAAACGCATACTGCGCACGGCCTGCGCCCCCAGTGATAAAGATAGGGGACGCAGGGCGCATGCAGCGTCATGCGCCGGTAGGCGGAGCTACCGGCGGAGGCGCGGCAGGGGGCGGGGCTTAGCGGCGGCCGTGCGCAGGCCGTCGCTGCGCTCCAAAACGCTAGTGTGAAACTAGCCTTATCTGCATGATTTGCGGCTGCTGGACAGGCTGAATACATGGGTGGAATGCCTGTTTGTTAGTGAATCCCCACAAGTATTCCGCCTGTCTACAAGTCACAAATCATACAGCTAAGAGGACGAAATCTAAATCTCCGAGCACGCCAAAATACTGGGAGGACACCCGAGCATGCTCAGGAAACCCGAGCAACGAGTATACTCACTCATCACTAGTGAGCATGCATCTGGCCAACATGCAAGAGGTAGCCCAGGTCCAAATATTGCATCGGGGCTCCTCGGACTGAGTGCCAGATTGCATTGTGAGCGCTGCAATATTTTGAGAATCTGATATCAGCCTATACACATAAATGGGAACTTAAAATGAATAACATTAACTGCAATCACTATTATTATAGCACCATCATGCTCCAGAGTGCAGTACAACGTGACGTAAAGGGGATCACTGTACAAACACAGATAGAATCATAGAATCGTAGAGTTGGAAGGGACCTCCTGGGCCATCTGGTCCAACCCCCTGCTCAAAGCAGGATTCGCTAAATCATCCCAGTTAGATGTCTGTCCAGCCTCTGTTTGAAGACTTCCATTGAAGGAGAACTCACCACTTCTCGTGGCAGCCTGTTCCACTCATTGATCACTCTAACTGTCAAAAAGTTTTTTCTAATATCTAATCTGTGTCTCCTCCCATTCAGCTTCATCCCATTGCTTCTAGTCTTTCCTTGTGCAAATGAGAGTAAAGTTGATCCTTCTACAATGTGACAGCCCTTTAGATATTTGTAGACAGCTATTAAGTCTCCTCTCAGTCTTCTCTTTTGCAAACTAAACATTCCCAAATCCTGCAACCTTTCCTCATAAGACAGGGTTTGCAGACCGGTCACCATTCTGGTCGCTCTTTTCTGAACTTGCTCCAGTTTGTTGATGTCTTTTTTAAAATGTGGTGCCCAAAATTGGACACAATATTCCAGATGAGGTCTGACCAAAGAGGAGTAGAGGGAAATAATGACTTCACGTGATCTAGACTGTATGCTTCTGTTAATACATCCTAGAATTGCATTTTCCTTTTTTGCTGCTGCATCACACTGTTGACTCATATTCAGTCTGTGATCTATTAGTATACCCAAGTCTTTTTCACATGTGCTGTCACTTAGCCCTAGATAAGAAGAGCAAACACCCTGATGAATCCAGAAGAGAGGACGCCACCCAAACCATGGTACAGGCCACGATGGGGACAGAGTATAAACACCCCAACATTGGAGAGAAGCCCCCAGATATAAGGAGGCGTCCGGGACACGGGACCGCAGCCAACATGTCAGAAGATAAGAGTCCTGAGCTGCTGCAATGTGACCTCCAGAGTCCCACACTGGCCCATAGGGGAACAGAGGAGTCCCCGGTGTACCCCTGTGCAGAGGTGGGGGGCACACATCTATACTGTAGGTGCAGGCTCGGACTGGCCCATTGGGCAACAGAGGCATCCCCCGGTGGGCCCCTGTGCAGAGGTGGGATGGCACACATCTATACTGTGGGTGCAGTCTCGGACTGGCCCATAGGGCAACAGAGGCATCCCCCGGTGGGTCCCTGTGCAGAGGTGGGGGGCACACATCTATACTGTGGGTGCAGGCTCGGACTGGCCAGTAGGGGAATAGAGGCATCCCCCGGTGGGCCCCTGTGCAGAGGTGGGGGGCACAAATCTATACTGTGGGTGCAGGCTCGGACTGGCCCATAGGGGAACAGAGGAATCCCCCAGTGGGCCCCTGTGCAGAGGTGGGGGGCACACATCTATACTGTGGGTGCAAGCTCGGACTGGCTCATAGGGGAACAGAGGAATCCCCCGGTGGGCCCCTGTGCAAGGTGGGGGGCACACATCTATACTGTGGGTGCAGGCTCGGACTGGCCCATAGTTGAACAAAGGCATCCCCCGGTGGGCCCCTGTGCAGAGGTGGGGGGCACACATCTATACTGTGGGTGCAGGCTCGGACTGGCCCATAGGGGAACAGAGGAATCCCCCGGTGGGCCCCTGTGCAGAGGTGGGGGCACACATCTATACTGTGGGTGCAGGCTCGGACTGGCCCATAGGGCAACAGAGGCATCCCCCGGTGGGCCCCTGTGCAGAGGTGGGGGGCACACATCTATACTGTGGGTGCAGTCTCGGACTGGCCCATTGGGCAACAGAGGCATCCCCCGGTGGGCCCCTGTGCAGAGGTGGGGGGCACACATCTATACTGTGGGTGCAGGCTCGGACTGGCCCATAGGGGAACAGAGGAATCCCCCCGGTGGGCCCCTGTGCAGAGGTGGGGGGCACACATCTATACTGTGGGTGCAGGCTCGGACTGGCCCATAGGGAAACAGAGGAATCACCCAGTGGGCCCCTGTGCAGAGGTGGAGGCACACATCTATACTGTGGGTGCAGGCTCGGACTGGCCCATAGGGGAACAGAGGCATCCCCCGGTGGGCCCCTGTGCAGAGGTGGGGGCACACATCTATCCTGTGGGTGCAGGCTCGGACTGGCCCATAGGGAAACAGAGGAATCCCCCAGTGGGCCCCTGTGCAGAGGTGGGGGCACACATCTATACTGTGGGTGCAGGCTCGGACTGGCCCATAGGGCAACAGAGGCATCCCCCGGTGGGCCCCTGTGCAGAGGTGGGGGGCACACATCTATACTGTGGGTGCAGTCTCGGACTGGCCCATTGGGCAACAGAGGCATCCCCCGGTGGGACCCTATGCAGAGGTGGGGGGCACACATCTATACTGTGGGTGCAGGCTCGGACTGGCCCATAGGGAAACAGAGGAATCCCCCAGTGGGCCCCTGTGCAGAGGTGGGGGGCACACATCTATACTGTGGGTGCAGGTTCGGACTGGCCCATAGGGAAACAGAGGAATCCCCCAGTGGGCCCCTGTGCAGAGGTGGGGGCACACATCTATACTGTGGGTGCAGGTTCGGACTGGCCCATAGGGAAACAGAGGAATCCCCCAGTGGGCCCCTGTGCAGAGGTGGGGGGCACACATCTATACTGTGGGTGCAGGCTCGGACTGGCCCATAGGGGAACAGAGGCATCCCCCGGTGGCCCCCTGTGCAGAGGTGGGGGCACACATCTATACTGTGGGTGCAGGCTCGGACTGGCCCATAGGGGAACAGAGGCATCCCCCGGTGGGCCCCTGTGCAGAGGTGGGGGGCACACATCTATACTGTGGGTGCAGGCTCGGACTGGCCCATAGGGAAACAGAGGAATCCCCCAGTGGGCCCCTGTGCAGAGGTGGGGGCACACATCTATACTGTGGGTGCAGGCTCGGACTGGCCCATAGGGGAACAGAGGCATCCCCCGGTGGGCCCCTGTGCAGAGGTGGGGGCACACATCTATCCTGTGGGTGCAGGCTCGGACTGGCCCATAGGGGAACAGAGGAATCCCCCGGTGGGCCCCTGTGCAGAGGTGGGGGGCACACATCTATACTGTGGGTGCAGGCTCGGACTGGCCCATAGGGAAACAGAGGAATCCCCCGGTGGGCCCCTGTGCAGAGGTGGGGGGCACACATCTATACTGTGGGTGCAGGCTCGGACTGGCCCATAGGGAAACAGAGGAATCCCCCGGTGGGCCCCTGTGCAGAGGTGGGGGGCACACATCTATACTGTGGGTGCAGGCTCGGACTGGCCCATAGGGAAACAGAGGAATCCCCCGGTGGGCCCCTGTGCAGAGGTGGGGGGCACACATCTATACTGTGGGTGGAACCGCAGGGGGACAGTATTAACCCATTTACACCCCCACAACATAACACAAGTTATTGAGATCTGCATCAAAGTGGCGGCAGATGATGTCACACAGTGAAACCGCGTTTATGGTGGAACGAGGACACGTTCCTATTACCATCCTATTAGTCACATCCGCAATATAAGGATGAAGGGAAGTCACTGATTGTCCCTTTAATGTTCCCTCCAACGTCTGCTATGATCATAAACGACATTAAAGGAGTAATGAGATCTCGTAGACGCCTCCAAATATCCACCGCAAAACAGAACACGTCCTGAACAAGCTCAACATATAAAACCAGGAATCACACGAGGCGTCCGGCTCCCCCACACGAGGGGCACACTACTCCTGAAATACTCTGTGCTGCTGGAGACTCTGCTCCATTCACTACGTGACTCCCAGTAAATGACCTCCCAAAGGATCAACGCACTCCTTCTAGGAAATACTCACTATTCTGCTGGTGCAGTCACTGTGTACATACATTACATTACTGATCCTGAGTTACCTCCTGTATTATACTCCAGAGCTGCACTCACTATTCTGCTGGTGCAGTCACTGTGTACATACATTACATTACTGATCCTGAGTTACCTCCTGTATTATACTCCAGAGCTGCACTCACTATTCTGCTGGTGCAGTCACTGTGTACATACATTACATTACTGATCCTGAGTTACCTCCTGTATTATACTCCAGAACAGCGCTCACTATTCTGCTGGTGCAGTCACTGTGTACATACATTACATTACTGATCCTGAGTTACCTCCTGTATTATACTCCAGAGCTGCACTCACTATTCTGCTGGTGCAGTCACTGTGTACATACATTACATTACTGATCCTGAGTTACCTCCTGTATTATACCCCAGAGCTGCACTCACTATTCTGCTGGTGCAGTCACTGTGTACATACATCACATTACTGATCCTGAGTTACCTCCTGTATTATACCCCAGAGCTGCACTCACTATTCTGCTGGTGCAGTCACTGTGTACATACATCACATTACTGATCCTGAGTTACATCCTGTATTATACTCCAGAGCTGCACTCACTATTCTGCTGGTGCCTTCACTGTGTACATACATTACATTACTGATCCTGAGTTACCTCCTGTATTATACCCCAGAGCTGCACTCACTATTCTGCTGGTGCAGTCACTGTGTACATACATTACATTACTGATCCTGAGTTACATCCTGTATTATACTCCAGAGCTGCACTCACTATTCTGCTGGTGCCTTCACTGTGTACATACATTACATTACTGATCCTGAGTTACCTCCTGTATTATACTCCAGAGCTGCACTCACTATTCTGCTGGTGCAGTCACTGTGTACATACATTACTGATCCTGAGTTACATCATGTATTATACTCCAAAGCTGCACTCACTATTCTGCTGGTGCCTTCACTGTGTACATACATTACATTACTGATCCTGAGTTACATCCTGTATTATACTCCAGAGCTGCACTCACTATTCTGCTGGTGCAGTCACTGTGTACATACATTACATTACTGATCCTGAGTTACCTCCTGTATTATACTCCAGAGCTGCACTCACTATTCTGCTGGTGCAGTCACTGTGTATATACATTACATTACTGATCCTGAATTATCTCCTGTATTATACTCCAGGGCTGCACTCGCTATTCTGCTGGTGCAGTCACTGTGTACATACATTACATTACTGATCCTGAGTTACCTCCTGTATTATACTCCAGAGCTGCACTCACTATTCTGCTGGTGCAGTCACTGTGTACATACATTACTGATCCTGAGTTACCTCCTGTATTATACTCCAGAGCTGCACTCACTATTCTGCTGGTGCAGTCACTGTGTGCATTCATCACATTACTGATCCTGAGTTACATCCTGTATTATACTCCAGAGCTGCACTCACTATTCTGCTGGTGCCTTCACTGTGTACATACATTACATTACTGATCCTGAGTTACCTCCTGTATTATACCCCAGAGCTGCACTCACTATTCTGCTGGTGCAGTCACTGTGTACATACATTACATTACTGATCCTGAGTTACATCCTGTATTATACTCCAGAGCTGCACTCACTATTCTGCTGGTGCCTTCACTGTGTACATACATTACATTACTGATCCTGAGTTACCTCCTGTATTATACTCCAGAGCTGCACTCACTATTCTGCTGGTGCAGTCACTGTGTACATACATTACTGATCCTGAGTTACATCATGTATTATACTCCAAAGCTGCACTCACTATTCTGCTGGTGCAGTCACTGTGTATATACATTACATTACTGATCCTGAGTTACCTCCTGTATTATACTCCAGGGCTGCACTCGCTATTCTGCTGGTGCAGTCACTGTGTACATACATTACATTACTGATCCTGAGTTACCTCCTGTATTATACTCCAGAGCTGCACTCGCTATTCTGCTGGTGCAGTCACTGTGTACATACATTACATTACTGATCCTGAGTTACCGCCTGTATTATACTCCAGAGCTGCACTCGCTATTCTGCTGGTGCAGTCACTGTGTACATACATTACATTACTGATCCTGAGTTACATCCTGTATTATACCCCAGAGCTGCACTCACTATTCTGCTGGTGCAGTCACTGTGTACATACATTACATTACTGACCCTGAGTTACTTCCTGTATTATACTCCAGAGCTGCACTCACTATTCTGCTGGTGCAGTCACTGTGTACATACATTACATTACTGACCCTGAGTTACATCCTGTATTATACTCCAGAGCTGCACTCACTATTCTGCTGGTGCAGTCACTGTGTACATACATTACATTACTGATCCTGAGTTACCTCCTGTATTATACTCCAGAGCTGCACTCGCTATTCTGCTGGTGCAGTCACTGTGTACATACATTACATTACTGATCCTGAGTTACCTCCTGTATTATACTCCAGAGCTGCACTCGCTATTCTGCTGGTGCAGTCACTGTGTACATACATTACATTACTGATCCTGAGTTACATCCTGTATTATACCCCAGAGCTGCACTCACTATTCAGCTGGTGCAGTCACTGTGAACATACATTACTGATCCTGAGTTACCTCCTGTATTATACTCCAGAGCTGCACTCACTATTCTGCTGGAGCAGTCAATGTGTATATACATTACATTACTGACCCTGAGTTACATCCTGCATTATACCCCAGAGCTGCACTCACTATTCTGCTGGTGCAGTCACTGTGTACATACATTACATTACTGACCCTGAGTTACATCCTGTATTATACTCCAGAGCTGCACTCACTATTCTGCTGGTGCAGTCACTGTGTACATACATTACATTACTGACCCTGAGTTACATCCTGTATTATACTCCAGAGCTGCACTCACTATTCTGCTGGTGCAGTCACTGTGTACATACATTACATTACTGACCCTGAGTTACATCCTGCATTATACCCCAGAGCTGCACTCACTATTCTGCTGGTGCAGTCACTGTGTACATACATTACATTACTGACCCTGAGTTACATCCTGTATTATACTCCAGAGCTGCACTCGCTATTCTGCTGGTGCAGTCACTGTGTACATACATTACATTACTGATCCTGAGTTACATCCTGTATTATACCCCAGAGCTGCACTCACTATTCAGCTGGTGCAGTCACTGTGAACATACATTACTGATCCTGAGTTACCTCCTGTATTATACTCCAGAGCTGCACTCACTATTCTGCTGGAGCAGTCACTGTGTACATACATTACATTACTGACCCTGAGTTACATCCTGCATTATACCCCAGAGCTGCACTCACTATTCTGCTGGTGCAGTCACTGTGTACATACATTACATTACTGACCCTGAGTTACATCCTGCATTATACCCCAGAGCTGCACTCACTATTCTGCTGGTGCAGTCACTGTGTACATACATTACATTACTGACCCTGAGTTACATCCTGTATTATACTCCAGAGCTGCACTCACTATTCTGCTGGTGCAGTCACTGTGTACATACATTACATTACTGACCCTGAGTTACATCCTGTATTATACTCCAGAGCTGCACTCACTATTCTGCTGGTGCAGTCACTGTGTACATACATTACATTACTGACCCTGAGTTACATCCTGCATTATACCCCAGAGCTGCACTCACTATTCTGCTGGTGCAGTCACTGTGTACATACATTACATTACTGACCCTGAGTTACATCCTGTATTATACTCCAGAGCTGCACTCACTATTCTGCTGGTGCAGTCACTGTGTACATACATTACATTACTGACCCTGAGATACATCCTGCATTATACCCCAGAGCTGCACTCACTATTCTGCTGGTGCAGTCACTGTGTACATACATTACATTACTGACCCTGAGTTACATCCTGTATTATACTCCAGAGCTGCACTCACTATTCTGCTGGTGCAGTCACTGTGTACATACATTACATTACTGACCCTGAGTTACATCCTGCATTATACCCCAGAGCTGCACTCACTATTCTGCTGGTGCAGTCACTGTGTACATACATTACATTACTGACCCTGTGTTACATCCTGTATTATACTCCAGAGCTGCACTCACTATTCTGCTGGTGCAGTCACTGTGTACATACATTACTGATCCTGAGTTACATCCTGTATTATACCCCAGAGCTGCACTCACTATTCTGCTGGTGCAGTCACTGTGTACATACATTACATTACTGATCCTGAGTTACATCCTGCATTATACCCCAGAGCTGCACTCACTATTCTGCTGGTGCAGTCACTGTGTACATACATTACATTACTGACCCTGTGTTACATCCTGTATTATACTCCAGAGCTGCACTCACTATTCTGCTGGTGCAGTCACTGTGTACATACATTACTGATCCTGAGTTACATCCTGTATTATACCCCAGAGCTGCACTCACTGTTCTGCTGGTGCAGTCACTGTGTACATACATTACATTAGTTCGGAGAATGGTCTCTGCAGAGACTGAACCAGCAGAGGCTGTAACTTCTCACAATAAAGTGAGATCAGAGTTTGTCATCAGAGCGGGCGCTGCGTCTCTCCTCTTTATACAATGATGTGGCGGAGTTATGACCTGCAGTGTTCGGCCTCTGCAGGGGCTCCTGGGGGCCCTGTTACATAGGCAGGAGGTATTGGGACAGTTGTGCTGCCACCTCGATGTGAGAACATTTGAGACCTACGGACATGTCCCCATGCAGCTCGTGGCCTCCGCAGAGCATCGCACTATTGACACTACACACAGTGCCGTCACCGCAGCTCTCGGAGTGTGCTCGGCTGTTTTATAGCCTCTTTCCCATGTTGCAGAGATAGTCACACCCTGTTATATTGTACACGCCGTTCCACAGCTGTGTCACCCACTTGTGGCTTTGTAAGCCTCCGGTTATCAGCTGTTAAATAGTGACACTATTTGCTTTGCTGTTCAAGGTGCAAGACACTTGGACTTAAATCAATTTCTCCAGAACCGCCGTGTGAAACAGCACGACTGCGCACCGATAGAGGAGACTTAGGTGCGCACTGAGCGCAGGGCAGAGACTGCTGCACACTGAGCGCAGGGCAGAGACTGCTGCACACTGAGCGCAGGGCAGAGACTGGAGCACACTGAGCGCAGGATAGAGACTGGAGCACACTGAGCGCAGGGCAGAGACTGGAGCACACTGAGCGCAGGGCAGAGACTGGAGCACACTGAGCGCAGGGTAGAGACTGGAGCACACTGAGCGCAGGGTAGAGACTGGTGTGCAGGTTAGAGACTGGTGTGCAGGGTAGAGACTGGTGTGCAGGGTAGAGACTGGTGTGCAGGGTAGAGACTGGAGCACACTGATTAAAAACACATGTGACATGCACAAATATGAACAAGTCGATAAGACAACGTTCACACCACCCACTAACTGAGACACAATAAGAAAACAGATTTGCAAAAATACTCTGCAGTAAAATATATGACAGTAATCAGCAAGTGTTGGATAACAAATACAGGGTATTTAGTTGATACTTTTTTTGCAAAAAAATGTATACCAAGCTGCTACACCGTGTCAAGGTAACCCGTATCGAAGCAGTCCCTATCTAATGTATTTAAAACCTGAACATCTGAACAGTGTCTAAAATGAACAGGATTCGGACAGGCGCTTCTTAGTATGGGCTTGTGGTGCAAGACAGCTCTTTTGTGCATGCCACACAAGAGAGGGGTGGGGTCTCTCAAACCATGCTAAACAAGGAAAAAACTGATTAAAAACACATGTGACATGCACAAATATGAACAAGTCGGTAAGACAACGTTCACACCACCCACTAACTGAGACACAACAAGAAAACAGATTTGCAAAAATACTCTGCAGTAAAATATATGACAGTAATCAGCAAGTGCTGGATAACAAATACAGGGTATTTAGTCGATACTTTTTTTGCAAAAAAATGTTTACCAAGCTGCTACACCGCATCAAGGTAACCCGTATCGAAGCAGTCCCTATCCAGGGTAGAGACTGGAGCATACTGAGCGCAGGGCAGAGACTGGTGTGCAGGACAGAGACTGGAGCACACTGAGCTCAGGGTAGAGACTGGTGCATACTGAGCGCAGGGTAGAGACTGGAGCACACTGAGCGCAGGGCAGAGACTGGATCACACTGAGCGCAGGGCAGAGACTGGTGCACGCTGAGCGCAGGGTAGACACTGGAGCACACTGAGCGCAGGGTAGAGACTGGAGCACACTGAGCGCAGGGTAGAGACTGGAGCACACTGAGCGCAGGGCAGAGACTGGAGCACACTGAGCGCAGGGTAGAGACTGGAGCACACTGAGCGCAGGGTAGAGACTGGAGCAAACTGAGCGTAGGGTAGAGACTGGTGTGCAGGACAGAGACTGGAGCACACTGAGCGCAGGGCAGAGACTGGAGCACACTGAGCGCAGGGTAGAGACTGGAGAACACTGAGCGCAGGGTAGAGACTGGAGCACACTGAGCGCAGGGTAGAGACTGGTGCATACTGAGCGCAGGGTAGAGACTGGAGCACACTGAGTGCAGGGCAGAGACTGGAGCACACTGAGCGCAGGGCAGAGACTGGAGCACTCTGAGCGCAGGGCAGAGACTGGTGTGCAGGGTAGAGACTGGAGCACGCTGAGCACAGGGTAGAGACTGGAGCACTCTGAGCGCAGGGCAGAGACTGGAACACTCTGAGCGCAGGGCAGAGACTGGAGCACTCTGAGCGCAGGGCAGAGACTGGAGCACGCTGAGCGCAGGGTAGAGACTGGAGCACTCTGAGCGCAGGGCAGAGACTGGAGCACTCTGAGCGCAGGGCAGAGACTGGAGCACGCTGAGCGCAGGGTAGAGACTGGAGCATACTGAGCGCAGGGTAGAGACTAGAGCACACTGAGCGCAGGGCAGAGACTGGAGCACACTGAGCGCAGGGCAGAGACTGGAGCACACTGAGCGCAGGGTAGAGACTGGTGTGCAGGACAGAGACTGGAGCACACTGAGCGCAGGGCAGAGACTGGAGCACACTGAGCGCAGGGCAGAGACTGGAGAACACTGAGCGCAGGGTAGAGACTGGAGCACACTGAGCGCAGGGTAGAGACTGGAGCACACTGAGCGCAGGGCAGAGACTGGAGCACACTGAGCGCAGGGTAGAGACTGGAGCACTCTGAGCGCAGGGCAGAGACTGGTGTGCAGGGTAGAGACTGGAGCACTCTGAGCGCAGGGCAGAGACTGGTGTGCAGGGTAGAGACTGGAGCACGCTGAGCACAGGGTAGAGACTGGAGCACTCTGAGCGCAGGGCAGAGACTGATGTGCAGGGTAGAGACTGGAGCACGCTGAGCGCAGGGCAGAGACGAGCACTCTGAGCGCAGGGCAGAGACTGGAGCACTCTGAGCGCAGGGCAGAGACTGGAGCACGCTGAGCGCAGGGCAGAGACTGGAGCACTCTGAGCGCAGGGCAGAGACTGGTGTGCAGGGTAGAGACTGGAGCACGCTGAGCACAGGGTAGAGACTGGAGCACTCTGAGCGCAGGGCAGAGACTGGTGTGCAGGGTAGAGACTGGAGCACTCTGAGCGCAGGGTAGAGACTGGAGCACGCTGAGCACAGGGTAGAGACTGGAGCACTCTGAGCGCAGGGCAGAGACTGGTGTGCAGGGTAGAGACTGGAGCACTCTGAGCGCAGGGCAGAGACTGGTGTGCAGGGTAGAGACTGGAGCACGCTGAGCGCAGGGCAGAGACGAGCACTCTGAGCGCAGGGCAGAGACTGGTGTGCAGGGTAGAGACTGGAGCACGCTGAGCACAGGGTAGAGACTGGAGCACTCTGAGCGCAGGGCAGAGACTGGTGTGCAGGGTAGAGACTGGAGCACTCTGAGCGCAGGGTAGAGACTGGAGCACGCTGAGCACAGGGTAGAGACTGGAGCACTCTGAGCGCAGGGCAGAGACTGGTGTGCAGGGTAGAGACTGGAGCACTCTGAGCGCAGGGCAGAGACTGGTGTGCAGGGTAGAGACTGGAGCACGCTGAGCGCAGGGCAGAGACGAGCACTCTGAGCGCAGGGCAGAGACTGGTGTGCAGGGTAGAGACTGGAGCACGCTGAGCACAGGGTAGAGACTGGAGCACTCTGAGCGCAGGGCAGAGACTGGAGCACACTGAGCGCAGGGTAGAGACTCAGAGGATGTAAATGGGCCCAGAGGAGTCGATAGGGTGTGGTACACACTGAATGTAGGGTTGAGGCTAGTGCATACTGCAGGATGGATAGTGGCTGTTGCAGGAGGGACATAGTGTGGGTCGTGCTGAACACGGGTTACCGACTGGTCGATCCTCCACAGGTTCTGACTGGAGCATAATAGAGGATGGGGAGTTTGATTGTGGTGGTGCACCTGTCAAACAGTAACGCAGGTGTCTTAAGGCGAGCTCAGGGGGCCAGAGACCTCCTATGGGAGGGTATAATATGCTGGTCACACTGCAGGAGTTTACACAGTTTTCAGAAATATGAATCCAAATGGCAAAGAATCTAAACAACAAAATCATCAGTAAAAGTGAATGTGGAGAGGAGTTATACAATGTATCAAAAGACTGAGTAACGTTGGCTACTACAGGACAATGCAGCTGATAAAGAAAGCTCATCTGGCTGGGGGGGGGCAGCCAGGGCATGTGCCCCCGGCGCAGCTGACAGGGAGGTGCAGTCAGGCCTCCTAATGCAGCAGTCCGAAGTGTCTCCCCCAGTGAGAGCCGGGACAGAGAAACTGCAGTGCGCCGGCTCCCAGTGTTCAATAGTACTCGCGTCTAACAGACAATCAAAGCTCTGACCGCCAGGTCAGAGCGATGCCAGCAGCGTGATCATGTCATGTGATCACGCTGCTGACGTCAGTCGCCGGCGCTGAGAGGTGCAGATGGGTGGCAAGTGCTCCACACTAGCGGAGCTGAAGACTCTGGAGATATGGGGAGGGGGTATTTACTGGTTGTGTTTACTGAGAGGGGGTGTATTTACAGTGTGTGTGGGTATTTACTGTTTGTGGGGGGCATTTACTGTGTGGGGAGATTGACTGTGATGGGGTTTTTAGTGTATGGCACAGGATCCGTTTTCAGACGGATCCTGAAAATGAGGAAATAAAGGCACTGCTGGGAGAGAGAGCGAGAGAGAGAGAGAGAGAGAGAGAGAGAGAGAATGAGAGAGAATGAGAGAGAATGAGAATATTTCGGGTTAAATGAGTCTCTGGAGGATCCGCCAGAGAAAAAAACGTTGCAAGCTCCGTTTTGAAATCTTTGAGGATGGTGACGGACAGCAACTTTTGGCGGATCCTCAAAAAAACGGATGCAACGGACAGCAATCCGTCACAATCCGCCAGTAATGGAAGTCAATGGGGGAAAAAAACAGATCCTCAAAAGAAAATTGAGGATCCGTTTTTTTCAAAACCTGGCGGATTGTGACTGATTGTAAAAAACTGAAGTGTGAAAGAGGCCTTACAGGGGATGATTTGTGGACGCAAATTTGGGGAGCAAGGAAGGGACAGGTGCAGACACAATATGGAGAGTAGGAGAAATTTGAAGACAAAATATGTGGAGGAAGGTATGAAATGGGGGCATGTATGAGGGGATGGGTGCAGACACAGTATGGTGAGTGGTGGTATGAATGCGGACACAGTATGAGGAGCGAGGGGAAAGTGTATGAGGACACAGTATGGGATGATGGGTGAGGACACAGTGTAAGGAGCGAGGGGAAAATGTATGTGGACACAATATGGGGTGATGGGATGGGTGCGGACACAGTATGGGGAGTTGGAGGGATGTGTGAGGAGGCAGTAAGGAAAGTGGCAGGGTAAATGTATGAGGAGGGAGGGGAAATGTGCAAGGAGACAGTATGGGGGAAAAAGTGCGAGTGGGCACAGAATAGGGACTGAGTAGTGTGGGGGTGTAGCATGGGGCACAGTATAAGGGCACAGCCAGTAGGTGCCGGTATACCAAGGGGGGTGTGATGAGGGGGCACAGTTTAGAGACTGGACCCTACAGAGGTACTCAGTGTGAAAGAACAATGTGAAGAGGGGCCCAGTATGTAAAGGGGGGAGCAGTGTGGAGAGCATATACCATAAGAGGGACAGCGTGAGGGCATGTTTTGTGCAGGGATATAGTGAGGGGTAATTATGTATTCCGGGGCTCAGCGCAGGGCAGATATTATTTAGGAGCATTATAATGACACTTTAAGGGGATCGTGTGGGGATGTTCTGCAGAAGACCGGAGAAGATGGACGTCTGCAGAGACGAGATGTGGAGGAGAAAACTCATCATGGGGTCTGGACAAGAAAAAGAAAAGGAGAACGACTCCAGAGACGACGTCATCTATGAGGTTCCTGGATGTAAATGTTATTTGTGATACTAGTTCTCATGTTTTTGTAGGAGCAATTAAGGGGTTGTCCAGGTCTGTGCTGAGTCTGCAGACATTCTATGTGACTGCAGACTTCTGAATTCTCAGTGCTCACTGCGCGCTGTCAGGAATCTGGTGCTGGCGATGTGCATGTATGTACCACTAGACATGTGCGGCCTCATTCACTGAAAATGAACGGAGCGAGGCCGGGCACGTCTAGTTGGAATGTGGCCAGAAGTATACAGATCACACACTTGTGCTGACAGGACTGTCCACTCTTGCCACTGGCAAGGGAGAATCCTAGAAGTATGCAGAGCATGTGCTGTGAGAATTCAGAAGCTGCAGCCGCCTATAGTGACTGCAGACTCATCTCAAACCTGAACGCACCCTTTAATTATAAAGTGAAGCCCTGCAGCCAATCCAAACAGCGTGTAATATCCTGACTGTCAGGATTCCGCTCTGCTCGCTGCTTCCAGCAGTCATCACTTGGACACTCACTCCAGCGGTTTTCATACTTACGCTGTTACGTGACAACGAGCTTCTCTTCTGCTTCTCTCAGTCTTTAACTGAACATTGGATTCGGGAGAGCAGCTCGTCGGCACGTGACTAAGGCCGGGATCACACTACCGTGTGCGATGAGAGGAACTCACACAAGTCTCATCAACACCCGGACCGGAGCCGCGGCTGCATAGAAATACATAGAAATACAAGCCTCCGGGGCTCCGGTCCTGAGTGCCGGCGGCAGCGCCGGGTGTTGATGAGACTCGTGTGATCCCGGCCTAAGTGTGCAAATCGCATCTGTGCTTGGGGGGAGGGGGGCGCCAAACTGAATTCTTCCCCTTATGCCAGAAAACCTAGATGCACCTCTGCCTCTAAACTCCTGGGACGCTCGCTCCACTCCCGTCTGATCCGCCATCTCTCACATAACGCTCTTCTCCATTTTACGCTTTACAAAAACTGCTCTCACTAAAGTCTCCAGTGATGTAAGCTAAGGCCGTGTTCACATGTGCAGTCGTCAGACCCAATCCAGCAGCAATCAGGCACTTGTGCAGATACAACTGTTTGTCCAGCTAAAAAAAAATTGATTTCAAGTAGGTCAGTTTTTCTAATGATGAAGTCTATGGAGAACTGAGCCAGTAAATCGCCAGCAGCTTTTCTTTGATTTGTAAAGGATCTGTTTTTTGCTTACTGGATCAGTTTCAAATGGAACAAAACTAGTGGCAATTTAACAGATCTGTTATCCATCCGGAGGAAGCCCAGGGAGAACATACCATCTGCTTGGTGGGATTTAAACCCAGGGCTGCAAGCTACAGTGCTAACCACTGAGCCACCACACAGTGCTAACCACTGAGCAACCGCACAGTGCAAACCACTGAGCAACCGCACAGTGCAAACCACTGAGCCACCACACAGTGCTAACCACTGAGCCACCACACAGTGCTAACTACTGAGTCACCACACAGTGCTAACTACTGAGCCACCTCACAGTGCTAACCACTGAGCCACCACACAGTGCAAGCCACTGAGCCACCACACAGTGCTAACTACTGAGTCACCACACAGTGCTAACTACTGAGCCACCTCACAGAGCTAATCACTGAGCCACCACACAGTGCAAGTCACTGAGCCACCACACAGTGCTAACTACTGAGTCACCACACAGTGCTAACTACTGAGCCACCTCAAAGTGCTAACCACTGAGCCACCACACAGTGCAAGCCACTGAGCCACCACACAGTGCTAACCACTGAGCCACCTCACAGTGCTAACCACTGAGCAACCGCACAGTGCAAACCACTGAGCCACCACACAGTGCTAACCACTGAGCCACCACACAGTGCTAACTACTGAGTCACCACACAGTGCTAACTACTGAGCCACCTCACAGTGCTAACCACTGAGCCACCACACAGTGCAAGCCACTGAGCCACCACACAGTGCTAACTACTGAGTCACCACACAGTGCTAACTACTGAGCCACCTCACAGAGCTAATCACTGAGCCACCACACAGTGCAAGCCACTGAGCCACCACACAGTGCTAACTACTGAGTCACCACACAGTGCTAACTACTGAGCCACCTCAAAGTGCTAACCACTGAGCCACCACACAGTGCAAGCCACTGAGCCACCACACAGTGCTAACCACTGAGCCACCACACAGTGCAAACCACTGAGCCACCACACAGTGCTAACCACTCTGAGCCACCACACAGTGCTAACTACTTAGTCACCACACAGTGCTAACTACTGAGCCACCTCACAGTGCTAACCACTGAGCCACCACACAGTGCTAACCACTGAGCCACAGAGTGCTAACCACTGAGCCACATAGTGCTAACCACTGAGCCACCACAGTGCTAACCACTGAGCAACCGCACAGTGCAAGCCACTGAGCCACTACACAGTGCTAACCACTGAGCCACCACACAGTGCTAACCACTGAGCAACCGCACAGTGCAAACCACCGAGCCACCACACAGTGCAAGCCACTGAGCCAGAGTGCTAACCACTGAGCCACATAGTGCTAACCACTGAGCCACCACACAATGCTAACTACTGAGTCACCACACAGTGCTAACTACTGAGCCACCTCACAGTGCTAACCACTGAGCCACCACACAGTGCTAACCACAGAGCCACAGAGTACTAACCACTGAGCCACAGAGTGCTAACCACTGAGCCACCACACAGTGCTAACTACTGAGCCACAACACAGTGCTAACCACTGAGCCACCACACAGTGCTAACCACTGAGCCACAGAGTGCTAACCACTGAGCCACCACACAGTGCTAACTACTGAGCCACCCCACATTGCTAACCACTGAGCAACCGCACAGTGCTAACTACTGAGCCACCACAGAGTGCTAACCACTGAGCCACCACACAGTGCTAACCACTGAGCCACACAGTGCTAACCACTGAGCCACATAGTGCTAACCACTGAGCCACCACACAGTGCTAACCACTGAGCCACAGAGTGCTAACCACTGAACCACCACAGAGTGCTAACCACTGAACCACCACAGAGTGCTAACCACTGAGCCACAGAGTGCTAACCACTGAGCCACAGAGTGCTAACCACTGAGCCACTGTGCTCCCATCCATCTGACTGCAGACACAATGTAGATCTAGATGTGGCTTTGAACAATAAATACATCTCACCGCAAACCGTCAAAGGTGACTAAGGCTACTTTCACACTTCAGGTTTTCGGCGTCAGGCGCGATCCGGCGTCGTGCCGGAATGCCGGATCCGGCAAATGTTTTGTAAAACCTGATGTGCCGGATCCGGTTTTCTGCCGGATCCGTCTTGTTCTTGACAGACAAAACCGGATCCGTCTCATCCGGTTCATCCGTTTTTCTATCCGTTTTTCGACGGATTACGCCGGATCCGGTTTTTAAAATTGACCCTTGTGGCCTTCCGAACGGGATTGGCTACTGGAAAACTATATATAGCATGTTCCTACAGCACTTCTTTGACAGGTTGTAGAGAAGAAAGTGCAGGTTGGAGAGAAGAGCAAGTTACTGGCGAAGATGGATGTTGTCATTGGAAATATTACCACTAGAAGTTCTGTGACGGTTTCAGTAATGAGGGACAATTTTCCACTATACTTTATGTCACCTCAAGGCAGAGTACACTGGCAGGATGACAGAGTGTGAGAGATTTGTGCCCAACCAAACTTGTGTACCTTCTGGACCAACAGTATATACCTTTGCCAACCAAAGTTGGCTATCTTGTCATGGTCTTACTATTTTTACCTTTAGGCCACATGTGTGTACCTGGTTGTGTTTTATGCAAAGTATTTCACCTTTTAACAAAAGTTGTGTACATTGTTAGGAAATCATCAACAATAAACACAACTTTTTAGGTGAAATACTTTGCTTCAAACACAACAGGAACACAACTGTGGCAAAAAGCTAAAATTTACCCACAGTTATATACCTGGTTTTGAATACCTTTTTACCTTTGAAATACCCTGTATTTAACCTTTTTTTTAAACATAGTTCGCCGCAGAAAGAAATGACAGACAACCATTGTGAAACGATAATTTAACTTTTATTTAAATTTTTTTTTTTTTTTGTAAAATGTTTTTAAAGTGCAAAAAACTTTTTTAATAAAGGTTTTAAACCCAATGGGCATTTTTATTACAAAAAACACACATTACAAATCTGTGTACTGTGGGGTGGAAATACTGCTGGAGGGGCTGCGGGACACTTCGACACTGGGTGTGTGGAGAGAGGACTGGGATCGTGGTGGGGAAGGAACAGTTAGAGGTGAAGGTGTGGAAAAAGCTACAGAATGGGTGGACATGTGGGAGGCAGAAGAGGTGGTGGGCGGTGGAGTGGAGGGTTGGGCAGGGACTGTAGGAGCAGATGATGTTGATGGAAAGTTGTATGGGGAAGGAGTTTGGTACGGGGAAGGAGTTTGGTACGGGGAAGGTTGCTGGAAGTGGGGAGATGTCTGGTACTGGGGAGGTTGCTGGTATGTAATAGGAGGGGGAGGATGGAAAGTGGCTGGAGGGGGTGCAGATGTAATAGGAGGGGGAGGATGGAAAGTGGCTGGAGGGGGTGCAGGTGGAGGAACTACAGTGGTGGGAGGTGGAGGTTGGGAGGTAACCTGCTGTAGAGCACCGTGGCACGAATGCATTACATGCATCTGCTGGGTAGGAGATAGTGTTGCCATGCGCTCCACAACAGACCTGAAAAAGGTGTGGTTTGGCGAAGATCTTGCTTCTGAATGCATGGTTTGCAGAAGTGTCTTCACCTCCAGAATGCTGGAGTTGATCTGCTGAAAGCCTGCGGAGATTTGCTCTGACAAGACTTTTAGACAGTTCTGGAAAGATGCATTCAGATGCAAGAACTCTGGCGCATAACTCTTTTCCTGACCCCTCTGCCGCTGCCGCCCAGTACCCGCAGGTGTACTAGAGGTGGCAGGGGCAGAAGGGTGGGGTAAAGGGAAAGCGAGCTCCTCACCAGCAGCTTCATGTAATGTAGGCGGCCACGATGCTCCTGTGCTGGTGGATGGGACAGATGGGTCGAATGTGTGGGAAGGCTGGGAAGGTGCAGATGTACCGGGGCGGTCGAAGTGTCCCTCGGTGCCGGTCTCCTCAGGGATCGCCTCAGAAGGGTCCAATCGTGCAGGCTCCCGAGTGCTGCTCACCGTGCTGTGGAATAAAGAGAAAAAAAAACAATTAAAATACTGACATGGTATGGCCCTGGCTGAAAAAAAAAAGTTACATCTAACATTTTTTTCACATGTGGTGTGTAATATTTACCTTCTGGTGAGCATTGTCTCCCGGAGGAACGACAGGGCTTGTGCGTACTTGTACTTGCTCCTGCGTCCTCCAGATCCACTCGGGGCCCGCATCTCTTTATTGAACTCCTTCTTGAAACGATCCCTCACAGACTGCCACCGCTTCACAATTCTGTTCCCTGAAACGAGAAAAGAGTGGTTAGTAGAGTTGAGCGATACCGTCCGATACTTCAAAGTATCGGATCGGAATGGATCGGCCGATCTTTAAAAAAAGTATCGGTATCGCCGATTCCGATACCGGAAGTCCCATTCAAGTCTATGGGACTTCCGGTATCGGAATAAGAAAAACCCTGTTTTTGCCTTGTACAGCCTCTCTGGGGTCTGTATGGGCCTTTCGGGGGGCTGTGCCGGCCTGCCAGGGGGTCTGTGCAGGCTCCGGTGGTCTGTGCCGGCCTGCCGGGGGGCTGTGCCGGCCTGCCGGTGGTCTGTGCAGGCTCCGGTGGGCTGTGCCGGCCTGCCGGGGGGCTGTGCCGGCCTGCCGGGGGGCTGTGCAGGCTCCGGGGGGCTGTGCCGGCCTGCCGGGGGGCTGTGCCGGCCTGCCGGTAGTCTGTGCAGGCTCCGGGGGGCTGTGCCGGCCTGCCGGGGGGCTGTGCCGGCCTGCCGGTGGTCTGTGCAGGCTTCGGGGGTCTGTGCAGGCATCGTCCGATGGGACTACAAGTCCCATCTGGCGATGCCTGCTACCATGACAGTGATTGACACATTAGCCAATGATGGGACAGTAGTAGTCCCATCATCCGGCTAATGTGTTGAATGTAAAAAAAAAAAAAAAAAAAATTACATGCTACATACATACAACATGCATACTACATACATGCTACATTCATACTACATACTACATACATGCTACATTCATACTACATACTACATACATGCTACATTCATACTACATACTACATACATGCTACATTCATACTACATAAATACTACATGCAACATACATACTACATATATACTACATACATACTACATATATACTACATGCATGCTACATACATACTGCATGCTACATACATACTACATGCTACATACATACCACATATATACTACATATATACTACATGCATGCTACATACATACTACACACATACATGGGAATTTCCCACGCAGCAATGGCATAAAGTGAGACTAGGGACTTTTTTTTTTTAAGTGGCGGAGGAATACAGTGCGGAAGGATACCTACCTTCCGTCATTGGATTCCTGCAGCCCGTAGAGAACGGCAGCATCAGCTGATGCTGCAGTTCTCTACCCAAGATCGTCGTGGGACACACTCGTGGACTGCTTCGGATCATGGGTGAGTATTTTTGTGGTTTGTTATGTTAATATTTATTCCGGAAAAGACAATGGCTTCGGGGAACAATGTGACAAGTATTGGTAAGTATGTTACTCTATGTTATATGTACTGTATGTCTATGTATGTATTGTATGAATGTATTGTATGTATGTAGTATATATGTGGTATGTATGTAGCATGTAGTATGTATGTAGTATGTATGTAGCATGCATGTAGCATGCAGTATGTATGTAGCATGCATGTAGTATATATGTAGTATGTATGTAGCATGCATGTAGTATATATGTAGTATGTATGTAGCATGTAGCATGTATGTAGTATGTATGTGGTATGTATGTAGCATGTAGTATGTATGTAGCATGCATGTAGTATATATGTAGTATGTATGTAGCATGTAGTATGTATGTAGTATGTATGTAGTATGTATGTGGTATGTATGTAGCATGTAGTATGTATGTAGCATGCATGTAGCATGCATGTAGTATGTATGTAGCATGCATGTAGTATGTATGTAGTATGTATGTAGTATGTATGTAGCATGCATGTAGTATGTATGTAGTATGTATGTAGTATGTATGTAGCATGTAGCATGTATGTAGTATGTATGTGGTATGTATGTAGCATGTAGTATGTATGTAGCATGCATGTAGTATATATGTAGTATGTATGTAGCATGTAGTATGTATGTAGTATGTATGTAGTATGTATGTGGTATGTATGTAGCATGCATGTGGTATGTATGTAGCATGCATGTAGTATGTATGTAGCATGCATGTAGTATGTATGTAGTTTTTTTTTTTTTTTAACATTTAACACATTAGCCGGATGATGGGACTACTACTGTCCCATCATTGGCTAATGTGTCAATCACTGTCATGGTAGCAGGCATCGCCAGATGGGACTTGTAGTCCCAACGGACGATGCTTGCACAGACCCCCGGACATCAGCACAGCCCCCCCGGCAGGCCGGCACAGCCCCCCGGCAGGCCGGTACAGACCCCCACAGGGTGCACAGACCACCGGCAGGCCGGCACAGCCCCCCGGCAGGCCGGTACAGACCCCGGGCAGTCCACACAGCCCCCCGGCAGGCCGGCAGAGACCCCCGGAAGGCCCGAAATGACGGCGCATCATGATGACGTCAGGCTGTCAATCAACTTTGAACTTCCGATTCCGATGCCGAATTCCGATATTGAAAAAATATCGGAAGTCGGTATCGGAATTCCGATACAGCAAGTATCGGCCGATACCCGATACTTGCGGTATCGGAATGCTCAACACTAGTGGTTAGTATACAACATCAGTGTTTCCCAAACTCCAGTCCTCATGGTCCCCAGGGGTCATGTTTTCAGGATTTCCATAGTAAATAGAAATCCTGAACACATGATCCGTGGGGACCACGAGGACTGGAGTTCGGGAAACACTGGTTTACATCAAGCAACCGGTACTGTATATACTTACGCTCTTTAATCTGGGCCCGAACATCGAGGTCCTCCCAGCGGCCCACAAGGAGCGAACAGATTTCCTCCCAGAGTCGTCGGGTAACGATCAGGTCAGCGTGGCGGCGGTCAGCCATATTCCAGAGCGGCTCCCTTTCTCTGACGAGATCGATGAGGCGGTCCACATCAATCCCTCCATCCTCACCGTCAGAGTCGGGAGCACGCTGTGAAGGCTGTTAAAGAAAAAGACAAAAATAACATAATTAGCCTCCACAAAAGAAATGAAATAAAAAGTGCAAAAAAACAAAGCAAAAATATTTATACTTACACGCTGGTGACCGCCGCGTTGCTGTCGCCGACGACCCTGGGAGGCACTGCGAGGACCTCTTGGCCGAGCACCAGATTGGGAAGACTAGAGAAGAAAACAAAAAATGTTATGTCTTTGGATGTAGGCATTTGTTTGCTGTGTGTGGTCTGCAGAACATTGTTTTCTATGTGTTGTGTGTAGTGTGATGTTGTGTTTCTGCGTTTGATGCAAAAAACTTACGAATTGTGAGCCCACTCCAGGTGTCTGTCCACCCCTTCCTTCTTCTTCTGGGAGCTCCTCTTCATCTTGTGATTCCTGTTTTGAAATAAAAGGCAATGAATAGACATATATTACAGAGAAGATGGATTTTGGAAATAAAAACTTACCGTCAAACGCTGACGATGCGAGGGAGGGCTCCCAGAAGATGTGCTGTCCTGTTGATGGCCAGACTCCATGGCTGTGGGTATTGCTGCTGCCAGTGATGCCATTTCTGCTGCTGCTGCTGCATCTCTTTGGCGGCTGTTGAATAAAGAGAAACAAAGGGCCAATGAATATCTTGATATTCCATAGCCCTAGTTTGGAGGAATGGGGGATTTGATAATTACCGTCTCTCATCTGCTGCTGGACTCCCCTCCTCAGCATGTTCCATTTGCTGCTCCATTTGGGGTGGTGCTGATGGTGCTGATGGTGCTGCTGCTGCAGATGTCTGCTGCCTTCTCCTGGTTCTTGGCTTGGGTGGCATGTTGGGTGTGGCTGTGGGTCCCACTGTCTTGCTTTTATATATCTCCTGTGGGCAGAGCTACTGAGCATGCTCAGACCAGGGCTGGGGCCTATAGTGGCCACGACTCCTCCCACAGTCATCACAATTTTAGCGGTATCTGAACGCACAGGCATGAATACCATTGAATAGAATGGTGAATCCGGGAGCCTAAAGCTCTGAGCCTCTGGGGGCAATTATACTGATTGGTGGTGTGGTGG
Source organism: Dendrobates tinctorius (assembly GCF_039654945.1). Classification (NCBI taxonomy): domain Eukaryota; kingdom Metazoa; phylum Chordata; class Amphibia; order Anura; family Dendrobatidae; genus Dendrobates; species Dendrobates tinctorius. The sequence goes on along the minus strand of NW_027361806.1, from coordinate 30,205,826 downwards.
GGGTCATTATACTGAGAGGTGGTGACCATTACACTGAGTGGGGGGGCTGGTGGGAGCCATTATACTGAGTAGTGGGGGTCATTAGACTGAGTGGGGGGCTGGTGGGAGCCATTATACTGAGTGGTGGGGGTCATTATACTGAGTGGGGGGCTGGTGGGAGCCATTATACTGAGTGGTGGGGGTCATTATACTGAGTGGGGGGGATGGTGTTGGCCATTATACTGAGTGCTGGTGACCATTTTACTGAGTGGGGGTTGGTGGGGGCCATTATACTGAGTGATGGAGGTTATTAGACTTAGTGGGGGGGCTGGGGGGGACATTACATTGAGTGGTGGGGGTCATTATACTGAGTGGGGGGGCTAGTGGGAGTCATGATAGTGAGTGGGGGGCTGGTGCTGGCCTTTATACTGAGTGATGGAAGTCATTTGAGTGGGGGGCTGGTGGGAGCCATTATACTGAGTGGTGGGGGTCATTATACTGAGTGGGGGGGCTGGTGTTGGCCATTATACTGAGTGCTGGTGACCATTTTACTGAGTGGGGGTTGGTGGGGGCCATTATACTGAGTGATGGAGGTTATTAGACTTAGTGGGGGGGCTGGGGGGGACATTACATTGAGTGGTGGGGGTCATTATACTGAGTGGGGGGGCTAGTGGGAGTCATGATAGTGAGTGGGGGGCTGGTGCTGGCCTTTATACTGAGTGGTGGAAGTCATTTGACTTAGTGGGGGGGATGGGGGGACATTATACTGAGTGGTGGTAATCATTATACAGAGTGGAGGGGCTGGTGGGGGCCATTATATTGAGTGGTGGGGGTCATTACGGTTGTGTTCAAAAGTTTACATACCCCAGCAGAATTTTTGCTTTCTTGGCCTTTTTTTCAGAGAATATGATGGATAACGCCAAAACTTTCTCCACTCATGGTTAGTGGTTGGGTGAAGCCATTTATTGTCAAACTACGGTGTTTTCACTTTTTAAATCATGACAACCCAAAACATCCAAATGAGCCTGATCAAAAGTTCACATACCCCATTTCTTAATACCGCGTATTGCCCCCTCTAACATCAATGACAGCTTGAAGTCTTTTGTGGTAGTTGTGGATGAAGTTCTTTATTTTCTCAGATAGTAAAGCTGTCCACTCTTCTTGGCAAAAAGCCTCCAGTTCCTGTAGATTCCTGGGCTGTCTAGCATGAACTGTGCCCTTGAGATCTCTGCAGAGTGGCTCAATGATATTGAGGTCAGGAAACTGAGATGGCCACTCCAGAACCTTCACTTTGTTCTGCTATAGCCAATGACAGGTCGACTTGGCAGTGTGTTTTTGATCGTTGTCATGTTGGAACGTCCAAGTACATCCCATTCGCAGCTTCTGTGCTGATGATTGCAAATTTGCCTCCAGTATTTGCTGATAACGTGCTGCATTCATCTTTCCTTCAACTTTGACCAAGTTTCCTGTGCCTTTGTAGCTCACACATCCCCAAAACATCAGCAAGCCACCTCCGTACTTTACAGTAGGAATGGTGTTCCTTTCATCAAAGGCCTTGTTGACCTCTCTCCAATTGTAACATTTATGGTTGTGGCCAAAAAGTTCAATTTTGGTCTCAGCACTCCAAATTACCTTGTTCCAGAAGTTTTGACGCTTGTCTCTGTGCTGTTTTTTGTATTGTAGGTGAGATACTTTGTGGCATTTGCGCAGTAACGGCTTTCTTCTGGCGACTCGACCATGCAGCCCATTTTTCTTCAAGTGCCTCCTTATTGTGCATATTGAAACAGCCACACCGCTAGGTTTCAGAGACTCCAGTATTTCAGCTGATCTTATCTGTGGGTTTTTCTTTGCAACCCGAACTATTTTCCTGGTAGTTGTGGATGACATTCTTGTTGGTCTACCTGACCGTGGTTTTGTTTATACAGAGCCCCTGATTTTCCATTTGTTAATCACAGTTTGAACGCTGCTGACTGGCATTATCAATTCTTTGGATATCTTCTTGTATCCCTTTCCTGTTTTATACAGTTCAACGACCTTTTCCTGTAGATCCGCTGACAATTCTTTTGCTTTCCCCATGACTCACAATCCAGAAACGTCAGTGACTGGATGAAAGATGCAAGAGTCTGTCTGGATCCCAGAAACTCACTCAGCTTTTATGCACTCACACTGATTACTAGCAAACAGGTCACAGGTGAGGATGTTACCTTTGGTAGCCAGTCAAACCCATTTGTGTCAACTTCTGTGCATGTTATCTGGCCAAAATCACCAGGGTATGTAAACTTTTGGATGTTTTGAGTTGCAATTATGATTTAAAAAGAGAAAACACAGTAGTTTGGCAATAAATGGCTTCACCCAACCACTAACCATGAGTGGAGAAAAAGTTTTAGTGTTATCATTTATATTCTCTGAAAAAAGGCCTGGTGGAGGTCATTATACTGAGTGGTGGGGGTCATTATACTGAGTGGGGGGGGCTGGTGTTGGCCATTATACTGAGTGCTGGTGACCATTTTACTGAGTGGGGGGCTAGTGGGAGTCATGATACTGAGTGGGGGGCTAGTGGGAGTCATGATACTGAGTGGGGGGCTGGTGCTGGCCTTTATACTGAGTGGTGGAAGTCATTTGACTTAGTGGGGGGGATGGGGGGACATTATACTGAGTGGTGGTAATCATTATACAGAGTGGAGGTGCTGGTGGGGGCCATTATATTGAGTGGTGGGGGTCATTACAGTTGTGCTCAAAAGTTTACATACCCCAGCAGAATTTTTGCTTTCTTGGCCTTTTTTTCAGGGAATATGATGGATAACACCAAAACTTTCTCCACTCATGGTTAGTGGTTGGGTGAAGCCATTTATTGTCAAACTACGGTGTTTTCACTTTTTAAATCATGACAACCCAAAACATCCAAATGACTCTGATCAAAAATTCACATACCCCATTTCTTAATACCGTGTATTGCCCCCTCTAACATCAATGACAGCTTGAAGTCTTTTGTGGCAGTTGTGGATGAGGTTCTTTATTTTATCAGATAGTAAAGCTGTCCACTCTTCTTGGCAAAAAGCCTCCAGTTCCTGTAGATTCCTGGGCTGTCTAGCATGAACTGTGCCCTTGAGATCTCTGCAGAGTGGCTCAATGATATTGAGGTCAGGAAACTGAGATGGCCACTCCAGAACCTTCACTTTGTTCTGCTATAGCCAATGACAGGTCGACTTGGCAGTGTGTTTTTGATCGTTGTCATGTTGGAACGTCCAAGTACATCCCATTCGCAGCTTCTGTGCTGATGATTGCAAATTTGCCTCCAGTATTTGCTGATAACGTGCTGCATTCATCTTTCCTTCAACTTTGACCAA
>NW_027361806.1:27617500-27702500 GCF_039654945.1 Dendrobates tinctorius | reverse complement strand
ACGGCCCGGTCGGCATTGCCCATCGTGACTCGGCTGGGCTGACGAGCAGTCTACACATACTCATGTGGCTTTCATGGGGTGAATGGAGCCTGACGGATTCATTTAACCCTTTCCCACCGCGGCCATTTTCATTTTGGCGCTTTCGGGTTTTTTTTCTGTTTTCACAGACTCATAACTTTTTTTTTTTCCAGCCCCACAGCTGGATGAGGACTGAGTTTTTGCAGTCTTGATGACACCATTCATTTTAACTTTGAATGCACTGGGAAAAAAAGCCGTCCAAATGTGGTGAAAATAAGTCACCCCGCCTTTCTGTATCGGGACTCTTTCTTACGCCGTTCATTGTGTGGTAAGAGTTCCCCGGCAACGATTCTCCAGGTCAGTGTGGTTAGCGGCAATGCCCCGGCAGCGATTCTCCATGTCAGTGCGGTTAGCGGCAATGCCTCGGCAGCGATTCTCCAGGTCAGTGAGATTAGCGGCAATACCCCGGCAGCCATTCTCCAGGTCAGTGAGATTAGCGGCAATGCCATGGCAGCCATTCTCCAGGTCAGTGAGATTAGCGGCAATGCCATGGCAGCCATTCTCCAGGTCAGTGAGATTAGCGGCAATGCCCCGGCAGCGATTCTCCAGGTCAGTGAGATTAGCGGCAATGCCCCGGCAGCCATTCTCCAGGTCAGTGAGATTAGCGGCAATGCCCCGGCAGCCATTCTCCAGGCCAGTGAGATTAGCGGCAATGCCCCGACAGCGATTATCCAGGTCAGTGAGATTAGCGACAATGCCCCGGCAGCCATTCTCCAGGTCAGTGAGATTAGCGACAATGCCCTGGCAGCGATTCTCCAGGTCAGTGAGAATAGCGGCAATGCCCCGGCAGCCATTCTCCAGGTCAGTGAGATTAGCGACAATGCCCTGGCAGCGATTCTCCAGGTCAGTGAGAATAGCGGCAGTGCCCCGGCAGCCATTCTCCAGGTCAGTGAGATTAGCGGCAATGCCATGGCAGCCATTCTCCAGGTCAGTGAGATTAGCGGCAATGCCCCAGCAGCGATTCTCCAGGTCAGTGAGATTAGCGGCAGTGCCCCTGCAGCCATTCTCCAGGTCAGTGAGATTAGCGGCAATGCCCCGGCAGCCATTCTCCAGGTTAGTGAGATTAGCGGCAATGCCACGGCAGCCATTCTCCAGGTCAGTGAGATTAGCGGCAATGCCCCAGCAGCCATTCTCCAGGTCAGTGAGATTAGCGGCAATGCCACGGCAGCTATTCTCCAGGTCAGTGAGATTAGCGGCAATGCCCCGGCAGCGATTCTCCAGGTCAGTGAGATTAGCAGCAATGCCCCGGCAGCCATTCTCCAGGTCAGTGATATTAGCGGCAATGCCGTGGCAGCGATTCTCCAGGTCAGTCCTATTAGCGGCAGTGCCCCGGCAGCTATTCTCCAGGTCAGTGAGATTAGCGGCAATCCCCCGGCAGCCATTCTCCAGGTCAGTGAGATTAGCAGCAATGCCACGGCAGCTATTCTCCAGGTCAGTGAGATTAGCGGCAATGCCCGGCAGCGATTCTCCAGGTCAGTGAGATTAGCGGCAATACCCCGGCAGGGATTCTCCATGTCAGTGCGGTTAGCGGCAGTGCCCCGGCAGCGATTCTCCAGGTCAGTGAGATTAGCGGCAATGCCGTGGCAGCGATTCTCCAGGTCAGTCCTATTAGCGGCAGTGCCCCAGCAGCCATTCTCCAGGTCAGTGAGATTAGCAGCAATGCCCCGGCAGCCATTCTCCAGGTCAGTGTGATTAGCGGCAATGCCCCGGCAGCGATTCTCCAGGTCAGTGAGATTAGCGGCAATACCCCGGCAGCCATTCTCCAGGTCAGTGAGATTAGTGGCAATGCCCCGAAAGCAATTCTCCAGGTTAGTGTGATTAGTGGCAATGCCATGGCAACCATTCTCCTGGTCAGTGAGATTAGCGGCAATGCCCCAGCTGCCATTCTCCAGGTCAGTGTGATTAGCGGCAATGCCCCGGCAGCCATTCTCCAGGTCAGTGAGATTAGCGGCAATGCCCCGGCAGCCATTCTCCAGGCCAGTGAGATTAGCGGCAATGCCCCGGCAGCCATTCTCCAGGTCAGTGAGATTAGCGGCAATGCTCCAGCTGCCATTCTCCAGGTCAGTGTGATTAGCGGCAATGCCCCGGCAGCCATTCTCCAGGTCAGCGATATTAGCGGCAATGCCACGGCAGCCATTCTCCAGGTCAGTGAGATTAGCAGCAGTGCCCCGGCAGCTATTCTCCAGGTCAGTGAGATTAGCGGCAATGCCCCGGCAGCGATTCTCCAGGTCAGTGAGATTAGTGGCAATGCCCCAGCTGCCATTCTCCAGGTCAGTGTGATTAGTGGCAATGCCCCGGCACCGATTCTCCAGGTCAGTGAGATTAGCGACAATGCCCCGACAGCAATTCTCCAGGTTAGTGTGATTAGTGGCAATGCCATGGCAGCCATTCTCCTGGTCAGTGAGATTAGCGGCAATGCCCCAGTTGCCATTCTCCAGGTCAGTGTGATTAGCGGCAATTCCCCGGCAGCCATTCTCCAGGTCAGTGAGATTAGCGGCAATGCCCCGGCACCGATTCTCCAGGTCAGTGAGATTAGCGACAATGCCCCGACAACAATTATCCAGGTTAGTGTGATTAGTGGCAATGCCATGGCAGCCATTCTCCTGGTCAGTGAGATTAGCGGCAATGCCCCAGCTGCCATTCTCCAGGTCAGTGTGATTAGCGGCAATGCCCCGGCAGCCATTCTCCAGGTCAGTGAGATTAGCGGCAATGCCCCGGCACCGATTCTCCAGGTCAGTGAGATTAGCGACAATGCCCCGACAGCAATTCTCCAGGTTAGTGTGATTAGTGGCAATGCCATGGCAGCCATTCTCCTGGTCAGTGAGATTAGCGGCAATGCCCCAGCTGCCACTCTCCAGGTCAGTGTGATTAGCGGCAATGCCATGGCAGCCATTCTCCAGGTCAGTGAGATTAGCGGCAATGCCCCAGCAGCGATTCTCCATGTCAATGCGGTTAGCGGCAGTGCCCCTGCAGCCATTCTCCAGGTCAGTGAGATTAGCGGCAATGCCCCGGCAGCCATTCTCCAGGTTAGTGAGATTAGCGGCAATGCCACGGCAGCCATTCTCCAGGTCAGTGAGATTAGCGGCAATGCCCCAGCAGCCATTCTCCAGGTCAGTGAGATTAGCGGCAATGCCACGGCAGCCATTCTCCAGGTCAGTGAGATTAGCGGCAATGCCCCGGCAGCGAATCTCCAGGTCAGTGCAGTTAGCGGCAATTCCACGGCAGCCATTCTCCAGGTCAGTGATATTAGCGGCAATGCCGTGGCAGCGATTCTCCAGGTCAGTCCTATTAGCTGCAGTGCCCCGGCAGCTATTCTCCAGGTCAGTGAGATTAGCGGCAATGCCCCGGCAGCTATTCTCCAGGTCAGTGAGATTAGCGGCAATGCCCCGGCAGCGATTCTCCAGGTCAGTGAGATTAGCAGCAATGCTACGGCAGCTATTCTCCAGGTCAGTCCTATTAGCGGCAATGCCCCAGCAGCCATTCTCCAGGTCAGTGAGATTAGCAGCAATGCCACGGCAGCCATTCTCCAGGTCAGTGTGATTAGCGGCAATGCCCCGGCAGCCATTCTCCAGGTCAGTGAGATTAGCAGCAATGCCACGGCAGCCATTCTCCAGGTCAGTGTGATTAGCGGCAATGCCCCGGCAGCCATTCTCCAGGTCAGTGAGATTAGCGGCAATGCTCCAGCTGCCATTCTCCAGGTTAGTGAGATTAGCGGCAATGCTCCAGCTGCCATTCTCCAGGTCAGTGAGATTAGCGGCAATGCCCCGGCAGCGATTCTCCAGGTCAGTGTGATTAGCGGCAATGCCCCGGCAGCGATTCTCCAGGTCAGTGTGATTAGCGGCAATGCCCCAGCAGCTATTCTCCAGGTCAGTGAGATTAGCAGCAATGCCACGGCAGCCATTCTCCAGGTCAGTGTGATTAGCGGCAATGCCCCGGCAGCCATTCTCCAGGTCAGTGAGATTAGCGGCAAAGCTCCAGCTGCCATTCTCCAGGTCAGTGAGATTAGCGGCAATGCTCCAGCTGCCATTCTCCAGGTCAGTGTGATTAGCGGCAATGCTCCAGCTGCCATTCTCCAGGTCAGTGAGATTAGCGGCAATGCTCCAGCTGCCATTCTCCAGGTCAGTGAGATTAGCGGCAATGCCACGGCAGCGATTCTCCAGGTCAGTGTGATTAGCGGCAATGCCCCGGCAGCGATTCTCCAGGTCAGTGTGATTAGCGGCAATGCCCCAGCAGCTATTCTCCAGGTCAGTGAGATTAGCAGCAATGCCACGGCAGCCATTCTCCAGGTCAGTGTGATTAGCGGCAATGCCACGGCAGCCATTCTCCAGGTCAGTGTGATTAGCGGCAATGCCCCAGCAGCTATTCTCCAGGTCAGTGAGATTAGCAGCAATGCAACGGCAGCCATTCTCCAGGTCAGTGTGATTAGCGGCAATGCCCCGGCAGCCATTCTCCAGGTCAGTGAGATTAGCGGCAATGCTCCACCTGCCATTCTCCAGGTTAGTGAGATTAGCGGCAATGCTCCAGCTGCCATTCTCCAGGTCAGTGAGATTAGCGGCAATGCCCCGGCAGCGATTCTCCAGGTCAGTGTGATTAGCGGCAATGCCCCGGCAGTGATTCTCCAGGTCAGTGTGATTAGCGGCAATGCCCCGGCAGCCATTCTCCAGGTCAGTGAGATTAGCGGCAATGCCAAACTTATATGAAAAAAAAATACTAGGATTGTGCCGCGATTTTCTGAGAGCCATAACGTTTGTATTTTCTTGTATTTTCCCATTGATGGCGCTAAGCGACTGATTGTTTTTTTTTGCGTCCTCAGACTATTGAGTGCCTGATTAAAGGAATTTTCCTGGACCTTAAACTAGAAATCACATCATATAGAATTGACTCATCTACTGTTTAGGTGAAGACCGGACCCCATAACACGGGGATGCCACAATTGTTTCTAACAAGACGGGGCCACGTTTGCCTTTCTAACAGACATATCAGCCTATCAGCAGAGCCAAGAGTAATCACATGACTTCTTTGCAAGCCTACCTCCTTTTTAGGCCTGTTTCACACTTCCGTTTTTTGACGTCAGTCAAAATCCGTCAATTTTCGAAAAAAACATCCGCCAAAAAAGGGGTGGATCCGGTTTTTTTCCCCATAGACTTACATTAGCGGTGGATCTTGACTGACGGTCGTCCGTCTCACCCGTTTTTTGAAGGATCCGTCAAACTTTTAGCGTCTCCCGGGACGGCGTTTTTTCCGAGCGACGGTCCGCTGATTTATATTGCGCATGCCCGGCAGGTTCTCTCTCTCTCTCTCTCCTCCTTTAGATTTCCCCTCCAGTGGATCCGTATTTAACTGCTCTGGCGGATTTGCCTCCCGTCAAAATAACGGAGATGTCAAACAGGCCTTAGAGGCGCGAGGCTGTCTTCTTCGGGGGCCCTGATTAGAGTTTTGAGAGCCTCCCATAGTTAAGGTTTGATACGGTCTTCTACAGTTGCATGGTTCCTAAAGGAGAGAATCCCTTTAAGGCCAATGTTGGAAGACAGTGACAGCAAAATAAAAAATCTTTATAAGTTCAACGAAACCACAAAATCTTAACATTTAAGTATTTTATTGTGGATATTTTGTTACAATTAGTATTTAATCATTAATTTCTATCAATTATTACTTACATTTTACTAAGCCATTTTTGCTATTAGACCGTTTTTGTTTCTCTCCCCCATTATGTGCACTTTTAAGATGTGAAATAATGATTTGGATATAACGTGTAAATGTTTCTTTGCCACACAAGTGTAACTTTTTTTGCCGGCACTGTATCTGTATATCTATTTGCCATTTTTTACCTCAGGAAATTCCACATTACTGTTAATTATAAATCTGCTAATTTGCGTCTCTCGAGATTTCCTTCCACCATTTTGTGGGCGAATCCGGGATTTAAGAGCAATACTGTAATACCATTTGGTTGAGTCACAGAATGGCGGACACCCCTTATAAAGCATCGTGTGAAACCAGTGGGCAGGGTATATAGATCCACATTACCGCCAATGGGGCGTTCTGTGTGCCGGACATGGTGCTGTACTCTCCATAGATGGCACCTGAGATACCGCAAAAATCTAGAAATCCTCCATGTGCCTCCGATTTTAAACTGAGGCGCCTCGAATGGCCAAGATTACATGGCATCCTCCATAATTGGTATCTGGGGTGGTGAACATAACGGTGCAACAGATGACGGGCCCCGGTAGGACTGCTGCTCCGGATCACACAGCAGTGAGTGCAGCGTGGCAGTATTCCAGCCAAACTGATCTTTATAGATTTTTGGGCACTTTAATAATCCACTTACAATGGGGTGGAAGCTGCCATGTTCCCGCACCTTAACATATCCAGTTTGTGTCCATCCCCCATTTTATGACTCAAAATAGTCTCCCATTAATATCTGCCGATACAGACTGTGCCAATCCGGAGGCGCCCCGGACGCCTCCTCACTGCTGGGCTCTTGTATGTGGGGTAGATGAGATCACTATCGAGCCTGATGTCCTCTGCTCTGCTTGACGTTTGGCCCGATTATTACCTTTGCGCCTTTTTTTGTCTTTTTTTTTATTCTTCTTTTCATTTTTCCTCGTAAAAGACCATTTTATAAGTGTTCACCATTTTGGATTTTTCAGATGTTTTACGGTTGATTCATCAATTGCAACTTTTGGAAATTTTCGCAGAAATGTACTCTCGTAATGTTTTAGCAAAAGTTTTGCAATATTTTTTAATGGAATGTAACTGTTTGAGTTAAAAGCTCACAGGAAAAGTTAAAGACAAAAATTAAGTGCATTTTTTAAAAATTTTGCCTAAAATCCATGAACCGCCTGCACTATTTTTAAGAATATTGCTTCAAAAACATCAACGTATGCCATAAGACAAAAAAAAGGAAAGATACTTAAAACTCGAATGATTAATCAGGGCCAACGCGTTTAGTTCTGAAGACGCCGTTAAGATATTATTAATTGTGAGACGCATCCATCGTGCCGTAAACGTTCCCAGATGTCGTAACGCACGCGTCAGTCGTTTGTGAGGAGGGCGAATGAAGCATTATTTTGTAGATGGCCCGTTACAGGAGCGGGGGACACGTTACACCAATGTTCTGTGGGCAGGTAACGGATCCATCTGCCGTATTAGTGATGAGACCACAGGTTGTAACGCTGCATTCTCCATACACATCAGTTGAGGTGGCTGCTCTCGCATGGGACCCCCATAGACTTATGGAGGCGGCTACACACCTTTATCTATTAGCAGTTTGTGGCATATCCTCCAATGCCTAAACTTGGATCAGAATGGGCCATCCATTATGGACCTCAGGAAAAAGACCTGGTGAAGGAACTGTTACCCAGATGTAGGAACCATCAGATTAGGGCCATGGTGTGATTCATTATGGGAGAGGAACCATTTGCATCCAAAAATAATACCAGTCAGGAGCAGTAAAGCCTCAAATGAGGCCAAGTGTCGTGATCCTTCATATGTGGCGAGCTATAATGTGTAACTTGTAAAATTGAATGTATGTAGTCATTTTTTTAGAATAAGTAATTGTTCACCTTTGGTATAGCCTTCTCCCTACGTCGTCCCTGAGGTGTCCCCCGCAGACAAAACATCACCTGAACATGGTGATAGGTTACCATGTACAAAACGTTCTCCCAGCCCGGAGTGCCCAGTAGGGCATGTGATGCTCCTTCCCACGGTCTGATTTATTGGCCCTCCTGGACACTCTCATATATAGGGTCGGTGTAAGTATCGGTATGTGCGGGAATCAGCAATGGGACCATCTGCAGATGTTGCCCCCTCATTGGGTGAAAACCTGATCCCACCATGTTCTATGGAAATGGTGCTAACCTCTAAACCGCCATGTCAGCCTAGGATTACGGCACATGCCCTTTATTATGTATTATGGAAGGTCTGATTATTTTTCCTTTGCCAAAAAATTGGTCTCTCGATCAGGAAAATGCCATTATAGAGTAAAACAACCTCAGGATTACTGGGACTTTTGTATCATAACCGCTGTAATCAGAAACTCCGAAATAAAGAATTAGTGCTACTCATCCTCGCGCTCCTGGCTATTACGCCGCTCGTCTGTGTCTTATTTTAGCATCAGCCTCCACTTGTCACACAGACATACAATCTGCCACGAGCCCTGGGATATACAGCACTACAGCATAGAATATACGTTGCTGCGGCCTGGGGTATATGGTACTGCAGCCTGAGATATATGGCGCTGCAGCCTGGGGTATACGGCACCGCAGCCGGGGATATACGGTGCTGCAGCCCGAGATATACGGCGCTGCAGACGGGGATTTACGGCGCTGCAGCCTGGGGTATATGGTGCTGCTGTCTGAGATATACGGCGCTGCAGCCGGGGATACACAGTGCTGCAGCCTGGGGTATACAGCGCTGCAGCCTGAGATATATTGCCCTGTGGCCTGGGGTAGACGGTGCTGCAGCCTGAGATATATGGCGCTGCAGCTTGGCGTATACGGTGCTGCAGCCTGAGATATATGGCGCTGCAGCCTGAGATATATGGCGCTGTGGCCTGGGGTAGATGGTGCTGCAGCCTGAGATATATGGCGCTGCAGCCTGGGATGTACGGTGCTGCAGCCTGAGATATATGGCGCTGCAGCCTGAGATATATGGCGCTGCAGCCGGGGATGTACGGCGCTGCAGCCTGGGGTATACGTGCTGCAGCCTGAGAGATACGGCTCTGCGGCCTGGGATATACGGCACTGCAGCCAGGAATATACGGCGCTGCAGCCTGGATCATATGGCGCTACAGGCAGGAATATACGGTGCTGCAGCCTGGGATGTACGGCGCTGCAGTCTGGGATATATGGCGCTGCAGCCTGGGATACACAGCGCTGCAGCCTGGGATATATGACGCTCCAGCCTGGGATACACGGCGCTGCGGCCTGGATTATATGGCGCTACAGCCAGGAATATACGGCGCTGCAGTCTGGGGTATACGGTGCTGCAGCCTGGGATGTTCTGCGTTGCAGCCTAGGATATACAGGTGTGGCCAAAAGTATTGACACCCCTGCAATTTTGTCAGATAATACTCAGTTTCTTCCTGAAAATGATTGCAAACACAAATTCTTTGGTATTATTATCTTCATTTAATTTGTCTTAAATGAAAAAACACAAAAAAATTGTCCGAAAGCCAAATTGGATATAATTCCACAACAAATATAAAAAAGAGGGTGGACAAAAGTATTGGCACTGTTCGAAAAATCATGTGATGCTTCTCTAATTTGTGTAATTAACAGCACCTGTAACTTACCTGTGGCACCTAACAGGTGTTGGCAATAACTAAATCACACTTGCAGCCAGCTGACATGGATTAAAGTTGACTCAACCTCTGTCCTGTGTCCTTGTGGTGTACCACATTGAGCATGGAGAAAAGAAAGAAGACCAAAGAACTGTCTGAGGACTTGAGAAACCAAATTGTGAGGAAGCATGAGCAATCTCAAGGCTACAAGTCCATCTCCAAAGACCTGAATGTTCCTGTGTCTACCGTGCGCAGTGTCATCAAGAAGTGTAAAGCCCATGGCACTGTGGCTAACCTCCCTAGATGTGGACGGAAAAGAAAAATTGACAAGAGATTTCAACGCAAGATTGTGCGGATGTTGGATAAAGAACCTCGACTAACATCCAAACAAGTTCAAGCTGCCCTGCTGTCCGAGGGTACAACAGTGTCAACCCGTACCATCCGTCGGTGTCTGAATGAAAAGGGACTGTATGGTAGGAGACCCAGGAAGACCCCACTTCTTACCCCGAGACATAAAAAAGCCAGGCTGGAGTTTGCCAAAACTTACCTGAAAAAGCCTAAAACGTTTTGGAAGAATGTTCTCTGGTCAGATGAGACAAAAGTAGAGATTTTTGGGCAAAAGCATCAACATAGAGTTTACAGGACCAGTGTCCGCAGGTCCCGTGCCTCTTTACTTTCCAGCGCTGACTGGACCCTGACACTATTAGCTTGAAGCACGCATGGTCACCTCTGCTGCCCTTCACAGGTATCTTTTAGCACTGCTTCTGTACTCAGGACACGCGCACTGGCTCTATGAGCAAGTGCAGTGCGGTGTCTCTGACATTATAACTGAAAATGAGCAAGCTTGCACAGGACCTATGGTCCTGTGACTGCAAGGGGGCGGGGCTTAGCGTCTTGTTTTCAGATATGACAGGACACCATACAACAACTCAGAGTCAGGCAAAACAGGTCACAGCAGTACGGGCAAACGAGGTACAGGAGGGTCAAACAGACGGGTAGTCAGACAAAGCCAAAGGTCATACACAAGAGGGCGACGTGGTACCAAGGGGACAAGCAGAGAGAAGTCGGGTCACAAGCAGAGAGTCATACACGAGAGGTAGCGCAGTACAAGAGGGTCAGGCAGAACTCGTAACAGGGACAGAACCAGATCACAACCGAACAAGCAAGCAAGATATCAGGCACAAGGCACACGTATACAAGAGGTCACTTAACTCAGCCGAGGGCAGGAGTATAACTGACACCGGACCCAGGTCCAGTGAGCACTAAATAGCCTCCTGCTGCCAGAGAGAGGCAGCACAATTAACCCATAGTCTAACCAGGACGGGTCAAAGCGAAATCCCGTCCTAGATCATGACATGTAGTAGTTGCTAAAGGGAAGCACGCAGTGTGGGGTACAGCACGCAAGCATCCCATAAGCAAAACATCACAGAAGCTAAGCATCATGAAAACGGCAGTTAATCAGGGCAGGAGTCAGGTAACCGACACTTTGCTCTCCCCCTCAACCATGTGCTTTATTTTTATCCTCCTGTGTTCCTTCGCCATCCATATTCACCACCCTATCCCCCCTCCTTCACGACTCTTACACATCAGCCCATCTATACTACCCTCTCCCATGTACAGCTCCCATGCACTCCTCACCTTCCTGAGAAACCTCAGCCCATCTTGCCCAAACACATCGCAGAAAAAAACTACCTACAATTCCAACAACTATTTGCTCTTTATCTTCCTACTCCTACTGATTTCAGGTGACAACTCCCCCAACCCTGGTCCCCCAACCTCAACCCCTACCTAACCTCATATCGAAACCATAATAATCTTATTAATATTACTTGCACTCCCTCATCTCAATCTTTTAATTGTGCCCTCTGGAATCCACGGTCTGCTTGTAACAAGCTTCCTTTCCTACACAACTACTTTCTGAACAACTCTCTTAATCTGTTGACCCTCACTGAAACCTGGATTCAGGATTCTGGCACTGTCTCTCCTGCTGCCATTTCCTATGGTGGCTTACAATTCTCCCACTCCCTGAGACCCACAAACAGACATGGTGGTGGAGTCGGCATACTCCTGTCCCCACAATGCACTTTCCAGGTCATCCCCCCAGTTCCATCACTCATTCCCTTCTTTTGAGGTCCACACCATCAGGCTCTTTCGTCCCCTCTCCCTCAGGGTAGCGGTCATATACCGGCCCCCAGGCTCACCCACCCACTTCCTTGACCACTTTTCAGCCTGGCTGCCACACTTCATGTCCTCAGAACTTCCAACCCTTATCCTGGGAGACTTCAACATCCCCATTAACAGCCCTAATTCCACATCTGCATCCCAGCTTCTATCACTAACCACCTCTCTAGGCCTCTCACAGCTTTCAACCTCTGAGACACACAAGGACGGTAACACCCTTGATCTGGTCTTTGTCCGGCTCTGCTCAATCTCCCACCTGAATAACTCACCGCTTCCACTCTCTGACCACAACATTCTCTCCTTCATGCTCACAAATCCTCGCCCACCCCAGCTCACTCCTACCTACCACACAGTCAGAAATCTACAAGCCATTAACCCTCAGACACTTTCAGACTCCCTACACTCATCACTGTCCCCAATCTCCTCTTCTTCCTGTCCTATTCTGGCTGTTCATCACTACAATGAAACTCTTAGAAGCACCCTTGACCAAGTAGCTCCCCTCACCCTCAGAACCTCCAAGCACAGAGTAAAACAGCCTTGGCTCACATCGCAAACTAAACTTCTCCAGCGATGCTCTAGGAGTGCTGAACGCCTATGGAGAAAAACCCGCACACCAGAAGACTTCATCCACTTCAAATTTATGTTAAGAACCTATAATGCTGCCCTTCACCTCGCCAAACGGACCTACTTCACCACCCTGATCTCCTCACTAGCCAACAACCCCAAGAAACTTTTTGACACTTTTCACTCCCTCAGGCCAAAAGCACAAGCCCTTATCACAGACATTTGTGCTGATGACCTGGCCTCCCACTTTACAGAAAAAATAGATAATATCTGTCAGGAAATCTGCTCCCATCCACCAAGTGCTGTGACTCCCTTCCTGCATCTCCCCTGGCTCACTTTCCACATTTGATCCCATCACAGAAGAAGTCTCCAGACTCCTCTCTTCTTCTCGTCCGACTACATGCACTACCGATCCTATTCCCTCACATCTCCTCCAGTCTCTCTCTCCAGTCGTCACAACCCACCTAACTACAATCTTTAATCTCTCCCTCTCCTCGGGCATTTTCCCATCCTCCTTCAAACACGCCATCGTTACTGCATTACTAAAGAAACCTGCTCTCGACCCATCCTGCACAAACAACTACGGAACAGTCTCCAATCTCCCCTTCATCTCTAAACTTTTGGAGCGCCTTGTCTACTCCCGCCTTACCCGTTACCTCTCCACTCACTCCCTTCTAGACCCTTCACAGTCCGTCTTCCGCCCCCTACATTCGACTGAAACGGCACTCAAAGTGACCAATGACCTTCTGATAGCAAAACGTAATGGTCACCACTCTCTGCTCATTCTTCTTGACCTATCTGCAGCTTTCGATACTGTTGACCACCATCTCCTACTCTCTAGGCTCCAGTCACTAGGCATTAAGGACACTGCACTCTCCTGGTTCTCTTCCTATCTCTCTGACCGCTCCTTCAGTGTTTTGTTCTCTGGCTCCACTTCATCTCCTCTTCCTCTTGCTGTCGGGGTACCTCAGGGCTCAGTCCTTGGCCCCCTTCTCTTCTCTCTCTACACAGCCCCAATTGGACAGACCATCATCAGATTTGGCTTTAAGTACCATCTTTATGCTGATGACACACAACTATACACGTCTTCCCCCGACCTCACCCCCGCTGTACTACAGAACGCCAGTGACTGTCTGTCCGCAGTCTCCAATATCATGTCCACTCTATCTGAAACTAAATCTCTCCAAAACTGAACTTCTTCTGCTCCCGCCGTCTACTAACCTCCCTAAATCTGACATTTCCCTCTCCGTGTGTGGCACCACAATAACACCCCGGCAGCAGGTGCGCTGTCTGGGTGTTATGTTTGACACCAATCTCTCCTTCACATCCCATATACAATCTCTTGCCCGCTCTTGCCGCTTACACCTAAAGAACATCTCTAGAATCTGCCCTTTTCTCACCATGGAAACGACAAAAACCCTCACTGTAGCATTGATCCACTCCCGGCTGGATTACTGCAACGCTCTATTAATTGGCCTCCCCGTCACTCGACTATCCCCTCTCCAGTCCATACTTAATGCAGCAGCCAGGGTTGTCCATCTGGCTAATAGGTACTCGGAAGTGTCCGCTCTTTGTCAGTCATTACACTGGCTGCCCATTCATTATAGGATCCAATTCAAATTACTTGTTCTCACCCACAAAGCTCTCCACAGTGCGGCACCCCCCTACATCTCCTCCCTCATTTCTGTCTATCGGCCTAGCCGATCGCTGCGCTCCACAAACGACTTTCGACTAACCTCTGCACTAATCCGTACCTCCCACTCCCGACTCCAAGACTTCTCCCGTGCTGCTCCTATCATCTGGAATGCTCTACCCCAAGAAATTAGGACTAACCACAATTTGCACAGTTTTAGGCGCTCCCTCAAAACACATTTGTTCAGAGCGGCTTATCACGTTCACTAATCAAAGTCATTCTATGTGTAAGTGTGCGTGTGTAGCCCATTCACTATCTCCATACATCTTTCACTCCCTCAAGATGGCTGGACCTTCATTGTATATACACCATTGTAAATACACCCCTGTCCTCTGTATCTCCCCCACCTCATTGTAGATTGTAAGCTCTCACGAGCAGGGTCATCTTATTTCGTCTTATTTTGCTTTATTGTATTGTTAATGTTGTTACTTATGACTTGTGTTTTGAAACTGTTAAACTGTAAAGCGCTGCGGAATATGTTGGCGCTATATAAATAAAGATTATTATTATTATTATTATTATTATTATTAGGCTGAGGGTGTCAATACTTTTGTCTGGCCCATTTTTGGCGTTTTGTGTGAAATGATCAATGTTTTGCTTTTTGCTTCATTCTCTTTTGTGTTTTTTCATTTAAGACAAATTAAATGAAGATAATAATACCAAAGAATTTGTGATTGCAATCATTTTCAGGAAGAAAATGAGTATTATCTGACAAAATTGCTGGGGTGTCAATACTTTTGGCCACAACTGTATGGTGCTGCAGTCTGGGATACATGGCGCTGCAGCCTGGGATATACGGCGCTGCAGCCTGGGATGTACTGCTCTGCAGCC
Organism: Dendrobates tinctorius; assembly: GCF_039654945.1. Classification (NCBI taxonomy): domain Eukaryota; kingdom Metazoa; phylum Chordata; class Amphibia; order Anura; family Dendrobatidae; genus Dendrobates; species Dendrobates tinctorius. The sequence goes on along the minus strand of NW_027361806.1, from coordinate 27,687,873 downwards.
TGGGGTATTTGGTGCTGCAGCCTGGGATATATGGCGCTGCATCCTGGGATACACGGCGCTGCAGTCTGGGATATACTGCGCTGCAGCCTGTGATATACGGCGCTGCAGCCTGGGATGTACCGCTCTGCAGCCTGGGGTATTTGGTGCTGCAGCCTGGGATATATGGTGCTGCAGCCTGGGATACACGGTGCTGCAGCCCGGGATAAACGGTGCTGCAGCCTGGGATATACGGCGCTGCAGCCTGGGATATACGGCCCTGCAGCCTGGGATATACGGCGCTGCAGCCTGTGATATATGGCACTGCAGCCTGGGATGTACCGCTCTGCAGCCTGGGGTATTTGGTGCTGCAGCCTGGGATATATGGCGCTGCATCCTAGAATACACGGCGCTACAGCCTGGGATATACAGCGCTGCAGTCTGGGATATATGGTGCTGCAGCCTGGGATATACGGCCCTGCGGCCTGGGATATACGGCCCTGCGGCCTGGGATGTACCGCCCTGCAGCCTGGGATGTACCGCCCTTCAGCCTGGAATATATGATGCTGCAGCCTGGGATATATGGTGCTGCAGAAGGCAACTTCTCACAAGGTGCCGCCACCTCTGAGCCCACAGTTGCTCCGCACTAAACTTAAAGGGGTTGTCCACTACAAAGGCAACCCCTTCTCATACCGCACGTTTGGCCAAGATAAACTAATAAAGCCTAGACTCTCCTCCTGTGTCGACACCGTTTGTGCGATGTCAGCACTCGCTCTCCCAGCGTTTCAGTCATTTTTTGTGTCATTCTGTTTTTTGCTTGAGCCAAATTCACATAAATTATGCACAAAGTTTGATGAAATTGGTGCAAACTGAAAAATGCATTCTAAAAAATAACTACAAATGAAAATAGAAAGAAGAATGAGGGACATCATCAGGGAGCGTAACCGGAATCAATGATCACGTGGATGTGAGAATGTTCCATAATAGTTATTTATGGGGAATACAGGGTCACATGGTCAATCCGTGACTGCGAGATGTCTGACCACCAATCTGTGCATTACTGGCTGTGATAGGACCGCCAGGCTGTCCGAGGGGCTCCGACTGGAGTAATCACATGGAGCAGAGTGGAATTTAAAATGGGTCGCACCACTGTTAGGAATTGGGCCCCATGTGTGGCAATTTTTTGAACTCCCATAGAAATGAATGGAGAGAATTGCATCCCATCTTGCACTTTCCTGAGAAGGATGAGGGTCCCTGCAGTCAATATTACACCAATTATCCATTTATGACATATCAGCAGTTTAACATTACCGGATGAGACAACCCCTTTAAGGCCGGGGTCACACTGGCGAGGAATACGGACGAGTGAGAGGCGTTAAAAGCACGCATTACACACGGACAAATTGTTCTCTATGGGTTTGCTCCCAACAGCCGTATATTTCTCGTCCGTATTCTACGGTCCGTGCCAATCGCAGCATGCTGTGATTGTCAGCGTACTACGCCCGTAATACGCCAATGCAAGTCTATGGGTGCGCAAAAAATACGGATTACACACGGACCACACATGTGACTTGCGAGAAATACGCACCCGGTGTCTTTTAGCAAAGCCGGCAATTCAGTGCGCGATACAGTAAACTCACACTGACAGGTTTAATAAAGAAACGAAAGAATAGATATAGACACATAGAATGCATATATATATACACACACACAAGTCATTGTGACAAACATATATATATATATATTTATATTTCACAGAGTTCTTCATAGCAGAATAGCCGCTAATTAAATTGCCGGCTTCTATCAAATCATTCCCCAACCCGACATGAAATGACACATGGTTTACATTCAGTAAAGCATTTCATTTCATGTTTTTTTATATGTCCCTGACTAATAATTAGATGAGGGTTTTATGTTTTTTTATAGTCAGGGACATATAAAAAAACATGAAATGAAATGCTTTACTGAATGTAAACCATGTGTCATTTCATGTCGGGTTGGGGAATGATTTGATAGAAGCCGGCAATTTAATTAGCGGCTATTCTGCTATGAAGAACTCTGTGAAATATAAATATACAGTATATATGTTTATCACAATGACTTGTGTGTGTGTATATATATACACTCACTGGCCACTTTATTAGGTACACCTGTCCAACTGTGTGTTAAGACTTAATTTCTAATCAGCCAATCACATGGCGGCAACTCAGTGCATTTAGGCATGTAGACATGGTCAAGACAATCTCCTGCAGTTCAAACTGAGCATCAGTATGGGGAAGAAAGGTGATTTGAGTGCCTTTGAACGTGGCATGATTGTTGGTGCCAGAAGGGCTGGTCTGAGTATTTCAGAAACTGCTGATCTACTGGGATTTTCACGCACAACCATCTCTAGGGTTTACAGAGAATGGTCCGAAAAAGAAAAAAAATCCAGTGAGCGGCAGTTCTGTGGCCGGAAATGCCTTGTTGATGCCAGAGGTCAGAGGAGAATGGGCAGACTGGTTCGAGCTGATAGAAAGGCAACAGTGACTCAAATTGCCACCCGTTACAACCAAGGTAGGCAGAAGAGCATCTCTGAACGCACAGTGCGTCGAACTTTGAGGCAGATGGGCTACAGCAGCAGAAGACCACACTGGGTACCACTCCTCTCAGCTAAGAACAGGAAACTGAGGCTACAATTTGCACAAGCTCATCGAAATTGGACAGTAGAAGATTGGAAAAACGTTGCCTGGTCTGATGAGTCTCGATTTCTGCTGCGACATTCGGATGGTAGGGTCAGAATTTGGCGTAAACAACATGAAAGCATGGATCCATCCTGCCTTGTATCAACGGTTCAGGCTGGTGGTGGTGGTGTCATGGTGTGGGGAATTTTTTCTTGGCACTCTTTGGGCCCCTTGGTACCAATTGAGCATCGTTGCAACGCCACAGCCTACCTGAGTATTGTTGCTGACCATGTCCATCCCTTTATGACCACAATGTACCCAACATCTGATGGCTACTTTCAGCAGGATAATGCGCCATGTCATAAAGCTCGAATCATCTCAGATTGGTTTCTTGAACATGACAATGAGTTCACTGTACTCAAATGGCCTCCTCAGTCACCAGATCTCAATCCAATAGAGCATCTTTGGGATGTGGTGGAACGGGAGATTCGCATCAGGGATGTGCAGCCGACAAATCTGCGCCAACTGTGTGATGCCATCATGTCAATATGGTCCAAAATCTCTGAGGAATGCTTCCAGCACCTTGTTGAATCTCTGCCACGAAGAATTGAGGCAGTTCTGAAGGCAAAAGGGGGTCCAACCCCTTACTAGCATGGTGTACCTAATAAAGTGGCCAGTGAGTGTATATATGCATTCTATGTGTCTATATCTATTTTTTCGTTTCTGTTATAAACCCTGTCATAGGGCTCCATTATATGTCCATTTTGCAAGCCGGCGAGAAAATCTCGCCATACGGATTACATACGGATGCAGACATGCGCAAAATGCGCAACCACACCTTGCTTACGGATGACATACGGAGCACTGTTTAGGGGTCATTCATCCGTATTACGCATGTAAACTACGGACCGTATTTTGCGTCGGTTAGTGTGACCCCGGCCTAAGTCTCGGGCTTCAGGGTAACACTGGTCATACAGCAATGATTGTCAGAAAAAGTTGTGCAACCAAAATACTTTTTAGGGCTGTGTTGTGTGTGTGAAAAAAAGCAAAATTGCAGATTATACATGCAGGTCCAGTGACAGTCCTATGCAACACCACTCAGATTTGGGCCCTTACTACTGATTTCCATCACTAGATTGGGGGCCACATTTTCGGCTGCTCTGTTCCTTGGCACCAGTTGCGCCCTCATCTCTGCTGCATCTGCCTCCATTACTGAAGCCATGTTTACGAGGTTTATTACCGGAGCGTCTGACCAACAGATGATTAATCCGTCTGGTTGACTTGTGGTGATTGGGGGATCAATCATATACTGTAGGAGACGGCTCGTGCCCCGCAGCCATTTCTTCTTTTTGTGTGTGGGAATGTCAGCGCTCTTAGACAATGTCTCCAGATTTCCAGGACCCCCTCCGCTGTAATTACAGTGAGGTCACTTTAATTATTTTGTTAAAATGGAAGCCGGCCGTTTTTCTTACTGATTGGTTGGGACTGTAATGCAAACAAGGAAATGACTGTGTTTGGGAAGAGCGGCCATTATCGGACGGCAGCGCCGCGCCCGCCGGAGTCCTGGAAATATCTGAAGTCTCAACAAACAAAGCTCGTTCACAAATATTCAGGGAATTTCTCCAAATTATCCAGAGTTTCACGTTTCTTTGGCTTTTAGTTCTGGTGTTTTGAAAGGGTCGATTCACTGTAATGTTATTATCCCTAATATACGGCACAGAACAGCCCAGCGGGGTAATTGCCCACCTCCACGAGGCCCGGGGCGATGCATCTGTGTGCCGGCCTTTAATGACTGCATAGAGATGTGGTGCAGGAGACCTAACCACAGAATCTGTATTAATGCACCGTAGATTAAAGCACAGCGGTGCACAAATGCCAGCCGTACCCGTATTCTACACCAGGCAGGTGGGTGCGATTGTGCCAGTGGTGAAATGCCCGCCTGTGGGTGAGAATCAGACCCCAGCCAAGTAATCAGGCTGCATGGAGACCGTCCTGGGGCCCCTGCTGTGGTGTCATTGAGAGAAGACATATAACAACATGGCATACGTTGCTGCTTACTGTGTGGGGGCATCAGGCTATGTCACTCAATGCAAGTGACCCCAAATAAAAGGCCAGATTAAGGTGCTGTGTGATCTTGGGTCTAGAGGTTAAAATTCAGATTAACACACCTAGTGGTCCAGAGCAGTTCAATAATAATAATAATAATAATAATAATAATAATTTTATTTCTATAGCGCCGACATATTCCGCAGCACTTTACATTTCGGAGGGGATTTGTACAGACAATAGACATTACAGCATAACAATAATCACATAAATTATAACAAATACCAAGAGGAGTGAGGGCCCTGCTCGCAAGCTTACAATCTATGAGGAAAGAGGTAGACACGAAAGGTGGGTGGTAACAATTGCCCTGATTGTATGGACCAGCCATAATGTTAAGTGTGTAACAGTACAGACACAGAGGGCTAATGGAGGCATAAAGCATGTGGGAACATGATGCGGGGAACCTGGTTATGGTAAAACTTTTGGCTGTGCCACACAGGGATAGATTAGGTTAATGTGTTGAGGCGGTAGGCCAGTCTGAATAAATGCGTTTTCAGGGCACGCTTAAAATTGTGGGGATTGGGGACTAATCGTATTGACCTGGGAAGTGCATTCCAAAGAATTGGCGCAGCACGTGTAAAGTCTTGGAGACGGGATTGGGAGGTTCTGATTATTGAGGATACTAACCTCAGGTCATCAGCAGAACGGAGGGCGCGGGTAGGGTGGTATACTGAAACAAGGGAGGAGATGTAGGGTGGTGCTGAGCCATGGAGGGCTTTGTGGGTGAGGGTAATAAGTTTATACTGAATTCTGGAGTGGATGAGTAGCCAGTGTAATGACTGGCACAAGGTAGAGGCATCGGTGTAATGATTGGCGAGGAATATGATCTTGGCTGCAGCATTCAAGATAGATTGGAGGGGGGAGAGTTTGGTAAGAGGGAGACCGATTAGAAGAGAGTTACAATAGTCGAGACGAGAGTGAATAAGAGAAACAGTAAGAGTTTTTGCAGAGTCAAAAGTAAGAAAAGGTCGAATTCTAGAAATGTTTTTGAGGTGCAGATGACAAGAGCGAGCCAGTGATCAAATGTGGGGGGCAAAGGAAAGCTCGGAGTCAAGTATGACCCCAAGACAGCGGGCATGTTGCTGGGGAGTAATAGTGGAACCACACACAGAAATGGCAATGTCGGGTGTAGGTACATTAGTAAAGGGACGAAACACAAGGAGTTCAGTCTTTAACAGGTTCAGTTTCAGATATAGTGAGGACATGATATTAGACACAGCGTTTAGACAATCGCCGGTGTTTTCTAGAAAGGCTGGCGTGATGTCAGGAGAAGAAGCGTATAATTGGTTGTCATCAGCATAGAGATGGTACTGGAAACCAAATCTACTGATAGTATGACCAATCCAGGGACAGTGTACAAAGAGAAGAGGAGGGGGCCTAGATCCGATCCTTGAGGAGCCCCAACAGTAAGGGGAAGGTGAGAGGAGGAGGAACCGGCAAAAGATACAGTAAAGGAGCGGTCAGAGAGGAGGAGAACCAGGAGAGAACGGTGTCCTTGAGGCCAATGGAGCGGAGCATAGTGAGGAGGAGCTGATGATCCACAGTGTCGAATGCTGCAGAGAGATCCAAGAGAATTAGCATGGAGTAATGACAATTTGATTTAGCTGTTAGCAGATCATTAGAGAGTTTAGTGAGGGCAGTTTCAGTAGAGTGTAAAGAGCGGAAACCGGATTGGAGAGGGTCGAGAAGAGAGTTATCAGAGAGATAGCGGATAAGACGGGAGTGGACCAGGCATTCCAGGAGTTTAGAGATGAAGGGAAGATTAGAGACAGGTCTATAGTTAGCAGCACAGTTTTGGTCGAGGGATGGTTTTTTAAGTAGTGGATGTATGATGGCATGCTTAAATGAGGAGGGAAAGATACCAGAAGAGAGAGGTTAAATATTTTAGTTAGGTGAGGGGTGACAGCAGGGGAAAGGGACTGGAGGAGATGTGACGGAAATGGGTCACTAGTGCAAGTGGTTGAGCGAGAAGATGCAAGGAGCCTGCTTACTTCTTCTGTGACTGGTTCAAAATCAGAGAGTGAGCTAGATGCAGTGGGGGAGGGAGGACAGTGCATGGTATGAGGGGATTGGGAGATAATTTCCTGTCGAATCTGGTCAATTTTTTCTTTGAAGTAATTGGCCAGATCGTCAGCTCGGAGCTCCGTGGTTGGGGCCTGCACTCTTGGGTTGAGTAGAGAATGAAAAATGTCAAAGAGACGTTTCGGGTTATTGGACAGTGAGGTGATGAGGGTGTTGAAATAGGTTTGTTTGGAGAGGTGAAGGGCAGTGTTGTATGTTCTAAGCATAAACTTATAATGGATGAAGTTCAAGTGTCAATGCCAGCACTTTTAGTGGTTTAAGACAATGAAGGGTTAATGTCAGCATCCCTAATGATCTACAGCAGGGTAGTGAAGGAGTTAATGTAGACATCCCTGATGGAATAGGGCAATGAAGGGGTTAATGTCGACATCTCTGGTGGTCTAGGACAGTGCAAGGGTTAATGTCATCTTCCCTTCTGTTCTAAAATAGTCAAGGAGTTAACATCTGCATCCCTGGTGATTTAGGGTAGTAAAGAGATTGATGTTGGCTTCCCTTGTAGTCTAGTACAGTGTAGAGGTTAATGTTGACATTCCTGATGGTCTAGGGCAGTGCAGGGGTTAATGTTGACATCACTGGTGGTCTATGGCAGTGCAGGGGTTAATGGTATCCCTGGTATTTTAGGGCAGTGCAGGGGTTAATGTCGGCATCCATTGTGGTCTAGGGCAGTGCAGGGGTTAATGTTGGCATCCATGGTGGTCTAGGGGCAGTGCAGGGGTTAATGTCTGCATCCATTGTGGTCTAGGGCAGTGCAGGGGTTAATCCTGGCATCCATGGTGGTCTAGGGCAGTGCAGGGGTTAATGTCAGCATCCCTGGTGGTCTTGTAACACAATATTACACTTTATAGTCCTCAGTGGTTGATACCTTGTAATGGTGAACTGGAAAGATGGTAACACATTGCCTCTCAGGAGACTGCTCAAAACAGACTCCTGGAAAGAGACCCGAGTCGCCTCGGAAGCGGCCGTTTGTCACCATCTTTTACCTGTGGGAATTTAGTTATATTTTTCTCTAATATCCCACCATCAGAATGGATTGATGAATTTGATAACAACATAAACTTACAGGAGATGTTACAGCGATGGGAAGGAAAATGGCTCCACAGGACGCAAATCTTTTCATGGCCAAGCTTGAAAGTGACTTTTTGTCCTCTTGTCCCATCACGTTACATTGACGATGTTTAATCATCTGCACGGAGTCTGAACAGCAGCTGAAGATGCTCCATGAACACTTTGATCATTCAGCTACTCCTGTACTGAAATTATCTTTTCAGACGCCATCATCAAGATACAGAACAATGAAATCAAGACGTCCATGTATGAGAAGCCAAATGACCGTCCAATATATCTTAAAAGGGACAGTTTTCATCCAAAACACATAAAAATTGTCTACAATTGTCTGCAGCCAGCCATCAGATACAATCGGAGATGTTCCAACCCCATGGATAGAGACAAACACCTCGGTGGCCTCAGAACGAACTTTTTGAATCAGGGCTACCATCCAAGAACAATTGTAAACCAGATTACAAGAGCCACCAGAATATCAAGGAATCACCTGCTACATTACAAAGCTAAAGAAGAAAGAAAGCGCGTCCCTCTATTAGTGTCCTACAGTCCAAATCTGGAGGTGATGAGAAGAGCTGCAGAGAAACTACAACCTTAATTACATAAAGATGCCCGATTACAATCCATATTTCCAGACCCCCCACTTCTGTGCTTTAGGCAGCCCCCAAATCAAATAAACATCATTGTCTGAAGCCCCCTGTCCTCTCCAACAGCTGCAGGAACCTTTTCCTGCAACCAGAAAAAATGTAAAACATCTGAATATAATGACAATGGACAAGATAAAGATCCCAGTTCACATCAAGACTACCGTACTTTCAGCTGCACCACAACTAAAGGGGTGTACTTAATTATTTGCAGCAAATGTCCAATGGGAGAGACAGAGCAAAAGCTTAGACCAAGGATGAATTGTCATTGCCACACAATAAAAGAAAAAAGAACTGATCTAGCTGTGGCTGAGCATTTCTGTAGGGGGATCACAGCCTGGACCAGACCTGTGGGGGCGTCACAGCCTGGACATGACTTCATGGGGACATCACAGCCCTGACCAGACCTGTGGGGGTGTCACAGCCCTGACTAGACCTCGTGGGGATGTCACAGCTCTGACCAGACCTGTGGGGGTGTGACATCCCGGACTAGACCTCATGGGGACATCACAGCCTGGACCAGACCTGTGGGGGTGTCACAGCCTGGACCAGACCTGCGGGGGCATCACAGCCTAGACAAGACCTCATGGGGACATCACAGCTTGGACCAGATCTGTGGGGGGATCACAGCCTGGACCAGACCTGTGGGGGCATCACAGTCTGGACATGACCTCATGGGGACATCACAGCCCTGACCAGACCTGTGGGGTCATCAGAGCCCTGACTAGACCTCGTGGGGATGTCACAGCTCTGACCAGACCTGTGGGGGTGTGACATTCCGGACTAGACCTCATGGGGACATCACAGCCTGGACCAGACCTGTGGGGGTGTCACAGCCTGGACCAGACCTGTGGGGGCGTCACAGCCTGGACCAGACCTGTGGGGGTGTCACAGCCTGGACCAGACCTGTGGGGGTGTCACAGCCTGGACCAGACCTGTGGGGGGTGTCACAGCCTGGACCAGACCTGTGGGGGTGTCACAGCCTGGACCAGACCTGTGGGGGTGTCACAGCCCTGAATAGACCTCGTGTGGATGTCACAGCTCTGACCAGACCTGTGGGGGTGTGACATCCCGGTCTATACCTCATGGGGACATCACAGCCTGGACCAGACCTGTGGAGGTGTCACACCCTGGACCAGACCTGTGGGGGCGTCACAGCCTGGACAAGACCTCATGGGGACATCACAGCCCTGACCAGACCTGTGTTGGTGTCACAGCCCGGACCAGACCTGTGGGGGCGTCACAGCCCTGACTAGATCTCATGGGGGTGTCACGGCCCTGACCAGAGCTGTGGGGGTGCCATGGCCTGGACCAGACCTGTGGGGGCGTTACAGACCTGAGCCCCGTGGGGGGGTGTTACAGCCCGGACCAGACCTGTGGGGGCATCACAGATTGGACTAGACCTCGTGGGGGCGTCACAGCCCTGACCAGAGCTTGTTAAGGATATAAACTTAATTGAAGATATACAAAATGGACGCTTATATGAACATATAAGAATAAAAGCGACTGATCCCTTGCTACGTGCTAGAAATCACACCTGTCAGCAGGTTTTGAACACTTATGTGTACTTTGATACGATAGCGTGTCCACTTCTGCTAATAATGAACTCATGCTTAGGAAAAGAACAGAATCATGAAAGCTAATGAGTATTGACTAAACCCCCTGAGGAAGGTGAAATTTGAAGGTTTTACCAATGATCGATGTGATAAATGATAATCTATATAAGGATGTCTATTTCCTCAATAAAAAAAAGATTTTCTGATCGTGACTGTATGGTCAATCACAAGTAGTCTTTCCCCGTGTACACGATATCGCCCTGATATATAATTTGGCAACAGACAATTAAGATGATCACACAGCTTTAGTGTGACCCCAGCAAGCTGTGGGGGCGTCACCGCCCAGACCAGACCTGTGGGGATGTAGGGTTCAGTGGGCCGAGCTGGGGGGTGGTCCCTCTTCTTACCGCGCAGAGACGAAACAGAGACAAGATGGAGACAGATTCTGGGTGCAACAGGTCCAAGTTTATTGTCCACCGTCCGACTGATGGCCCTCACAACACACCGCAATATCTCTCTCTCACGGCCCTCCGTGTCCAGGGCCGCTTCACACACCGTACGTTACACCAGGGACATATTTATACGTACCGCCCCTTTTCACGCTGTGGCGATCCTGTCAGCTCAGTCATTGTGGCCGCCTTAGGCCCGTACACCATCAGCACTTTACTGGTCAGTTTCGTCATTACAAATACGGTGTCCTTCACCCCGTGCCTCGTCTCTACTGCGGTTCTTCCTGTCAGGACCACCCCCCTGACGTTCTCTCTCCTCAGTCCCCCTGGTACGGTTTTCCTCACAGTGCACAAACTGTCGTAGTCCTCCTGTCACTGGAGCTCCCCCTGGGGACTGGAACTTTCTGGAACCCTCCTGTCAAATTTATATCAAACCCGGTTCCCTGTAACTCCGCCCCCATGACCAACGGTTTCCTAAGCCCTAAGCTGTTGTCAAGTCCTTTGCTCACACTCCTCCCTGCCCTCTAATGGTCAACCCAAGGTACTGCACGTCCACTACACTTTCTCAGCTGTTTCCCCACTGTAGTAACTGACACCTATCTAAACTGTGCAAACCTTCCATCCGTCCGTCAGGTCACCTTCCCTACAGGGACATCACAACCCTGACTAGACCTGTGGGGGCGTCACTGCCCTAACCAGACCTGTGCGGGCATCACAGTCTGGACCATACCTGTAGGGGTGTCACCACCCAGACCAGACCTGCTTGGGGTGTCACAGACCAGACCTTTTGGGGTGTCACAGCCCTGACCAGACCTGTGGGGGCGTCACAGCCCTAACCAGACCTGTGGGGGCGTCACAGCCCGGACCAGACCTTTGGGGGCGTCACAGTCCGAACCAGACCTGTAGGGGCGTCACAGCCCGGACCAGACCTGTAGGGGTGTCACAGCCTGGACCAAACCTGTAGGGGTGTCACAGCCTGGACCAGACCTCGTGGGGACATCACAGTCCGGACCAGACCTGTGGGGGCGTCACAGCCTGGACCAGACCTGTGGGGGCGTCACAGCCCGGACCAGACCTGTAGGGGTGTCACAGCCTGGACCAGACCTCGTGGGGACATCACAGTCCGGACCAGACCTGTGGGGGCGTCACAGCCTGGACCAGACCTGTGGGGGCGTCACAGCCCGGACCAGACCTTTGGGGGCGTCACAGTCCGAACCAGACCTGTAGGGGCGTCACAGCCCTGACCAGACCTGTGGGGGCGTCACAGCCCGGACCAGACCTCAATCAGAGGACAATAACGCTTCCACCCTCCTTATCTCTGAACTCCAATATTTCCTGCCATGACTGTCTCCCCCCTTCCCATACGGATCTTATTACTGCTCCTTTCGATGTCCTGCTGTGTATAATATGTGCTCTTCAGATTTTGTGTTATACTTTGCCTGATGAAGAGACGGCGCAGTCTACAGAGCGGCCATTTGTTACCATCTTTTCAGTTCGCCATTAAAAGGTATCAACCACTGAGAATTTAGTGTTTTCCTACCTACTGATGATCACGGTAGGCAGATACATCTTCCCTGTCTTGTAGCAGTTCTCCCGTACATTCTGATAGGAGCCGTATGTTGCTGTGTTCGCCTTCCACCCTTGTGATGCTGATGTCGCCATCGTGGACACATAATGAAATCCTTGCACCATCTATTTTATTAATGAGAAGCCTCATCATGGAGAAAGTTCTGCAGGAAACTTTTAGCTCTTGATTACTGAAGTGCTTTCTCATTCTCGTCATTCCCTCTGTTGGGTTTTGGATGGAGCACCCACGGAGGGAAGCGATAATGAATCTTAAGCAGCGCGGTGGAAGCTTCATCCCTACGGCGACTCTCGACTTCTCTGTGCTCTGCAGAACGGAGGGAAAAATGAGGGAAAAAAGAAACTTCTGTAAATGAAACTGATACAATGCGACGCAGCGAGCGGCAACAACACAAAGATGCCACCGCGCTTCTCACCTAACATGAGGAAAATCAATGATTTAGTACAAGCAGCGGGAATGTCTGATATTCTGTACCAAACCTGTCTACATTAATCGTATGTATCGGTGCAGTGGATTTGGAGCTTTGTAACAGGAAAATGACCAGATGGATCTTCATTATAAAACATACTTTCAATTTAAATATGTGAAAATGTTATTTGATAATTAGGTTTGTTGTAAAGAGAAAATGCGGATGTTTGCTGTACATTGTCCTGGCAATGTAGCCTGCAGAGCATTGTGTTTCCATAGTTACAGACTACAAATAAACCCTGTGTAGTCTGATTCCGCAGCCATCCTCTCTCTTTCATGCTTATGCTCAAACAACCATCCAAAAAGCATCATCCAGAAAAACACCATTTTTCATACATGTGTCATCCGTTATTATAGAGAATGCTATTTACAAGACCAAATACAGTTTCCTGTGTTAATGACGGCAATGTGTCCATAAGCATTAAGTGCTATACGGTTGAACCATATAGCATCCGTTTTCTTTGTGCATCTGTGGAGACACGGGGGTCAGTGGGTGCTCTCGTCTGCTGGACTGGCTGTCTTTAGAAAGACCACAGGGACAAGGGCTCATCCCACTGAATGCCCGAGATCCTTTCCTGTGGGAAGAACACTACTCAGACAACACAAGGTGAGGGTAAAACAGTGTGGCAATACTTTATTGATCCACCAGTCAATAACATATAGAACAGTCCCAGCAAGTACATAGGATGGTGCAAATGACAGAGTCTAACCCTTCCACTAGCTCACCAGGATTAGAACAGCTGCTACTTCAGGGCTGACTACCACCACCTGTGGCACCCCGATTTTGGCGGGCACCCATACAGTAGATAACAACAGGCTTAGGAAGTTGACAGTCCATTGAGGTACATGGTTAGGTGACCTGATTGTTCCACTCTGGCTTCTCCAAATGTCTCCTTGGGGCAGGTGACCTAATTGTCCCAACCTGGCTTCTCTGAATGTCTCCATGGAGCTGTTCTGTATGGTCTCAAATCTATATTCCTCCGGTTGGAGCTATAGTTCCCCGGCTGCTGTTCTGTAGAGTCTCGCTGCAGAAGGATAGAGGTCCTTTTTTATACCCACATGTGTCTGTGAAGAATATTGGAGATCTAATTTCATGTCAATCATTCATATTCTATTTGGCAGGGGATTATAAAACCCCCTTCCCATGTGCAAGGACACCTAGCTCAGTAGAGGGTCAAGCCTCAAAAGGCTGTGACATCTCACACCTTGAGCCAACTAAGGCTAGAACAAAAGACTTGTTTTCAAAATAGATGCCATGAGGTCTAAATGCTTTGTTGAGTCAGCTATGATTTCATAAGGAGAATATGGCTGTATCGTATGTCCTGATGACACACCTACATTTTCGAGCTCTCTGGACAGCACTGAACACCTTCCAGGTTCCCAATCTGTTCTAGCACCACAGAACGGGGAGATCCGTAGAATAGCTAGTAGGAGCCAGGTAACAATGCTGTTTGGTCTCAACTCCTATTAGGAGCCCGGCCATATTCAATGGTGCCAAAACGCCTCCCTAGGATTGTCCATTAAGGAATTATGACCCATCTTTGGTTTTGAAGGTTTTATTTGCTAGAAGCAAGGGGAGGGAATTTAGACTTAGCTCAGAGTGCAGGAAGGGAGTGACCCAAAGGGGATAAAGACTCAAGTATGGCCATGTGGCCTCTCTCTCTGTTATGCTTGCAGTCCACTTCAAAAGTGGGGGCCACATCGAGTAATGTGCTGTGAAGGTCCTAGTAACCAGCTGGCAGCCCATGCCCCCTGCCACCCAGCACACTCACACATGGTCTAACAGCAAGCTGGTAATTGACATGATCCATCTTCTTATATTTTTTTTTTTGCCCTACCACTATTGTATTTGCATATCTGACTGTTGTATATGAATAACCATCGTGTATATAGTATATTGTCTAGTGTGCCCTTAAGGCGATTAAATATATAATATATCCTTGGACTGCTCTTTATCTTGATCCACAAATCCACACTTCCGTTTCTTGGTTTAACTTTCCAAACTACCGAGGCTGGTTTCTGGACTGTTATAATCCTATTGATAGATTGGGCTTTTATATCTAACGAGGAACTGGTGGCAGTCCTACTGGGCTGACCAGCAGCTGTTTCACTGGTGCTAGTGAAAGAGGTCTGTCAGAGTTGTGGGCGAATGTGCTGCCATGTCAGTGACTGCGTGAGCCACATCCTCTAACTCCCTGTGCCTCCCTGGGTCCATGAGAACAGGTGTGTCTGTGTAAAACTGTTCCAAGATGACCATACCTGTCCCCAGTGGGTGTGGAACGTTATGTTGGTGAATACTTCTGACGTAATAGTGATGTCAACTGGGGTGGCAAGGTGCAGGTTCATAACATGTGGTGGCTGCGGTGGGATTCTGCTTGATCTCTGATGTCATCCTTCACACTGTCCTTCAGGTCATCATCCACAGATCAGGGGGAAGATGGGGTGAGGTCAACTCTCATTGTTCAGCTATTCAATTAATCAATGTCAGGGACACCGCACTACACTTGCTCATAGAGCCAGTGCGCGTGTCCTGAGTACAGAAGCAGTGCTAAGAGTTACCTGGGGAGCAGGGCAGCAGAGGTGACCAGGCGTGCTTCAACTATTAGTGTCAGGGTCCAGTCAGCGCTGGAAAGTAAAGAGGCATGGGACCTGTGGACACTGAAAATGAACAAGCTTGCTCAGGACCTATGGTCATGTGACTGCAAGGGGGCGTGGCTTATCGTCCTGCTTTCAGATATGACAGGACACCTTACAACAACTCAGAGTCAGGCAAAACGGAGGTCACAACAGTACGGGCAAAGGAGGCACAGGAGGGATAAACAGACGGGAGGTCAGACAAAGCCAAAGATCATACACAGGATCACAGTACAGTACCAGGGATGAGACAGAGCGGATAATCAGGGCCAAGCAGAGATCAAAACCAAACAGACATATAAGGTACCAGGCAGAATCCAAAGCGATATCGAGAGAACAGACCGAGTCATACACAGAGAATCAAGTAACCAGAACACAGCACAAACACACTCAGGGGTCACCACACAATGCCAAGGGCGAAAGTATAACTGACAGGGATGGGAGCGTCCTGAGGCTATAAGAAGCCTCTCCCAGAACCAGGGAGAGGCCACAATCATAGCCCCAGGTGTGCAGGAAAGCCCCAGAAGCCTTTAACCCCAGAAATGCCAGTCATCAGCACTGGTTCCAAACATTAACCCCACGTGTGCGAGTCAAACCACACTGAGATCATGACAGTACCCCCCTCTCAACGGGGGGCCTCCGGACCCCCAGGCTTGCCCGGGTGCTTAGCATGGAAAGCCCGTACCAGGCGATCAGCATGTATCAACCGGGCCGGTACCCAGGACCTGTCCTCCGGTCCATACCCCTTCCAATGAACCAGGTACTGTACCGACCGCCGTACCAACCTGGAATCTACGATATGACCAACCTCGTACTCCACCTTCCCGTCGACCAAAACAGGAGAAGCAGCAGACTCGGAGTCTCCCCGGACTGCTTCAAAAGGTTTCAGTAGAGATTTGTGGAAGACGTTAGGGATCTTGAAAGAGGGTGGAAGGCACAGCCTATACGCCACTGGATTGATTTTTTTCCACAATCTTGTACGGGCCAATGAACTTGGGTCCTAACTTGGCTGACGGAATCTTTAACTTAATGTTTCGCGTGGAGAGCCAAACTTTCTCTCCAACCTGAAACGTGGGACCAGGTGTTCGTTTCCTGTCAGCGAAAAACTTATACCTGCCTTGAGACCTGGATATACGCCGCTGGACTTCTGCCCATGTATCTTTTAACCGCTGAACAGAGTCCTCAGCCCCGGGGCACCCCGAATCCAGACGAGAAAACTCACCAAAATGAGGACTGAACCCATAGTTAATCAAGAAAGGGGACCTACCAGTGGATTGACTCACCCG
This sequence comes from Dendrobates tinctorius, assembly GCF_039654945.1. Lineage (NCBI taxonomy): Eukaryota > Metazoa > Chordata > Amphibia > Anura > Dendrobatidae > Dendrobates > Dendrobates tinctorius. The sequence continues at coordinate 27,671,368 of NW_027361806.1, read as the reverse complement.
ACTACTGAAGGCAAATTCAGCCAACGGCAGTGCATCGCACCAGTCATTCTGTCTAGCAGAGGTTAGACACCTGAGGATCTGTTCCAGGGACTGGATAGTGCGCTCCGTCTGCCCATTGCTCTCAGGATGGTATGCAGACGAAAAGGACAGAGACATACCTAATTTTTTGCAGAAAGCACACCAAAACTTAGCCACAAACTGCACACCACGATCAGACACCAGATTCAGGGGTACCCCATGCAACCGGATCACATGCTGCACAAACAACCTGGACAACGTCTCAGCTGACGGTAGTGCGGACAGGGGTACGAAATGAGCCTGCTTAGAAAACCTGTCCACCACTACCCATACCACTGTATTACCCTTAGATGGAGGGAGATTGGTAACAAAATCCATGGATAAGTGAGTCCATGGCCTTTCGGGAACTGCCAAAGGTATCAGCTCCCCTGCCGGCCGGCTATGAGAGCTTTTAGAACGAGCGCAGACCCCACAACCAGCAATTAATTTTTTATGTCCGAACCAAGGGTAGGCCACCAAAAGATCCTAGCCACCGCCAGACGTGTGGCTGAAATACCAGGGTGAGCACTCAGCTTGGATTCATGGAACTCCTGCAAGAGTTTCAGGCGAAGTTGCTCTGGGACAAACAACTTCCCCTCCGGCTTGGCCGCCGAGGCCTGCGACTGGGCCCCCTGAATCTCCCGTTCCAATTCAGATGAGACCTCTGCTATCACAACCCCAGGGTGAAGAATGGAGGACGGTGGCTCAGGGGGCGACACCGGCTGAAAACTGCGTGATAAGGCGTCAGCCTTGACATTCTTAGACCCTGGACGAAATGTAATCGTAAACTGAAAACGGGAAAAAAAAAGTGACCAACGGGCTTGTCTGGGCGTTAGTCTTTTAGCAGACTCAATGTATGACAAATTTTTGTGATCCGTGATCACCGTAACCGGGTGACTGGCCCCCTCCAAAAAGTGCCTCCATTCTTCAAAAGCCAATTTGACCGCAAGAAGCTCTCTATTGCCTACGTCGTAATTTCTTTCCGCAGCAGAGAACTTCTTGGAAAAGAAAGCACATGGCCTGAGGTTGGTTAGAGTGGCAGGCCCTTGGGACAACACCGCCCCCACCCCCACCTCAGAGGCGTCCACTTCCACGACGAATGGTTTGGACGGATCTGGCTGCACTAACACAGGAGCAGACATAAAACATTTTTTCAGCGTCGCAAAGGCCTCTTTTGAGAGCGAGGACCAATTTCTCACATCCGCACCTTTGCATGTTAAATCCGTGAGAGGTTTGACCACTTGCGAAAACCCCCGGATAAATTTTCTGTAATAATTGGCGAACCCCAAGAAGCGCTGAAGACCCTTAAGATCTCGAGGTTGCACCCAATCCGCAATGGCCTGCACTTTCTTGGGGTCCATGCGAAAACCCTCAACGGATACAATTAACCCCAAAAAGGACAACTCTTGTACACAGAATACACATTTTTCCAATTTGGCATACAAATGATTTTCTCTCAGCCTTTGGAGCACAGTTCGTACATGTTCCAAATGAGAATACTTGTCCGGGGAATATATCAAAATATCATCTAAGTAGATAACGACAAAACGACCAATGAGATCCGAGAATACCACGTTGATGAAATTCTGAAATATGGCAGGGGCGTTGGTAAGACCAAACGGCATGACCAAATTTTCAAATAGTCCCTCGGTCGTGAGGAACGCGGTTTTCCATTCATCCCCCTCTCGGACCCTTATCAAATTATATGCCCCCCGAAGGTCCAGTTTAGAAAACCACTTTGCCCCTGATAGTTGGTTACATAAATCAGGAATCAACGGAAGGGGGTACGTATTCCGTACAGTAATTTGATTAAGCTTCCGGAAGTCGAGACAGGGACGTAACCCGCCATCTTTTTTCTTTACAAAAAAGAAACCTGCCGCCACAGGTGAGACTGAAGGACGTATGTGTCCTTTGCGCAGACTTTCAGTAATGTACTCCTTCATAGCCAAGCGCTCAGGACCGGACAAATTAAACAGACGGGCTTTGGGTAATTTAGCCCCCGGGACAAGCTCAATAGCGCAGTCAAAGGGTCTATGTGGCGGTAACGTCTCGGCCTCGCTTTCGGAGAATACATCTTCGAAGTCCTTCAGGCATTCCGGAATACCTTCCAGCTCGACAGATGATACAGACACAGATTTAACAGGTTCAACCAGCAGTGCGGATTTATCACACAACTTAAAATCATTAAACCCCCATTGTACAATCTCCCCCGTTTTCCAGTTAATAACTGGGTTATGGTGTTGTAACCAGGGCATGCCCAACACCAACCCTGCAGATAGATTGTCCAGCACAAAACAACTTATGTTTTCCACATGAGTAGCGCCCACTCTGAGCGAAAACACATCAGACATAAAGCGAATTCCCTCCTTAGTGAGGGGAGATGAGTCAATGGCCATCACTTTGATCGGAACCTTGAGCCTAACTGTCCCTATCTTGCAGTGTGTGACCAATTGGGAGTCAATAAGATTAATAGATGATCCACAGTCCACGAAGGCTGTAGAGGAAAAAGAACTACCATCCACAAACAGTTCCACAGGCAGTACTACTTTAGAAAACGACGAAAATGGTACCTGAGGGTCTGAGCAGCTTCCCCGTTGACTACCCAGACCTAGTCGTTTCCCACCGACCGGGTTTGAAGACGGGCAATTCAGGCACTCCCTTTTCCAATGTCCCGTTTTACCGCAGTAAAAGCATAACTGCTTGTCCTTCCGGCGTTTCCTCTCCATATCCTTCAGGGAGAGGGCGCCTACATCCATGGGCTCAGGGGCAGTCTCTTTTCCACTGGGGAATAATGGAGTATCCACCTGCATCACCCCTCTGGCCCGCAGCCTGCGGTCCATCCGGACGGCCTGGGTCATGCGTCCTCGAGAGAGTTAGGTGGGGGATGTAACGCCAAGGCATCCTGCAGCCGCTCGGACAAGCCTCTGCGAAAGAGTCCTCGGAGTGCGGCGTCGCTCCAAGAGACCTCTGCCGCCCAGCGGCGGAACTCAGAACAAAACAACTCAGCTGAGCATTTCCCCTGACAGACACTCATCAACATGTCCTCTGCCAATCGCACTCGGTCAGGTTCATCATAAATGTGCCTGAGGGCCTCAAAGAATGCGTTCACTGACATACGTTCAGGAGCAGAGGAAGACAGAGAGAAAGCCCATGCTTGCGGAGCCCCCCGAAGTAGGGAAATAATGACCCCCACCCTCTGGAACTCATCCCCGGAGGAGCGGGGCCTTAGAGAAAAAAAAAGCTTGCATCCTTCTCTGAAAGACCTGAACTCCTTTTTATCCCCTGAGAAAAGGTCTGGTAATTTGACCGGAGATTCGGGGGATGCTAAGGACACATCCCCACCCCCAGAACCAGAAGCCCCTACATCGACAGCCCCCTGCACAGTAACCACCAACTGTTGCTGGGTCTGGGCCATCGTGTGTTGTTCCACATTGAGCTTATGGAACATTTGAGTCAGGTGCTTGACCTGATCAGCCAAGGCTTGTATGGGATCCATGAGGATAACACACACTTTTTTTTTTTCTCTTCAGAAAAAAAAAAACCTGAAACGGTCAGTTATAATGTCAGAGACACCGCACTACACTTGCTCATAGAGCCAGTGCGCGTGTCCTGAGTACAGAAGCAGTGCTAAGAGTTACCTGGGGAGCAGGGCAGCAGAGGTGACAATGCGTGCTCCAACTATTAGTGTCAGGGACCAGTCAACGCTGGAAAGTAAAGAGGCACGGGACCTGCGGATACTGAAAATGAACAAGCTTGCACAGGACCTATGGTCATGTGACTGCAAGGGGGCGTGGCTTAGCGTCCTGCTTTCAGATATGACAGGACACCATACAACAACTCAGAGTCAGGCAAAACGGAGGTCACAACAGTACGGGCAAACGAGGCACAGGAGGGATAAACAGACGGGAGGTCAGACAAAGCCAATGGTCATACACAAGATATCAGTACAGTACCAGGGAGGAGACAGAGCGGATAATCAGGGCCAAGCAGAGATCAAAACCAAACAGACATATAAGGTACCAGGCAGAATCCAAAGCGATATCCAGAGAACAGACCGAGTCATACACAGAGAATCAAGTAACCAGAACACAGCACAAACACACTCAGGGGTCACCACACAATGCCAAGGGCGAAAGTATAACTGACGGGGATGGGAGCGTCCTGAGGCTATAAGAAGCCTCCCCCAGAACCAGGGAGAGGCCACAATCATAGCCCCAGGTGTGCAGGTAAACCTGCATCAGGATCACAACCTTTAACCCCAGAAATGCCAGTCATCAGCATTGGTTCCAGACATTAACCCCACGTGTGCGAGTCAAACCGCACTGAGAACATGACAATCTGCATAGTTTGTCCTTTATTGTTTACAGGTAAACAGGCTGCAAGTACTGATACAATGGGCGATCAACATATTAGCAAACATTGATTATTCAATGACCCTGCCCTCCAAGGATAGCAGCCAATAAGCTGCAACAAACATCGATTCAAGAGTCAACATTCAGGCTCATATGAAAAATGGTCTATGTCTCTTGACCTAGCATAGTTAAGAATAACTGATGTGTCGTCACAGCATCCAGATACTTGAATAAGCGAAGTACGGAGGTCACCAGTGCACGCTGCGATTTTTATCACGCAGACATTCATTCATCTGAACAACCCTATTGTATAACATTAGTCGAGTGCTGACCGTCTGGGGTCAGCTATTTCACGGACAGCATTCGGGACGATAATACGGTGAATGTAACCTTATGGTAGCACGGAGTGGAGGACTGGTGGGGAGGGAATATGACCGCAGGATCAGTCAGTGTAGACTTTATTTGTATTCTGCAGCTGTGAAAACGCACAAATCTTTGTGGGAGCTGTAGACCTAAGAAAAGCTAAATATTTTTATTTAATAATTTTAGATTTATTTTACAAGATGGGAAATCTATTAATTCTTTAATTTAGATGCTATAGTTTTCTTACCATTTAAAGGTTGATTCACAACAAACACTTTGTGCAGATTTTCAGCTCATTTCATTTGTGCAAATCTAATTTTCACACGACATCACCAGTTACATCATCTCCGTCCTGTGACATCATTTCAATAACCTGCCTGAAATTTCAGCAGTTTTGCGTTTGATATATTATTTTCTGCATATTTCCTGAAGTTGAGCTGCCACATACACACCAACATATATGCGCACATACTGTATACAGAACACCTTATATTCCCATACATATATATATATATATATATATATATACACCCAGCCTCTTCTTCTGCAGTTTTGGCTTATTTTCTGCTGCTACTATGGTCTTCTCTCCTGGACACATCGGATACCATTTTCCATGCTGAGAAAACCTAATTACACATTTATACTTCTATAGATTTCTATGTCATCTCTAGGGGGTCACTCAGCGGGGGGCTGCAGATAACAGATGGGCCTGCTCCGGCCCCTCCAGCTGCCTGGAATATAGATTTTACATAATCTTTGTTGTGACTGGAGTAAACATGGAAGGTTTTATAGTCCATCCGTGAACTGACCTCAGACATTGCTGGCAAACACCCCTGACAATTCTCACAGCTGAAGTGTTGCTACAATTGTACCTTGTCAGTCTAAACAGTCTGGTCTTCAGACTAATGCAATTTACCTGCATCGATACATTGTAGCGAACAAGGAGGACAAGACAGATGATCTCATAGAGGATTGCCTGGATTGGGATTGGACACAATTGTAACCAATCCCCAGTTGTGAGAATTGTTGGGTCCATCAACCCCTAATATACAGGAGATGCGGCTGCTGAAGGGGGGAGCTTGGAAAACAATCAATGGGGTCCATGGGGCGCCATTGGTGTCCGTCATATGTAGCATCATATAGTATAATAGAAAAATGGAAACAATTATGTGAACTGAGACTACGCTGAATCATCTAATTCAGGCGGGAACTCTTGCTCTGACTATTTTTGGGGTCACTGTCTGGTACGATTAATGGTCCACTCTGGCTGGCATTATACAGGCCAAGGAGCTTGAAATAGGATGATCTTCTGAAGATCTTCATGGACATGGATTCATGTCATATCCTGGGTTCTTTCATGGAACAATCCAAGCTTCGAACTCCGATACACTAAAGTGCCCTCAAAAATACAAAAATGATGTAAATATGAAGAGAAGACCCTGCCTCATCATCCATCATCCTGGGGATTTATTCGGGGATGTTTAGACAGTGAATATTAAGTAAAGATGGCTCGGTGGAAATGCACAATCTAGATGTTCTCAATTATTGTACACGATGTCGGGAGAATAATGTCATTTCAATATCTGAACACGGCTCGGGTATAACGTGATTTTTGTTTCCTTTCTGTTGTCGCAGTCAGCACGGTGTCAATGGATATTTGATATTTAGATAGAAATAATAAGAAGCAATAGAAAAGACACAGATGATATTGACTGGTAGCAGCAACACATCCGGTATATCGAACTAAATGTCATTAACAGTCGAATTTCCATCAGAGACTGAAAGTTTATGAGTTTATTCAGGCAGCCAAAGTTTGTGAAAAGTTAAGCGAGTGATCCTGCATGAATACCATGTGTAATGCTGCCCCCTAGTGGACTGTTCACAATGAAAAAGAACTTCTACAATTGGTTCATTTGGGGTGTCATTACTAAAGGAGCTATAAACATGGATGTAATAACAAGTATGTCTCACTGAATGTGAAATGTATCTGATTTCCTCAGGAAGAATTGAACATTTCTTCTGACTTCTCACTTTTTAGCCTGTCGCTGTCATTGAATAGATGGATAATCTTAGAGGAGAAGTTGGAAAAGATTGCTATGGTTGGTTCTCCTACAGTAGTGAGTTCAGGCCCGCGCCTGTGATTGTCAGCCATTGCTGTCTGTAGGTAACTTCCACTATTGACATCAGGAATGACATGGCATTACCAGTGCTTGGCACAAGTTCAGCCCTAGTTCACATTAGTAAGACTGATGTCGCGGTTTCTGAGTTTACAGGAACCAAGTGCAAAACGATGAATCCATTTTGATTCATTCTGTCTCAGATTCTAAAGGATCCGCTGACAATCACTCATGTTCTGGAGCCTATCGGTTACATGGCTCCATATTTCGGCGTGTGAGTTGTATGGGGTTGGGGACCTCTCATTGACATGTATAGAGAGCACTTGCCAGCTGTGACCACAGACATAAGTTCCGAGTATTCAATATGTGACCTTACTGAAGAAACCACTCACGCCATTTTCCAAAGCCACACCCGTTCTTAACCTCTCCGTGCCTCATTCTCCACCTTCACGAGTGAAAAAAATGACCTCAGGATATTTGCTGACTCTTCCAGATGTCTAGGGGACCTTGCCTTCTCTTGGGAACCTCCTGGATGTATTCTATACAGTATATAGCAATGATAAAAATAAGGGCCCTTAGGCTGTGTGCCCATGTAGCGTTTTATTCCGGACACTAAAAACCAGACTCCTTCCCAGAAATCGCACGTTTTTTTCCGCGCGATTTCACTGCGATTTTCGTGTGCGATATTCAAGCACTTTCCAAGCGATTTGAAGCATCGCTTGGAAAGTGACAGGTTGGTCACACTCGTCAAACATAGTGTTTGACAAGTGTGACCAGGTTTTTACTATTGAGGCCGCCTATGCAGCATCAATAGTAAAAGATAGAATATTAAAAATGATAAAAAAATTAAAAAAAAATTGGGGTATATTTACCTTCCGACGTCCCGCGCTGCATTCCCGGGCCTCAGCGTTCCCAGCGATGCCTTGCGAGACCTGTGATAACGTTGGTCTCGCGTTGCTATAGCGATCTCGCGAGACCGCTAGACTACGTCATCACAGGACCTTGCCGCAAGGCATTACTGGGAACGCTGAGGCTGGGAACGCAGTGCGGGACGTCGGAAGGTAAATATACCCTGATTTTTTTATTTTTTATTCTTTTTTTTTACAGGGTGTAAGGATTCGACTCGCTTAGGTGCAGCGGGAGACAAACATGAGGCACGTTCCTTTAAAAGTTCACAGGGTTTATTACTCCATAAACCAGAGACAGCACATAAACAGTCCTTAGCTGGGCTGTGTTCCCTCCGGTCCTGTGCACACAGGCCAGGGCAATGTCCAGAGCAGCGCTCCATCTGCAGCCGCAGACACAGGAAGGCTTCTCCTTCCTTGGAACCCAGATCACTTTTTGTAGTGTCCCACCTGGACACATGGAAGTTTGTCCACACTCTGACTCACTCTCATGTGCTAAACACCTTAATTACATAGCCCTGTAAGCACACCCGTAGGTGAGGTATGGATCACATGAGCTGGTCACATGGTCAGGACTTCACCACAGGTCCTGAACATAGACATATCTTCAGGCAAAACGAAGAACAGTCCGCACCCAGTGCACTAAATGACATCTTTAGTGCTCATGTACACTATAGGCAAAATACTCCGGGTTGCATCGCAGGGAGCATCCCTCCATGTGACATATCTCCCATTAACCACGTGATCACCTGTCACACCACGAGGGGTATGGTACCCAGGGCCTGGAGGACAGTCTCCTCTCCTCCACACCGTGGGTACCAACCGCACATGAGACGCTTAACTTCCCGCATGGTGGGCATAGCTACATGCGGGAAGTAAGCGGTTCTCATACATTCCTATGGGTGCAGAATCGCGGCAATTCTTTGCGATTCCGCACAAAAGAATGAGCATGCTGCGATTTTTTCAGCGATGCGATTCCGCCATGGAAAAAAGCGCAGCATTAGCACAGCATGTGCGGAATGCCATAGGAATGCATGGGGGGCGTTCTGTACACGATTTTTAAACGTTTTCGTGCCAAAAATCACGGCAAAAACGCTTAAAAATCGCACCGTGGGCACACAGCCTTAAGGGAAGGAGTCCGGTTTTTAGTGTGCGTTTTAAAACGCAACATGGGCACATAGCCTTAAGGTGCTGCTTGACTCTAGCTTGCTCCTAGCCTCGTACATTTCCACCGTGCTAACATTACAGCACCTGCAGAGGCCACGTACCTGCACAACTACCATTCATTAGGTTGGGAATAAGAGCAACCTCCATAGGGACGCCTCACGCCTGTGGCCCCCAAAGAACCCGTGTGGAGCCGGGCTGTAATTGGCATCTTGCCATACCTTGGCTTCATATTGAGTCCGTGTAGCTCTAGTAGTGTATATCCGAACACCAGCGGCATAGTGGGGGGGGGGGGGCAGAGGGGCGGCTGACCCGGGCACCAAATTCTATGGGTGTATGACATCTTACTCCAATCCCAATGATACTTCTTGGAGCAGTGAGTGCCTGCCAATGCTACAATGAAGGGAAAAAGTATTTGACCCCTTGCTGATTCTGTAAGTTTGCCCACTGACAAAGACGTCATTAGTCTAAAACTATAGATAAAATAATCCCATAGAAAACTTATGGAGGGAGGTGAAGATCCGAGTTGCCAAGCGACAGCCTCAAAATCTTACTGATTGAGATGATCTGCAAAGAGGACTGGAGGAAAATCCCTCCTGACATGTGCGCAAATCTCATCATCAACTACAAAACACGTATGACTGCTGGGCTTGCCAACAAGGGTTTTACCACCAAGTATTAAGTCTTGTTTGCCAGAGGGATCAAATACTTATTTCTCACTGCAATATGCAAATTAATATAATTTATACAATGTAATTTTCTGGATTTTATTTTTGTTATTCTGTCTCTCAATGTTAAAATTAACCTACCCATAAAATTATAGACTGTTCATATCTTTGTCGGTGGGCAAACTTACAAAATCAGCAAGGGATCAAATACTTATATCCTTCACTGTAGATAATTACATCTTTGTTACTACCATAAAATTCTATGCAGAGCGCAACAGTCAAAATTAGTTTGTCATTGGCTGCTGCGCTCTGCATAGGCAGCAACCAAAATAACAAAGATCTCAGTATGATGACGTTAGGCTGGAGTCACACTAACCTGCGCAAAATACGCTCTGTATTTTACATGCGTAATACGGATCAATGACCACTAAATAGTGGTCCGTAGGTCATCCGTAAGCAAGGTGAGGTCGCGTATTTTGCGCATGTGTGTATCCGTATGTAATCCGTATGCAATCCGTATGGCGAGATTTTCTCGCAGCCTTGCAAAATGGACATTTAACGGTTTTGAGGCCTGCAAACAATTTAAATCATTAGCCTGCACCCTATTTAGACACTCAGAAACAGGTGGCTGCCTACATTCTGTCCATTTGTCACCTTGCTTTCACGAGGGGTGTTGGTGTTCTTTGTGCAGCATGGCAGAGGGTCTAACATTCAATACAACTGAGCAGGTTCTCTTTACCTGGCTTTTGTCACGGCGCTTTGGCCAACCATACCCAGTGATAGTGGATCCGCGGAGGAGGAGACGCATGTGGGTACATCCACTTTTGAGGCAACGACTCACAAGAGGTCATTTTCACCGCCTCTATTCGTCTCTGCGGGAGCATCCGGAGAAATGTTACCAGTACTGTCGTATGAGCATTTCCACATTTGATCGCGTCTTGGAGACAGTGCGCCCTGGGATCGCCTTTCAGGACACAAGGATACGCAAAGCGATATCTGCAGAGGAGCGACTTCTACTCACAATACGGTATGTACTACACAACCACATTCTCTATGTTCATAATGTGTGTGTTAATTTATGTTTTTTGGCCTTCTTGGACAAAGTTTAATACCCTCATCTTACTCAAAATATGTTTCACCTGACACAGCACAATGTTACATCTAATATGTACTGCATATCACTTAGTCATTGTGCCACCAAATATGTGTGTGTTCTTCTCTCTCATTTCCTACCAAGTTTGGTCCGCATGTAACTGATTTTTTTTTACTTAAGCCATTCTAACCTGGACTATTTCTGTTGTTCTACAGCTTCCTGTCCACTGGCCTGTCTTATGCCGCCCTCCACCATGAGTTTCTCATTGGAAAGTCAACCATTTCAGGCATAGTGAGGTCTACATGTGCAGAAATCTGGACAAGACTCCATCAGGTGGTCATGCCCGAGCCCAGGATGGAAGACTGGTTAAAGATATCAAGGGACTTTGAGGAGGACTGCCAGTTTCCAAATTGTATTGGGGCCCTGGATGGCAAACATATCAGGGTGCGTAAGCCGCCGAACTCAGGCTCCCAATTCTTCAATTATAAGCAATACTTTTCTGTTGTATTGTTGGCTCTGGCAGACCCTCAATACAAGTTTATAATTGTTGACATTGGGGCCTATGGAAGGACGGGAGACTCTAGAGTCTTCAATACTTCCATAATGGGTCGGCGGCTACGCACCAACCAGTTGGATCTACCACCACCACGCCAGCTACCAGGCTCCCCCGAACAATCAGTCCCTTATGTCCTTGTGGCAGATTAGGCCTTTCAGTTAACGCGCAATGTCATGAGGCCATATCCCGGGCGCAACCTTGACCACAGGCGCGGAATTTTTAACTTGCGCCTATCACGTGCTAGGCGACTGGTGGAGCGTTCCTTTGGGATTCTTTGTGCCAAATGGCGAGTACTCCAGTCTGCCATTCAGCTGAGTGTGCAAAATGTGAATGAAGTTGTCAAAGCCTGTGTTGTTCTGCATAACTTCACCAGGATACATGATTGTTCCTCCTCTGCTGGTGTTGTTCGTAGGCCGGACAATGCGCGCAGGGTGAGACCACCTATCAACCCTCAACGTAGACCGCTCTCTGGCCTCAAAGTGCGTGATATATTCACGAATTACTTTATCTCACCTGAGGGGGCAACTTCTTGGCAAGAGAATGCTGTGTCTATGTTATAATTTGTTTTTTTCAAAGTGTGTCTAAATATATATTACTCAAGCCTTGTTATGATTCTATGAGTGTTTCTTTGCATTGGTTGGTGTCTGTAAGTATGTTGTGTGGGAAAGTGAAAAATCACACAGAGACGTTAACTAGAGTAGACAAATTTTTAGTTTTGCCTTTTTTTTTTTTTGTTTTGCTTAAAGGCAAACATAATTTTGCCATAACACAAATTTGGCAATGGCCAAAATGACCCTTTGGGCCTTCTTTAACTTGGTGTAACATTAACATTACAGAAAAAAACTGCAACAAACATTATGCAATAACAACATTGCTGCATGCCTACATTAACCTGGATTAGGCAACAAAGGGTGAGCTCCATCACCTAAATAAAGTCAATAAGATAACACTCACATTTCCTCATAATGTTTTCCAAACATAGAATGATTCCACCATGACAGTCAAGGCTACCTCACAGCTTTCACACAGATATTACCTGTCTGTAGAACAGACAATATTTAAGCATGCTATACCGGAAAGGATGAAAATACAAAACTCACTTGTTAAGACATAGAGAGAGCGTGATATTCTGAATGCTGGTCGCCTCAAATTGGGTTACTAGAGAATGCTAATAACAAAGGTGACTACTTAACTAAAGGCAAGCACGCCTTTCCTATGCATTAACAAGTGATTAGTGTATTTTCATCCTTTCATGTAACAGTATAGCGCATTTAAATATTCTCTTTTATACACACATGGAATATCTGTGTGAAAGGCGTGAGGTAGCGTTGCCTGTCATGATGGATTGTTTCATATGTTTGGAAAACATTGTTTACAAATGTGAGTGTTAAATTATGTTCTAAATGTTGGTGAAGGAGAACACCTGTTTGTTTCTCTAGATTAGAAGCACCAGTTACCTGTTACTGGACATCTCCAAATTTTTGATTCATAAATCCTCATATGTAGGGGAAGGGGAACGGGGAGGAACAGCCTGTGGGTGCTGCTGGACATTGTAGGCAACATCGCCCTGTGTGGGGCCATACTGTTGCCCATGATGCTGTTGTTGTCCAGCCTCCTGGGCCTGTTGGTGATACTGGCCAGAGTAATGATGATGGTGAGGGGCTTCCTGTTGGCTCTGGTAGGCCCGTGGCTCATACCCACCAAGATAGCCAGATCGTCCCCAACCAGGTTGGGACCAGCCTCCAACACTGGGTGGGTACAAGTGGCCATATTGGTGGGGTTGGCTTGAGGAAGACATTTGGGGCTGCGGAATAGAAGGATGGGTAGGAGGAGGAAGGGCTTGAGGTGTTGGCCCACGTATTAGGGGCTGTTCAGACCCTGCTTGACCAAGCATCTGTGTGGATGGTCTCATGCGCATTAAATTTCTTGGTGAGAGCTGCCACCTCTCCAGAAATTCAAACACCTCATATGGGGTATTGGGGGGGGGGTGCTTGCATCAAGCAGGATCTGAATACATCCCCTAATACGGAGCCTGACCTCACGGGTAAGCGCACGGACATAAAGGGTGAGGCTACGTGCATAGGCCTCCTCACCATCATCTGTAGTGACTCTGGACAAGTAATTCAGCACCCCAGTGTCCACATTGGTCCTGCTCTCTTGAATGGCGACCTGGCGCCTTCTTCTTGTTTGCCGTGAGGCTAGAGCAGCCTGTGGGGAGGGCCTGTTCTGGGCAGTTGGGCTGCTGCTCAAGTTGCCCGGCTCTTCCAGGATGGGTGAGGTTGCAGCTGCAGACCGTCCTGGTGGTGTGTTCTGTAGGGCAGCCATTGTGTGTTCTGGTGATGCCTCCTCTTCAGCCATCCTTCTTGTAGGGGGAGAAGATGGGCCAGCCACCTCATCCCCTACAGGATCTATAATGGGCTCTGCCTCTGAGGCCGTTCCTCGATCCGTAAGGTTGGATTGAGTTCTGTTATGAAATAGAACAGAGGCAAAAATACATCAATATTTTTGTCCCTGTAAAGTATTTGTGTAATGTTTTTGTGTCATGTGGTGTGAGGTATGTACTTACGGTCTCAGAGCCAGAATTGGGGCGAGGAAGTTCAGCCGGTCATAGTAAATATATTTGCGCTTGACATGGCCAGCATCCCCACTCCTGGACCGCTGCTGGCGTTCCCGGCGGAACTGGTCCCGGATGCTTCTCCACCGTTTCATCACATCTTCCACTGCAATGTGACAGGAAAGATTGTCAAAATCACATATTTGAGAGGTCACATTTTCAAGCAGTAGTCTAGGCATGGGGCCTTCTGGGGTGTGCGTTCTACCCATGGTGGCATATGTAATTGGGCCGATACCCAGGGTCTCATTAGCTCCCCTGAAACTAATTTTAGTGGCTAGGAGGATGAGGAGCTTGTGGCCTAACCTCTAATTATGGCTGTGTGAAGCCACGTGTCACATCCTAATGTAACGGCCTCATGAGGCTAAAAGTACATGCCCAGGAAGGGGGGGGGCTGATTGTAGAGTCATTTTATAGCGCGCGCTAACGTTAATTATATTTTTATGGTTGCACTTACGAATTTTCTGCTGCTCATCACGTGGTCTGTCACCGAAGTCATGGTACATCTGGCGACAGATGCGCCTCCATGACGCCTCCTTTCGTGTGCGGTTCGCATAGTTTGCGTCGCGTGGGTCCCATATTTCTGGACGCTCCTGCACCAGGACAATGAGCATCTCTACATTAATGTATGTGGACGCCATGCTGCTGCCGTACTCCGTGGCGGCGTACTTCCTGGATGTCTGGAGCGCTTTTTGAGCTCATTTGCATGTCTAGGCTTCCTGATGATGGATTGGCCCATTTCCTGTCACCAGCCAAAAGACCTGAGTATTGCTCGCAGGTCACACGTGTGTTCAGTGTGTAATCCGTATTTTTTGCGCACCCATAGACTTGCATTGGCGTGCTACGGGCGTAGTACGCTGACAGTCCCAGCATGCTGCGAGTGGCACGGAGCGTAGGATACGGAGGAGAAATATACGGCTGGTGCGAGTGACCCCATAGAGAATCATTGGTCCGTGTCTAATGCGGGCTTTTAGCGCCTCTCACTCTCCCGTATTCCTCGCCAGTGTGACCCCAGCCTTAGCTTTGTCATCTTGGTTGCTGCCTGTGCAAAGCGCAAAAGCCAATGTTGTGCTCTGCATAGGCAGCAGTTGAAATGATAAAGGCGGCACTGTATTCTGCAGCTCCCTGCCTCTTCTCTCACTTGTGATTTTGTGTGGGAAGAGGCAGAAACGCCTGTAAAAAAAAATGCCACTATGGGTTAGCACTAGGGTTTAGGGACAGTGCTAGTGTTGCAGAACAGAACACAAAAATGTAAGAAAAAGTAAAAAAAAATCTAACACTGTGTAACTTTAGCTTTAAAACGCAGTTTTGAACAGTCCATGGGTTAGTGGCTGCAGAACACTTGACTTGCCCGGACGCTGGCCGCCCCCGCTGTGTCACTACTGGACGTCCATGTCGGGGTGGCCTGACTTTTTGGAAGTTCTGCTTTCTTTCGGTTCTTCTGATTCTAAACCCCAGCTCTACATAATTACAGTTTTGCTCAAAGATCTAGAAGCAATGGAAAAGCAACCAAGCAGCTGACACTGAATCATTGGTGTCTCCTCGCAGAGGACTCGTGACTCTGTGCCGGAATCTCATGCACTTTTGCAGAGCGCAGTTTACATCGGTCATTAGCCTGGAAAATGCTGACATGGTTCATTTGTACTTAGTGATGATGAATCGCCTATGACAGTAATTTACTGACTTGGTGGCGAGCGGAGGACTCACTGAGCATCTGCTGAACTGCACAATGTGTTATTGATTAAGTTCCCATTGTCTGAAAACAGGAAAATTGGATTAGATTGTTTTTACAGGCCGGGAGTTCTGTGCGTGTGGATCGCACGTCCCAGGATCATCTCAGCTCTTACGTGGAGTATGAAGGATTGTGGACGACGTCCAAAGAGGATTAATTTCGTTTTTGTATGGTACCAACACTTTCCACGGCGCTGTCTATAGATATTCACATCTCTGTCCGCAGCACGGCTCACGCACAGATGCCAAAATGAAGGGTTTCTCTTGTCCTAATCCCGACGATCGACTGATCAGCACCTCCTATATTGGTTATCCTAGCACAGCGCCATACATCCAATAGTGGCTGTTATTGGTACTGCAGCTCAGCTCATTCTAGCCATTATAGTGTAGCATGGCTACCGGGGAGCAGAGTGCGGGCGCCCCGGAGTATTGCAGAGGCTACGCCTCTGCAATACTCCTATTAAACACCGATGATCTATCCTAAGCAAAGTCACAGACAGCCCCTATTAGCGAACCGTATGTTTGTCCACAATGTTTTTTACAGCAGCGGTGCCCCCTACATGATTCATATACTGAAACACAAGAAGAGAACAAAAAATGACAAATTTGCAAAAATACTTTGCAGTAAAATACATAACACTGATCAACAAGTGCTGTATAACAAATACAGGGTATTTAGTCGATACGTTTTTTGCAAAAAATGTATGCCAAGCCGCTTCACCACGTCACGGTAACCCTTCACGAAGCAGTCCCTATCTAATATATTTAAAACCTGAACATGTGAACAGTGTCTAAATGAACAGGATACAGACAGGCGCCTCCTAGTATATGGGCTTGTGGTGTAAGACAGCTCATTTATGTGCATGTCATACAGGAGAGGGGTGGGGTCTCCCAAACCATGCTTAGCAAGGAAAAACGGATTAAAAACATATGTGACATGCACAAGTGTGAACAGGTCAGTAAGACAATGCTCACACCACCCAATGGCTGAAACACAACAAGAGAACAAAAAATGACAAATTTGCAAAAATACTCTGCAGTAAAATACATAACAGTGATCAGCAAGGGACTGCTTCGTGAAGGGTTACCGTGACGTGGTGAAGCGGCTTGGCATACATTTTTTGCAAAAAAAGTATCCACTAAATACCGTGTATTTGTTATACAGCACTTGCTGATCACTGTTATGTATTTTACTGCAGAGTATTTTTGCAAATTTGTCATTTTTTGTTCTCTTGTTGTGTTTCAGCCATTGGGTGGTGTGAGCATTGTCTTACTGACCTGTTCACACTTGTGCATGTCACATATGTTTTTAAGATTCATATACTGTAGCAGGACATACGGCTAATGGCTGACTGACTTCATGGGGCTATGCTATTAAAGGGGGTGTCCAGTGGATACAAAATATTTTTAATTGACTGGATAAACCCTTTAAGATTAGGAGCTTCCCTCGAAAGTTCTCATTTCCCTAGAAAGTTCTATTGAAGAATAACCAGAGGCCTGGAAGTGTCACATATGATTACGGCTCCGGTCACATTCAACCTGTGAGTCAGAACACATGAATACTGCGATCCCCGGAATCGTCTCCTGGTGATCCTGACCCAGCTGGACGCGGAGAGCACTTGGTCTCCTCCCGATGGTTTTGGAGCAGAAGGAGCCTCCACATGTATAATATTGGCAGCTAATTTTCTGAAAGGGAAGGTGACGGCGCATTGAAAGCTCAGTCTTATTACTAACAGATGGGAAACTTTCCGGGGTCTTGGTGAAGGATGCACATTTAGAATTTGTTAGCTATCAGCAAACACAGGCAATAACCAGAAGATGAGGCCTCCCGCATGGAAAGATTGTGGATGCCCCGGAGTTAGAGAAACTGGCAGGACAAGAAAGTTTTAGCCCCCCCCATAAAATGCTGCTCTTTTCCACCCCACCAAGATAAATCAAGGAAGACTCTCAGTGGAAAGGGCAATCCGTGTCTTTATAAGAATAGTGGTACATGATCAGCAGGGAATTGGGAGAGGAGCACGGCAGATCACTACACTATGTGTAGGGAATTGGCAGGAATAAATATTTCTGGACTCATCCTCTTAAAGGTCAGGGCTGAAATGACCAGCCATTGTTTTTTCATTTTTGCCATATTTTGGCTGTATAAGTCGTATTTTTTTATTTCACGGACTCTACCTGGCATTGTTTTCTGTGACAAAAATTGTCAAGAGATCAGGTTTTGCTGCAGAAAAAAAATGCTGAAAAAACGCCTAGCGTGAACTTACCCTTTAAAAAAATATTTTTGCTGACCAAGTATGGAAAAAAAAATTGTCGACAATAAAACATTAAGGCTATGTGCACACGCTGCAGATTCACCTGCGGGTTTTTTCCTGCGGAACCGCAGGTAAAACCGCAGGTAAAGTGACCTGCGGTTTTCCTGCGGTTTGGTCTGCGGTCTTGCCCTGCGGTTTCACACCTCTACTATGTTAAAGGTGTGAAACCGCAGCGGAATCCGTAGAAACAATTGACATGCTGCGGGAAAAAAACCGCAGCAAAACCGCGCGGAAAAAACCTCAGCGTGAGCACAGCGGTTTTGAAAACCCATAGGGTTACATGGTACTGTACCATGTCCGTGGAACTGCTGCGGTTCCGCAGGGCCAAAACCACAGCGCAACCGCAGCAAAAACCGCAGCGTGTGCACATAGCCTAAAATATGGAACCCGGGGCCCAACCACCCCCCTTAATTCACAAACATATCTGTATCAGACAAGGCTGTTAAAGAGGTTTCTGCGGTGGCGTAACTTAAGACTCATGGGCCCCAATTACTGCAAGTCTTTAATAGCATTGGTCTTTTTCTATAGGCTGAAGGGACTTTTGGGGCCCCTAGTCTCCAGGGCCCGGGTGTGTTGCAGCCCCTGCACCTATTGTAGTTATGCCCCTGGATTTCCGGGAGTTTATTATTAATGGTCGATCCTTAGATGTGTACCTGATGTAAATATCCGGGTCCAATCTACATTGTTACTTTTCTATATTTTATACTTTTCTTAACAGGAATAAAATCCTGATTGTGAAGGATGTAACAACAAGAAGAGAAGATGAACTTTCTAACCTGTCTATGACTGCGCCGTCTCTCTTCAAGCCCTAGGGACGGTCCCATACATGGTGTACATATACTGTATGGCCTATACATGGTGTATATATACTGTATGGTCTGTACATGGTGTATATATACTGTATGGTCTGTACATGGTGTATATATACTGTATGGCCTATACATGGTGTATATATACTGTATGGTCTGTACATGGTGTATATATACTGTATGGTCTGTACATGGTGTATATATACTGTATGGCCTATACATGGCGTATATATACTGTATGGTCTATACATGGCGTATATATACTGTATGGCCTATACATGGTGTATATATACTGTATGGCCTATACATGGTGTATATATACTGTATGGTCTGTACATGGTGTATATATACTGTATGGCCTATACATGGCGTATATATACTGTATGGTCTATACATGGCGTATATATACTGTATGGCCTATACATGGTGTATATATACTGTATGGCCTATACATGGTGTATATATACTGTATGGTCTGTACATGGTGTATATATACTGTATGGCCTATACATGGTGTATATATACTGTATGGTCTGTACATGGTGTATATATACTGTATGGCCTATACATGGTGTATATATACTGTATGGCCTATACATGGTGTATATATACTGTATGGTCTGTACATGGTGTATATATACTGTATGCCCTATACATGGTGTATATATACTATATGGCCTATACATGGTGTATATATACTATATGGCCTATACATGGTGTATATATACTGTATGGCCTATACATGGTTTATATATACTGTATGGTCTGTACATGGTGTATATATACTGTATGGCCTATACATGGTGTATATATACTGTATGGCCTATACATGGTGTATATATACTATATGGCCTATACATGGTGTATATATACTGTATGGTCTGTACATGGTGTATATATACTGTATGCCCTATACATGGTGTATATATACTATATGGCCTATACATGGTGTATATATACTGTATGGTCTGTACATGGTGTATATATACTGTATGGCCTATACATGGTGTATATATACTGTATGGTCTGTACATGGTGTATATATACTGTATGGCCTATACATGGTGTATATATACTGTATGGCCTATACATGGTGTATATATACTATATGGCCTATACATGGTGTATATATACTGTATGGCCTATACATGGTGTATATATACTGTATGGTCTGTACATGGTGTATATATACTGTATGCCCTATACATGGTGTATATATACTATATGGCCTATACATGGTGTATATATACTGTATGGTCTGTACATGGTGTATATATACTGTATGGTCTATACATGGTGTATATATACTGTATGGCCTATACATGGTGTATATATACTGTATGGTCTATACATGGTGTATATATACTGTATGGTCTATACATGGTGTATATATACTGTATGGCCTATACATGGTGTATATATACTGTATGGTCTGTACATGGTGTATATATACTGTATGGCCTATACATGGTGTATATATACTGTATGGCCTATACATGGTGTATATATACTGTATGGCCTATACATGGTGTATATATACTGTATGGCCTATACATGGTGTATATATACTGTATGCCGTATATAGAGCCGATATAGACTCAGTGCCCATTGTCTGGCCATCAAATCCGGCCGACACAGGCAGAGCTACAAGCCCAGGGAGGAAAGACTGTGCCAACACTGTGACCAGGAGGCCCTGGAGGATGAGACCCACTTCCTGCTACACTGCTCCAAATACTCAGCAGTGAGGGACACTCACTTCAGGAGACTCTCACATCTCTTCCCGGATTTCATCACCATGAAGGAGGAAGAGAAAACATATATCCTGCTGGGGGAAGAAGAGAGAGCAGTGGAGATAGCAGCGCAATATGTGAGCGCATGTCAGACTGCGAGAAAGAGAACTCTGATATGCCATGGACTTCTATGGCACCCTCCCTGGATATGCCCCAATCCCCCATCCACCTTCCCTATGCCATGGACTTCTATAGCCCCATCCTGGATCTGCCCCATCCATCTTTCCTACAGCCCCTACCCAACATCCCTACAGTCCCTATCCCTATTCCCTTTTGAACACTTGCATTGGCAAAACTAATGTGTATTTAGTCCTGCCAATAAAGCTTCTTTGAATTTGAATATATACTGTGTCTATTCATGGTGTATATATACTGTATGGCCTATACATGGTGTATACATACTGTATGGTCTATTCATGGTGTATATACACTCACTGGCCACTTTATTAGGTACACCTGTCCAACTGTGTGTTAAGACTTAATTTCTAATCAGCCAATCACATGGCGGCAACTCAGTGCATTTAGGCATGTAGACATGGTCAAGACAATCTCCTGCAGTTCAAACCGAGCATCAGTATGGGGAAGAAAGGTGATTTGAGTGCCTTTGAACGTGGCATGATTGTTGGTGCCAGAAGGGCTGGTCTGAGAATTTCAGAAACTGCTGATCTACTGGGATTTTCACGCACAACCATCTCTAGGGTTTACAGAGAATGGTCCGAAAAAGAAAAAAAATCCAGTGAGCGGCAGTTCTGTGGCCGGAAATGCCATGTTGATGCCAGAGGTCAGAGGAGAATGGGCAGACTGGTTCGAGCTGATAGAAAGGCAACAGTGACTCAAATTGCCACCCGTTACAACCAAGGTAGGCAGAAGAGCCTCTCTGAACGCACAGTGCGTCGAACTTTGAGGCAGATGGGCTACAGCAGCAGAAGACCACACTGGGTACCACTCCTCTCAGCTAAGAACAGGAAACTGAGGCTACAATTTGCACAAGCTCATCGAAATTGGACAGTAGAAGATTGGAAAAACGTTGCCTGGTCTGATGAGTCTCGATTTCTGCTGCGACATTCGGATGGTAGGGTCAGAATTTGGCGTAAACAACATGAAAGCATGGATCCATCCTGCCTTGTATCAACGGTTCAGGCTGGTGGTGGTGGTGTCATGGTGTGGGGAATTTTTTCTGGGCACTCTTTGGGCCCCTTGGTACCAATTGAGCATCGTTGCAACGCCACAGCCTACCTGAGTATTGTTGCTGACCATGTCCATCCCTTTATGACCACAATGTACCCAACATCTGATGGCTACTTTCAGCAGGATAATGCGCCATGTCATAAAGCTCGAATCATCTCAGATTGGTTTCTTGAACATGACAATGAGTTTACTGTACTCAAATGGCCTCCTCAGTCACCAGATCTCAATCCAATAGAGCATCTTTGGGATGTGGTGGAACGGGAGATTCGCATCAGGGATGTGCAGCCGACAAATCTGCGCCAACTGTGTGATGCCATCATGTCAATATGGTCCAAAATCTCTGAGGAATGCTTCCAGCACCTTGTTGAATCTCTGCCACGAAGAATTGAGGCAGTTCTGAAGGCAAAAGGGGGTCCAACCCCTTACTAGCATGGTGTACCTAATAAAATGGCCAGTGAGTGTATACTGTATGGTCTATACATGGTGTATACATACTGTATGGTCTATTCATGGTGTATACATACTGTATGGTCTATTCATGGTGTATATATACTGTATGGTCTATACATGGTGTATATATACTGTATGGTCTATACATGGTGTATATATACTGTATGGTCTGTACATGGTGTATGTATACTGTATGGTCTATACATGGTGTATATATACTGTATGGTCTATACATGGTGTATATATACTGTATGGTCTATACATGGTGTATACATACTGTATGGTCTATACATGGTGTATATATACTGTATGGTCTATACATGGTGTATACATACTGTATGGTCTGTACATGGTGTATGTATACTGTATGGTCTATACATGGTGTATATATACTGTATGGTCTATACATGGTGTATATATACTGTATGGTCTATACATGGTGTATACATACTGTATGGTCTATACATGGTGTATATATACTGTATGGTCTATACATGGTGTATACATACTGTATGGTCTGTACATGGTGTATGTATACTGTATGGTCTATACATGGTGTATATATACTGTATGGTCTATACATGGTGTATATATACTGTATGGTCTATACATGGTGTATATATACTGTATGGTCTATACATGGTGTATACATACTGTATGGTCTATACATGGTGTATATATACTGTATGGTCTATACATGGTGTATACATACTGTATGGTCTGTACATGGTGTATGTATACTGTATGGTCTATACATGGTGTATACATACTGTATGGTCTATACATGGCGTATATATACTGTATGGTCTATACATGGCGTATATATACTGTATGGTCTATACATGGTGTATATATACTGTATGGTCTATACATGGTGTATATATACTGTATGGTCTATACATGGTGTATATATACTGTATGGTCTATACATGGTGTATATATACTGTATGGTCTGTACATGGTGTATGTATACTGTATGGTCTATACATGGTGTATATATACTGTATGGTCTATACATGGTGTATATATACTGTATGGTCTATTCATGGTGTATATATACTGTATGGTCTATACATGGTGTATATATACTGTATGGTCTGTACATGGTGTATATATACTGTATGGTCTATACATGGTGTATATATACTGTATGGTCTGTACATGGTGTATGTATACTGTATGGTCTGTACATGGTGTATACATACTGTATGGTCTATACATGGTGTATATATACTGTATGGTCTATACATGGTGTATATATACTGTATGGTCTATACATGGTGTATATATACTGTATGGTCTATACATGGTGTATATATACTGTATGGTCTATACATGGTGTATGTATACTGTATGGTCTATACATGGTGTATACATACTGTATGGTCTATACATGGTGTATATATACTGTATGGTCTATACATGGTGTATATATACTGTATGGTCTGTACATGGTGTATATATACTGTATGGTCTATACATGGTGTATATATACTGTATGGTCTATACATGGTGTATATATACTGTATGGTCTATACATGGTGTATACATACTGTATGGTCTATACATGGTGTATATATACTGTATGGTCTATACATGGCGTATATATACTGTATGGTCTATACATGGCGTATATATACTGTATGGTCTATACATGGCGTATATATACTGTATGGTCTATTCATGGCGTATATATACTGTATGGTCTATACATGGCGTATATATACTGTATGGTCTGTACATGGCGTATATATACTGTATGGTCTGTACATGGTGTATACATACTGTATGGTCTATACATGGCGTATATATACTGTATGGTCTATACATGGCGTATATATACTGTATGGTCTATACATGGCGTATATATACTGTATGGTCTATACATGGTGTATATATACTGTATGGTCTATACATGGCGTATATATACTGTATGGTCTATTCATGGTGTATATATACTGTATGGTCTATACATGGTGTATATATACTGTATGGTCTATACATGGCGTATATATACTGTATGGTCTATTCATGGTGTATATATACTGTATGGGTCTATACATGGTGTATATATACTGTATGGTCTATACATGGTGTATATATACTGTATGGTCTATACATGGTGTATATATACTGTATGGTCTATTCATGGCGTATATATACTGTATGGTCTATACATGGCGTATATATACTGTATGGTCTATGCATGGCGTATATATACTGTATGGTCTATACATGGCGTATATATACTGTATGGCCTATACATGGTGTATATATACTGTATGGCCTATACATGGTGTATATATACTGTATGGTCTATACATGGTGTATATATACTGTATGGTCTATACATGGCGTATATATACTGTATGGTCTATACATGGCGTATATATACTGTATGGTCTATTCATGGCGTATATATACTGTATGGTCTATACATGGCGTATATATACTGTATGGTCTATACATGGCGTATATATACTGTATGGTCTATACATGGCGTATATATACTGTATGGTCTATTCATGGTGTATATATACTGTATGGTCTATACATGGTGTATATATACTGTATGGTCTATACATGGTGTATATATACTGTATGGTCTATTCATGGTGTATATATACTGTATGGTCTATTCATGGCGTATATATACTGTATGGTCTATACATGGCGTATAAATACTGTATGGTCTATACATGGTGTATATATACTGTATGGTCTATTCATGGCGTATATATACTGTATGGTCTATACATGGCGTATATATACTGTATGGTCTATGCATGGCGTATATATACTGTATGGTCTATGCATGGCGTATATATACTGTATGGCCTATACATGGTGTATATATACTGTATGGCCTATACATGGTGTATATATACTGTATGGTCTATACATGGCGTATATATACTGTATGGTCTATACATGGCGTATATATACTGTATGGTCTATACATGGCGTATATATACTGTATGGTCTATTCATGGCGTATATATACTGTATGGTCTATACATGGCGTATATATACTGTATGGTCTATACATGGCGTATATATACTGTATGGTCTATACATGGCGTATATATACTGTATGGTCTATTCATGGTGTATATATACTGTATGGTCTATACATGGTGTATATATACTGTATGGTCTATACATGGTGTATATATACTGTATGGTCTATTCATGGTGTATATATACTGTATGGTCTATTCATGGCGTATATATACTGTATGGTCTATACATGGCGTATAAATACTGTATGGTCTATACATGGTGTATATATACTGTATGGTCTATTCATGGTGTATATATACTGTATGGTCTATACATGGTGTATAGAAGTGTAGTAGATTATGCCATTACAGATATAAACCTGAGAAATGTCAGCGCCTTCATAGTCTCCCCACAAACGCACTTGTCAGACCACAGCCAACTTCGTCTGTACTTGAAATCCACAGAGAAACCATCCACTCAAAAGCCTCAGCAGAGCGGCCTCTTCACCCGGCCTCCATCCTATAAATGGCACAAAATGTCGGCATTAAAGTATAAAGAGGCTCCCAGCAGACCTGAAATACAGCGGATGCTCCACCACTTCTACAACTACGAGTACCAGCCTAACCCAAAGGGAGTGAGTCAAGCTGCAAAAGACCTCAACAATATATTCTATGCAATGGCCAGACTGTCTGACCTTAAAAAAGTCAACTACAAGAGACCAAAAGAAAAACAGATCAACGGATGGTTTGACAGAGAATGTAAAGCCGTACGGAAGACCCTGAGAACAGCCTCAAACAAGAAACACAGAGACTCCAACCACCCGGGTCTGAGGGAAGCCTATGAAACCATACAAAGGCAGTACAAAACCATCCTCAGGAGGAAGAAGCAGAGTTACATCTCCACCAAGCTTAACCAACCCCAAGACGCCCTCCAAGACAACTCCTTCTGGGAACTATGGAACCACATGGGCACAAAAGACAAGAAAAACAACATCCATATCCAAAATGGCAACATCTGGCTCCAGTACTTCAGAGACCTCTATAAAGACATTCCAAAGGAAGAACTAAGCCAAGAACAGGAAAGCATAATGGCAAAACTAAAAGCAATGGAGGAAAAAGTAAAAAATTTCCAAAACCCCCTGGATAAACCTATTACATTGCAGGAAGTAGCAGAGAGAATCTCTTCCATAAGATGTAGAAAAGCCGGTGGCCTGGACGGAATCCCTCCAGAAATGCTGAAGTACAGCCCACCAGAAATACAGGCCGCAATGGTTAAACTCTTCAGTATTGTGCTAAGTGCCGGCTACTTCCCTCCTACCTGGAATCAAGGCCTCATCACACCCATCCACAAGAATGGGGACAGGTATGACCCTGCCAACTACAGAGGAATATGTGTCAGCAGCAACCTGGGAAAACTGTTCAACAGCATCCTGAACAAGAGGATCCTCAGTTTCCTCACCGAGCACAACGTCCTCAGCAAGAGCCAAGCAGGGTTCATGCCAAACCACCGCACCACTGACCACATCTACACCTTGCACAGCCTCATTCAGAGCTGCGTTCACAATACAAATAAGGGGAAGATATCCGCCTGTTTCATGGACTTTAAAAAGGCCTTTGATTCGGTGTGGCACCCAGGCTTATTCCTGAAACTGCTGGAGAGCGGAATAGAAGGAAAGACGATGTTATCAAGAGCTCCTACACCGAGAACCTCTGCAGCGTGAGTGTGAACGGCAGAAGAACGGCCTATTTCCAGCAGAGCCGGGGAGTCAGACAAGGCTGCAGCCTAAGCCCAACGCTCTTCAACATTTACATCAACGAGCTGGCTACCGCTCTGGAATCTTCCACAGCACCAGGTCTCACCCACCACGACGCGCAGGTGAAATTCCTGCTGTACGCATGACCTGCTGCTTCTGTCAACAACCGAGAAAGGCCTCCAAGACAACCTGAAAATTTTAGAGAAATTCAACTCCACCTGGGCACTACCGGTCAACCTAAAGAAAACCAACATCATGGTGTTCCAGAAGAGAAAGAGAAAATCAGACCAGCACCCTTCATTTGTCCTCAACAACTGCGCCCTTACAGGAACAAACAAATATACCTACCTGGGCCTAGAGATTCACCGGTCAGGGAGCTTCAAACAAGCCATAGAGACCCTGAAAGACAAGGCCTGCAAAACCTTCTATGCCATCCGAAGGAAACTCTACCATCTGAAGCCACCAGTGAGGGTCTGGTTAAAAATCTTTGACTCTATCATCGCCCCAATCCTCCTGTATGGCAGCGAAGTCTGGGGTCCTCACACCTACCCAGACTGGTCAAGGAGGGATTCCAGCCCAACAAAAATATTCCACCTGGAATTCTGCAAGCACCTTCTCCAAGTCCATAGGAGCACCTCCAACAGTGCTTGCCGGGCCGAGCTGGGCAGATTCCCTCTACACCTAAAGAGGGCACTGTCATTCTGGGCTCACCTACAAAGGAGCAATCCAAGCTCCCATCACCATAAAGCCCTGACACATGTAGGGGAAACAGAAAAACAAGGACCCTCGGAACAGCCAACCCAAACCCAACCTGACCAGAACACCATTCACAGCAACATGACAAAAGCCGGAATCAGGAAGATGGTAGACGAAGGTCAGGAGAGGTACGTAAGTGACTGGAAGAACGACATCATCAGCTCACAGAAACTGACCATCTACCAGAGTCTTCAGAGAGAGAGACTACATACTGGCTCCATACCTGAAGAAACTCCCGGACCCCAGAGACCGCAAGATCCTGAGCCGGTATATACTCAGTGCCCACAGTCTGGCCATCGTGGTTGGCCGACACAGGCAGAGCTACAAGCCCAGGGAGGAAAGACTGTGCCAACACTGTGACCAGGAGGCCCTGGAGGATGAGACCCACTTCCTGCTACACTGCCCCAAATACTCAGCAGTGAGGGACACTCACTTCAGGAGACTCTCACATCTCTTCCCGGATTTCATCACCATGAAGGAGGAAGAGAAAACATATATCCTGCTGGGGGAAGAAGAGAGAGCAGTGGAGATAGCAGCGCAATATGTGAGCGCATGTCAGACTGCGAGAAAGAGAACTATGATATGCCATGGACTTCTATAGCCCCCATCCTGGATCTGCCCCCGTCCCCCCATCCACCTTCCCTATGCCATGGACTTCTATAGCCCCCATCCTGGATCTGCCCCCACCCACCTTTCCTACAGTCCCTATCCCTATTCCCTTCTGTACACTTGCTTTGGCAAAACTAATGTGTATTTAGTCCTGCCAATAAAGCTTCTTTGAATTGAATTGAATATATATTGTATGGTCTGTCCATTGTGTATATATACTGTATGGTCTATACATGGTGTATATATACTGTATGGTCTATACATGGCGTATATATACTGTATGGGCCTATACATGGCGTATATATACTGTATGGTCTATGCATGGTGTATATATACTGTATTGTCTATACATGGTATATATATACTGTATGGCCTATACATGGTGTATGTATACTGTATGGTCTATACATCGTGTATACAGTGGGGCAAAAAAGTATTTAGTCAGTCAGCAATAGTGCAAGTTCCACCACTTAAAAAGATGAGAGGCGTCTGTAATTTACATCATAGGTAGACTTCAACTATGGGAGACAAACTGAGAAAAAAAAATCCAGAAAATCACATTGTCTGTTTTTTTTTCATTTTATTTGCATATTATGGTGGAAAATAAGTATTTGGTCAGAAACAAGCAATCAAGATTTCTGGCTCTCACAGACCTGTAACTTCTTCTTTAAGAGTCTCCTCTTTCCTCCACTCATTACCTGTAGTAATGGCACCTGTTTAAACTTGTTATCAGTATAAAAAGACACCTGTGCACACCCTCAAACAGTCTGACTCCAAACTCCACTATGGTGAAGACCAAAGAGCTGTCAAAGGACACCAGAAACAAAATTGTAGCCCTGCACCAGGCTGGGAAGACTGAATCTGCAATAGCCAACCAGCTTGGAGTGAAGAAATCAACTGTGGGAGCAATAATTAGAAAATGGAAGACATACAAGACCACTGATAATCTCCCTCGATCTGGTGCTCCACGCAAAATCCCACCCCGTGGGGTCAGAATGATCACAAGAACGGTGAGCAAAAATCCCAGAACCACGCGGGGGGACCTAGTGAATGAACTGCAGAGAGCTGGGACCAATGTAGCAAGGCCTACCATAAGTAACACACTACGCCACCATGGACTCAGATCCTGCAGTGCCAGACGTGTCCCACTGCTTAAGCCTGTACATGTCCGGGCCCGTCTGAAGTTTGCTAGAGAGCATTTGGATGATCCAGAGGAGTTTTGGGAGAATGTCCTATGGTCTGATGAAACCAAACTGGAACGGTTTGGTAGAAACACAACTTGTCGTGTTTGGAGGAAAAAGAATACTGAGTTGCATCCATCAAACACCATACCTACTGTATAGCATGGTGGTGGAAACATCATGCTTTGGGGCTGTTTCTCTGCAAAGGGGCCAGGACGACTGATCCGGGTACATGAAAGAATGAATGGGGCCATGTATCGTGAGATTTTGAGTGCAAACCTCCTTCCATCAGCAAGGGCATTGAAGATGAAACGTGGCTGGGTCTT
This sequence comes from Dendrobates tinctorius, assembly GCF_039654945.1. NCBI lineage: Eukaryota > Metazoa > Chordata > Amphibia > Anura > Dendrobatidae > Dendrobates > Dendrobates tinctorius. The sequence goes on along the minus strand of NW_027361806.1, from coordinate 27,641,574 downwards.
TCAACATGACAATGATCCAAAGCACAAGGCCAGGGCAACGAAGGAGTGGCTTCGTAAGAAGCATTTCAAGGTCCTGGAGTGGCCTAGCCAGTCTCCAGATCTCAACCCTATAGAAAACCTTTGGAGGGAGTTGAAAGTCCGTGTTGCCAAGCGAAAAGCCAAAAACATCACTGCTCTAGAGGAGATCTGCATGGAGGAATGGGCCAACATACCAACAACAGTGTGTGGCAACCTTGTGAAGACTTACAGAAAACGTTTGACCTCTGTCATTGCCAACAAAGGATATATCACAAAGTATTGAGATGAAATTTTGTTTCTGACCAAATACTTATTTTCCACCATAATATGCAAATAAAATGAAAAAAAAACAGACAATGTGATTTTCTGGATTTTTTTTTCTCAGTTTGTCTCCCATAGTTGAGGTCTACCTATGATGTAAATTACAGACGCCTCTCATCTTTTTAAGTGGTGGAACTTGCACTATTGCTGACTGACTAAATACTTTTTTGCCCCACTGTATATACTGTATGGGTCTATACATGGTGTAGATATACTGTATGGGTCTATGCATGGTGCACATATACTGTATGGTCTATAAATGGTGTATATATACTGTATCGGTCTATATAAGGTCAATGTGTATTGATATTGGACACTGCTGGAGTTTGTTGTTGAATGTCCCAAATTTTCATGTCTGGTTCTGGTAAGTTTGTGTAATATCTGCCCACTGTTCACTGGTGGGTTGTGAAGATGTAGGGGAATGGACTGACGCGTGGTCCTGTCTGATGGAAGAAAGGCAAATGTAAAATGTGCTGTGTACAATGCTTTATTATGACTTGTAGACATATGTGAGGAAAGCAGATAGAATTAGCTAAGAGACAGTGCAGTACTGAGTTTTGGCCACTAGAGGGAGACACAGGACAGTGAGCAAAGGACTTAACAGCAGCTGAAGCTAGGAAATGCAAAGTCATGGTGGGTGGAGTTACGGGGACTGAGAAGGGGAATTCCAAGGAAAGGGAATAAAAGGACGGAGAGTGTTATGATTGGGTCACCGAGGAGGAGAGCAAGCCCAAGCTAAGCCACAGAAAACCAGAGAGGTTGGTAACTAAGTGGATTGCAGACCCCTGATCCTATCCACACAACTAGCAGTAGCCGTGGAGCATGCCTACGATGATCCTAGACGCCTCGGCACAGCCGGAGAGCTAACTAAGCCTAAAGAAAGAAAGGGGAAGTCTAAACTGCCCCAGAGCAGACCCCAAAGGAATAGATAGCCCCCAAACATATATTGTCGGTGAGATAAGATGAAAACACAACACAGGCAGGAAAATAGAGCAAACGATGGGGCCCACACTGACTAGACAGGACAGGAATGGAAAGATACTGTCTGCAATCACGCAAAAAACCCTGCAAAAAAGTCCAACACGTCTGATAGAAAAATACTGAAGTCGCACGACTTCGCCCACTATATCAGCACTCTGGTATATTCTGAAAGCAGAGCAAAAAGAGGCCAATCTAATAAGGGACAAAAACAAACTGGCACAAGCAGTAACATATGGATGGTGATTCAGTGCAGCCCCAGCCGGAGCTGGCTGACCCACATAAAACTGAAATAGACAAAACCAAATCAAATGTAAACAGAATAGCAAATGAACACTTAGCTGAACATGCAGGGACTGAGCTGGAAACTAAGACCTCAGGAGGCAGGAAGAAAATCACCAGCAGGGATAGAGGGAGTCGGCTGTCTTAAATCCCAATCTGAAACCCCAGATCTCCAATCGTCGTCCTCATTATCAGGTGGCAAGCCTCTGTTAATCAGACCAGCTCCATTACCTCCAGTAACCACCAGAGGGAGCCCAGAAAGAGAACTCGCAACCCCTCTGTCAATTTGACCAGCTCCACTACCTACAGTAGTAACCAGAGGTAGACTAGAAAGTGAATTCACAACAGGAGAGTCCCAGGGTAAGGGAGACAGTGGGGGGTGGCCCTGACAGGACAGCTGCAGGACAGAGGATGCCTGGGGTACCGGACGGCTGGACACCGAAGAGGTAGTAAGTGTCGCAGCGGACGGATGGGTCCGACCAGGGGAAGTGCTGTGGCCGTGGGCCTAAGGCAGCCACAGTGAAAGAACCTAGAGGGCTGTCGCATCAGAAAGGAGAAGGAGGAGGTGACAGGTACCCAGGCCAGTGTGCAGGAGCTGTCATATTGTTGTGGATGTCGGAACCAATAAAGAGGACCTGATTGAACTTCCATCTGCTTCCGATTCCTGTCTTTTTCGTAGCCGGAAGGGACCACCCCCCAGTCGACACACGATCCTACAAAGGCTCCAGGGCAGGTCACGGATATTCCTGAGTAGGACTAAGGCCGGATTTATGAAGCCCCCTTCCACCGCCAGTATTGCTGTAGTTGTTTCTGTAGATCACTTCTCGGAGATTCATATTTTTTGCAGTTGTTATAATGTAAAACCAGAAATTACAGCAAGGAGACGCTCCTCCATTGTGGCTGCTGCAAATGAGGTTTTTAAAAGCAAAATGTATATATTTTTTATAATTTAAGAAAAATCTATTTTTTTTGCTTCTACCGATTCTCATCTGATTGAAATTAGAGAAATTCACTCAAACTGCAAAATTTTAAAGTTTCTCTTTTATTGTGAGTGTAATATGTCTTCTGTAAAGTCTATCTCCCCAGTAGAAATCTCCTCCTGGGAGACGACATCTTCTGCGCCTCTTTTTTTCCAGCCTTTATCCTGGGAGCATTGAGTCCCTTATGGTTCAGAGGGAAATGTATTTTTTCTAGCTGGAATATAATATGGACGCGTTCGGCTTTCAGGCTTTAGGAATTTATTTTCTAAGCCGCGTATGATAAGTTGTCCCCGGAGGACGGTCCATCTTTACTTGAAGTCCCCGGCGGCGTCTCTATACATAGAGGGATGTAAACTGTCACTCCATGATGTCATGTTTCTCCAGAGCTTTGAGGAGCCGCGGGATACTAAGCCATTGTGAGAGGCAGCCTCGGACAGAGGTGTGAATGGCTCCAATGCCGCCGGTGCTGAGCCGATAGCCTGTGAAGAAAGCTGCGGAGACGCATCTATCTCGCATTAGCTCCGCCGTCCGCAGATTCGGCTGCTGCTTTACTTTAAAGGTTGAGGAGCTGCTAAAATTAGGAAGAGGGAGATGACATCTGAGGATTCTATAGACACCAAAATGTCAATATCCCTACTGGCCGGTGAGAAATGGAAGTGAAGTGCTCTATTGTGAACATGGCAGGAGTATGAAGAACGGATATATCAAGCCTACGACCTGCAATGATCCTCAGTCTACTGATCCACCGCACGACCTGCTCTCCCCTCTCCTACTGTATCCTCACCCATCCCTGTAGACTGTGAGCCCTCGCGGGCAGGGTCCCCTCTCCTTATGTACTTATGTGTCCCTTGTCTTACACATGTTTATTGTACTTGTCTATATTTCCCCTTTTCACACGTAAAGCGCCATGGAATAAATGGCGCTATATAAATGCATAATAATAATAAAATTACAGGCGCAGACAGGTTGGAAATAAGGATGAAGTGGACGTGAGAAAAGGTGCGGGGACGAGAGGGACTCCCCAAAAATGATTATCCATTTTAGAAGTTTTGGGCCTCTGAAGGCAGCGCGCCTCATGCTAGATCGCTCGTAGCTCTTGGGACAGGAACACATTCATCAAATACAATGCAATCTTGTTTAAAAAATACCTGCATTTTTTACAAAAAAAACCCAAGCATTTCTGCTGTGCCTTTTCTAAAATCTTTACCTTGTTCTTCTGTAATTCTTCCTGAAAATTGTATCCTACAGTTCCTCTGCAGTCCACAAACAGAAGAGGAAAGTTCTCAGCTTCATATGCTGCCCATAGGAATAGCAGAGGAGTAACCAGGTGCAATGTTTTAAAGAGTGGCTGTACTTTCTAAAACACTTTAAAACTTTTGACATGAAAAGTTTAAATCGATGAGAGCGTCGGGTGCTGTGATCCACACTGTAACACTGCTCATTGCTGCTTCATAATGTCCTCCATGCTGCAGCTGATTCATAGTAAGTGTTCTTTTGATCCCAGTGCTGGATTCACAGCTACACTGCTCTGTTCTGATTTATAATGACCTCTACATTGTGGGTGTCTAGTAAGTTTTCTTAATGTATTTCTAGGGCTGGATTAGCGACTACAAGGCTCTGTACTGCTGTACAGTGCTGCTTCTGCTATCAATTAAGTGTTTGATTTTACCTCAGCAGCTGATTCTTGGCTATACTGCTCAGTACTGCTGTATAATGTCCTCCATTCTGCTGCTTTCTAGTACGGTAAGTGTTTTATCATACTGTAGTGATGGATGCAGAGCTACATTGCTCAGCACTACTGTATAATGTCCTCTTTATGCCTTCTTTCTATTAAAGGTTTTATCTTACCGTACCATTGGATTCACAGCTATTGCTCTCAATTCTTCTACTTTCTGGTATTTAATCATACTGTAGTGATGGACTCAGAACTACACTGCTAAGTATACTGCTACAAGTTACAGGAGAGCAGGAATCTGTCATGTCTTTGTGTGCTGTTATGGGAGACATCAGAGCAGTTAGTCTCTACCAACTCACTCAGACATATGTGGCACCCCTGAGGCTCAGTCGCCACAGAGGTACTGCACCTTCCTCTCTCCTAAGGTGTGGTGCTCCACCATCCAGGTAAGTTGGAGGCTCCTGACCACGCTCCAACACTTGCACCCCACACAATAGAGTAGTTCAGCATAACCACATTGCGGCTCTTTGCTTAGAGAGAAGCAAAGCACCTTTGGTGGTTCCCTGCTTGGAACACTAGATGTGCTGGGAGGTGGGTGGAGTTCAGAATATATATATGAGCGGGATGGATTAGGATGAGAGGTCAGTCTGACAGGAGGTCAGTGAGGAAGAAAGCCACTCGGGAGGAGTGGGGATTCCTGGAAGAAGGGATGGAGGAAGGAGTGCTGCAGCTGCCTCGGTGACCTGAGCCAGCTGGCACGGGAAAGGAAAGGAAAGAAGGAGAAGGACGTTGACCTGAAGCCTGAGCTTCCATAGAAGGGAAAAGACAAGTACGGAACGTAGGAGTAAAAGGGAACACAGAGGACATGGGTTAGAGGAAGAACCCTGCCTAGAAGTTCTAAGTGTCAGGATCCTGATAGCACCTGCGTACAGCCCTCGCTGAGCAGGGACTCACCAGTGCTGTAGGGGTGCCGGGGACAATAACAGCTGGAAAGTACAGATGCACAGGACCTGAACGCTGAAGTATTAGCAAGCAGGCATGGGACCTACGGTCATGTGACCACAAGGGGGCGGGGCTTAGCGTCCTGCTTGCTAAGATGGAAGAACACTCGGGCAAACCAGAGATCATACACAATATGGGCGAACAAGGTACAGGAGGGACAAGCAGATGGGAGGTCAGACGAAGCCAAAGGTCATACACAAGAGGGCGGTGCGGTTCCAAAGGGACGGGCAGAGAGCAGTCGAGTCACAAGCAGAGGGTCATACACGAGAGGACGGTGCTGTACAAGAGGGTCGGGCAGAACTCGTAACAGGGACAAAACCAGATCACAACCAAACAAGCAGCAAGTTATCAGGCACAAGGCACGCGTATACAAGAGGTCACTTAACTCAGCCGAGGGCAGGAGTATAACTGACACTGGACCCAGGTCCAGTGAGCATTAAATAGCCGCCCTCTGCCAGAGAGAGGCAGCACAATTAACCCCCTGTCTGACCAGGACGGGTCAAAGCGAAATCCCGTCCTGGATCATGACACTAAGCGCAAGGCCGGGGCCCGGTCCTCAAGGTTGTATGAACACTAATGGTTCTGCAGCAGACACCGGTGGAGTAGTGGGTTGTAAATGCACTACTCCCATCTAAGACTTGAGGGCACAACAGCAATACGGATAGAGAGCCGGGACTCAGGAGTAAGGAGTCCCCGAAGCAGGCTACAGCTGTCTGCCGTACAAGTAGAGTTCTTCAAATCAAATCAAATCAAATTTATTATCGCCAAGTACATATTACATATATACAAGGAATTCTTTGTGGCAAAGAGGCAACATAATATAAAACAACAGATACAACAAGTAACATCTAACAAGACAGATACAGTATATAGTCTACACATGACGATTTCATTGTTGAACAGAGAGTGGATAGAAGCTGTTCATATGGCGGTTGGTGCTGCATTTGGGGACTCTGAAGCGACGTCCTGAAGGGAGTAGTTAGAATGAGGAGTGTCCCGGGTGAGAGGGATCGGATGAAATTTTCAATGCGTGGGATCGAATACTCTTATCATAAAGATCCTGGATTTTAGGCAGGGGGGAACCTATAATTCTCTCTGCTGTTCTGAAAGTCCTTTGTAAGCGGAGTTTGTCATGCGCAGTGGCTCCCCCATACCAGACTATCAGAGAGGAACAAATCACAGATCTGATGACAGCATTAAAGAATAAGATCAGCAGATTCTTAGACAAACCATATCTTTTCAGCTGACGCAGGAAGAACATCCTCTGTTGTGCTTTTCTTATAACAGCATCCACGTTTTTCCCCCATTTAAGATCATGAGAGATGATAACACCAAGGAATTTGGTCTCTGTGACCCTAAGAACCACTTCGTCATGGATGTAGATTGGAAGTATCTCATGTTGATCTTTCCTAAAATCCACAACCATCTCAGCAGTTTTTTTAGTGTTGAGTACAATATTATTGGCTTTACACCAGTCACATATTCTTTTCACCTCACTCCGATACAAGTCTTCAGCATTTCCCCTGATGAGACCAATCAGTGTCATATCATCGGCAAATTTCAAGATTTTTACTGAGTCTGCTGAAGAGATGCAATAATTCGTATAGAGAGAAAACAGTAACGGGGACAAAACACACCCCTGAGGTGCCCCGATGTTTGTGACCAAGGTGTCCGAAGTGAATGGTCCAAATTTTACACTCTGTATCCTGGCTGTCAGGAAGTTATAAATCCACAAGCATAAGTTGAGAGGGACTCCAAGAGCTACCATTTTCTTATGAAGTAAATTCGGATCAATGGTATTGAACGCTGAGCTAAAGTCCATGACAAGAATCTGGACATATGAGTGCAGTTCATCTGTATGATCCAAAATGTACTTCAGTGCCAGATTGACAGTGTCGTTTGCCGAACGATTCTCCTTATAGGCAAACTGAAGCGGGTCCCATAGCTTCTGCGTGAATTTTATCAGGTTCAGGTGGGACATCATAATTCTTTCGAAGACTTTCATAGCTACAGATGTGAGTGCTACTGGTCTATAGTCGTTCAACCCAGAGGATCCCACTTTCTTGGGGACAGGGATAATTGTGGAATTTTTCCAACACTGAGGTACAACGCACTCTTTCAGTGACACATTGTATATATTTGTCAGTATAGGGGCAAGCTGGGTAGCACATACTTTCAGACACATTGGAGATACACCATCAGGGCCAGGTGCCTTTTTGACCTTAAGTCCCTTCAGGATGCGTATCACCTCTGCCTCGGAGATCACTACTTGGGTGTTGCACAATGAATGATCTTTATATGAAGAGACTGAGGAGCATAGAGATGAATAGCCACTGTGTGTAGAGCTTGCCTCAAATCTGCAGTAGAATTCATTTAACTCTGCTGCCAGACTTCTGCTGGGGTTCACTATAGTGGGGTGGCTTTTATAATTGGTGACCTCTCTTAATCCTCTCAATGCAGATCTAGTATCTTTTGATGAGAACCTTTCCTCCAGAATCTTTGCATACTCGTGTTTGGCTAACTTGATCTCTTGAGAACATGTGTCAGGAGGAACTCCAGTGTAACACGGTACTGGAGAGCTTCACATTTAAAGGCGCTATAGAGGAGACGTTCAGGAAAGGCACATAGGTTGGCGGAGCGTGGAAGGGAGCATTCCATCTTGCCTGGAGGTTGACTGAGTCCCTGACCCGGAGGACACAGCACAGAAGCGGGCACTACAGACTGTGAGTAAAGCTTTGGAACTACATGCCCTGGTGTCCTCCATTCCTTCCTGCGTCCGTCTGCCTGACACTGCTACATCCCCTGCGCCAGATACTACATCACCTAAGTATCTCCACATCTACACTGCCCTGGGACAACAGCCCTGCCTGTGAAGGGCTATACCACCATTGCTGCACCACACCATCTGTCCCGGAGGATCTGCATGCAGCGTCGGCTTAACACCTCCCTTGCCGAACACCACAGGTGGCGTCACAAACTATTCATGTAACAACATTCCACCATTCACATCTTCCTATTTACTTGGGCGCCCAGGGCCACGGTCTGGGTCACCTCTGCTGTGACACATCCCGCTGATACCGGCCCGGTACCGAGTACCCCGCAGCCCTGGGAGGGCGACCCACATACGTTTAATTAGAGATGAAGCCTTCAAAGAGAAAAACTAGAAAACTGCAGGATAGGAGTCATATAATGGCCCACAATAGTGTTATTCCTCATGCACACATACAATGGTTTGTGCTGAATAGTTTTCTTAAATGACGCCTTAAGCATTTTACTACAGTATCTGTTCACATCAATGTGTACTGTTCATGGAGTTATATAGGTCGGGGTAGTATTATGCTTTTTCTTGACATTCCATGTGTAATATCTACAGAACATTCTTCAGTTACTTTTTCTTCTGTTTTCTTAAAGTTTTGACATTTCACATTGAACAGAAAATGAGAGAATTTTTTCAGCTTTTTTCAGCGGCGGACCCGCTTTTTTAAACTGAGCATGCCCGGAAGATTTGTCCATTCATGCAATTTGACCCTAAAAGCCGTTTTGGAACAGACAAAAAATCTCTCTCTCTCTTTCTCTCCTTTTCCAGAGTTATGTTCCTTTAAATTTCAGAGTTCTGGCTGCTTCAGCGGATCCGTTTTTTCACACTTTGACGGTTTGGAACTGACGTCAAAAAACTGAAGTGTGAAAGAGGCCTTAAATCTGTCTTAGGTATTGGCCAATTGTAGTCAGACAGTCTAAATCTGTAAGATGCTTGTATGTTCTTAGAAGCGCCCGCATGTGCTGCTGACGGACCCCACTGACTGACGTATCCGGTGCTTATGATCGGAGGCTTCTCTTCAACGACCAGTTCTCCGTAAGAACACTGACACTTTATTCCCGATGTATTCAATGACTTCAGTTATCTCATCTCATGCAGCAACATTTTCTTTACATTCTTGGCATAAACCTTTTTGAAAACCATAGTAATAATTGGTCTTATTATTATTATTATTATGCATTTATATAGCGCCATTTATTCTATGGCGCTTTACATGTGAAAAGGGGAAATATAGACAAGTATTATAAACATGTGTAAGACAAGGGGCACACAAGTACATAAGGAGAGGGGACCCTGCCCGCGAGGGCTCACAGTCTACAGGGATGGGTGAGGATACAGTAGGAGAGGGTAGAGCAGGTCGTGCGGTGGATCAGTAGACCGAGGATCATTGCAGGCTGTAGGCTTGTCGGAACAGGTGGGTCTTCAGGTTCTTCTTGAAGGTTTCCGTTGATGGTGAGAATCTGATGTGTTGCGGTAAGGAGTTCCAGAGTATGGGGGAAACACGGGAGAAGTCTTGTATGTGGTTGTGGGAAGAAGAGATAAGAGGAGAGTAGAGAAGGAGATCTTGAGATCGAAGGTTGCGTGTGGGTAGGTACCTGGAGACCATGTCACAGATGTATGGAGGAGACAGGTTGTGGATGGCTTTGTATGTCATGGTTAGGGTTTTGAATTGGAGCCTCTGGGCAATAGGAAGCCAGTGAAGGGCCTGGCATGGGGGGGAGGCTGGGGAATAGCGGGGAGACAGGTGGATTAGTCAGGCAGCAGAGTGTAGGATGGACTGGAGTGGTGCCAGAGTGCTAGAGGGGAGGTCAGAGAGTAGGAGGTTGCTGTAGTTGAAGCGGGAGATAAGGGTGTGCACTAGTGTTTTTGTGGTTTCGTGGTTGAGGAATGAGCGGATCCGGGAAATATTTTTGAGTTTGAGGCAGCAGGAAGAGGCGAGGGCTTGGATATGTGGTTTGAAAGAGAGCGCAGAGTCGAGGATCACCCCAAGGCACCGAGCGTGCGGGACTGGAGAAAGAGAGCAGTCATTGACATTGATGGATAGGTCTGGTGGATGGGTAGAGTGAGATGGGGGAAAGATGATGAATTCTGTTTTGTCCATGTTCAGTTTGAGAAAGCGACAAGAAAAGAAGGCTGAGATAGCAGACAGACATTGTGGGATTTCAGTCAGTAAGGAGACGAGGTCGGGTCCAGATAGGTAGATCTGCGTGTCATCGGCGTAGAGGTGCTACTGCAAACCGTGAGATTCTATGAGCTGTCCCAAGCCGATGGTGTAGATGAAGAATAGTAGGGGTCCTAGGTCAGAGCCTTGAGGAACACCGACAGGGGGCGAGGTGAGGAGGTGGTGTGTGAGAGGCAGACATTAAAAGTTCGGTCTGTTAGGTATGATAAGATCCAGGATAGGGCCAGGTCTGTGATGCCAAGGGATGAGAGAGTCTGTAGCAGGAGGGAATGGTCTACGGTGTCGAAGGCAGAGGACAGGTCCATGAGAAGGAGGACAGAGTAGTGTCGCTTGCTCTTGGCGGTTAGTAAGTCGTTGGTGACTTTAGTTAGGGCAGTTTCTGTTCCTTGGGGTCTACCATGAAAGAAAAACTTATATTGTCCGGAGATTGGATTACAGTCGGCCAAGCCAGCTATTCTACTAAGAAATGTCACCTTACCACCTAGACATTGATGGTCACCTATCTGTAAGAAGAAACGATTGGCCATGATGACATCCAAAATGCCTAATCCTTCTTTCCTCGACAACTGCTGTCAAGGGAATATTGTTGTACACCCCTACACAATAAACATTTGTCTGGTTCTGAAACTTGTGGGTTTGGGATAATTTCTCTCTCTCTCTCTCTCTATATATATGGCCACATTTGCCCATAGTTTTATCATAGTAAAAAACTGCACATGGGCCAAACATCCCGACTTCCTGCTGTGTGACTGAATGCCATTGAGATTTGGCTTATGAACTAGCGGTCCATCGGAGGGTCCGATGGTGGGGTCCCCCATGTTGATGATACTCAACCATAAAAACCATTGATGTTGATAAGCATCCATGGACTGGCACATTGGAGGATCTTTTGATGTACTTTGCAGTGTTGATTGTACTGAACCACGAGATCATTAATAAAGTCTCAAAGCGGTTGTCTCCTTCAGTGGATAGGATCACTTTTGCCACCTACTTGCGTAGGTGTGTCGCATGTAAACTGCTTCTTATGTCTTGTATGTGCAAAGTATCCCTGATTGTACAATGCACCAAGACCGGACAGGCCATTGTTCACTACCGCTGGAGGAGGGGGCGTCATGATTGAGCTTTGTGGGACTCGTATAAACCATCTTTTTGTACAACCTACAATTTATAGTCTGTTTTTGCAGCCTCAGGACCAGAGATGTGTAACATCCCGGACTGATGCAGAAGTCAACATCCAGTGTCCACATTGTAAATGTTCTTTGGTGGCAATCGATAATGAACTGTGCCTTGGTGAAAATTAATCAGCCGCACGGACTGTGTCCACTTCACAGATCTCAGATTTATTAACAGTTTAATTCTTCTTCAATCCTCTTAATTTCATCCGGGCAGAAAATCAGCGTCTACGTCCTTAAACTCCTCAACTATGAACAGAACTTTGTTTCCATATGAAAAATTCATGAGAACAATCAATAGATCAGCGGCCTGTCTGATCTGTACAGAAAAGTGGCGTTCAGCCCGATGAATACAATTTGTTTTATTCTTGTCCTCATTGTAGGAGACATGGGTTTATGTGATAATACAGCCGTACATCACAACATGTATAATGGCCGATCTCAGTCTAGTGGTAAGTCTAAAATAGATTCCCGATCTCAACCACATATCGATCTAAAGAGCCCGATCATTAGAGTATAAAGCTAAAAATATGATGGGGCTTGTAAAAATGTAACCCAAAATCTGGCAGTGTAATACATTATTATTCCCACCTATAGGACCCTAAATCAAAGGTGGAAAACCTGGGTCCCTCAGTGGTGAGGCAGGTACCACATCGAGGCAGACTGTTTCATGGCTGTTTCTACAACTTCCATAGCAGTACATGGAGAGTCCCAGCCACAACCACAAATCATTTTCCTTCTTGATCCACCTTATCCATTTTTTTGACCGACCCCCTGTTCACTGACTGCATCTACTAGACATCCTTCAAAATGGGAAATGCCTATTTAGTCATGGTCAACTGTCCCAAGAGGGTCCCAATAGATCCGCACAAAGATCCTGAAGAAGACAATCCCGTGTCAAAGAAACTTTTTAGCCAATCATTTGTAACAAGGGTCTATTTCTTATAAGGATGGTCAACATAACAATGATTATGTGCTACAATGATATTGCATCTAAAAATCTGCAGCTGTAGAGGTGCGGATGATAGACCCTACAAACCATTCCCTCTAGTAGACCCAAGGAACCCGAGTCCAACACTTGTTCAAGTATAAGGCTGAAGGCATCTCTGAACCATAAGGGAAACCAATCCAGGTGCTTGGGATCCATTGAAGGACGAGGTGCAGCTTAGGTTGACTTTTATATCCCCCTAGCATCACCCTGCTGTATGTTTTGACGCCTCCGTCTCCTCTGATGTTAATATCTGTATTCGTGACCATACTGGCTCTACAAGTTATAGTCCACCCACTATATGTGGCCATGAGTAGTGGCTCGGTGGCTTATAATAGCTGCTCAGTTCTCATAATGGCATTGTTTGATGCTGCTGACATCTGTAACACTACCTATTCTGACTCCCATGTAGCTCATAGAGAATACTGTTTCATTTTAATGGAATTATCTAACTTTATGCTTGAAGTTAGAGATTAGGAATCTGAAAAAATCCTTGTGGACAGGAAGGGGTAAGGTTGTGAACAGGAAGGGGCAGAGCTTGTGGACAGGAAGGGGCAAGGTTTATGGACAGGAAGGGGGAGGGCTTGTGGGCAGTAAGGGGCAGGGTTTATGGACAGGAAGGGATAGGGCTTGTTTCTTTTAATGTGCTCATTGACACTTCTGGAGACCAGGCATGTAATTACTGTATATGATGATGCCTAGTAGTTATTCATTGATTGATTGAACAACATACTGTGCACGTTCCCAATCTTGAAGATATTGTTCAGATGACAAGTCTCCTTTAATCATGTTCTTGTCTAGGTAACTTACGTCTTTGTCATCTTGAAAAAAGTTTGTTTAATTAAACATGAACTTTTTTCGCTTGTGAAACACTTTACATAACCCCTAGCAACTTAGATCCCTCTTAATAAAAACTTGACTTGCAGGCGTGTGTTTTTACTGCAGGGTTGACAGAATATCCGGATAATGCACAGAAGGTGGTAGATCATTCCATATGCAATGTGCAGTAGGGGACCTGTTATATAAACATAATATCGGAACCTAAGTACTATTCTCCCTATACATAGTAAATTACGTCAGATTTTAAGCCGTAAATAAGAGTGTATAAGAAGAAAACTGAATAAGAATCAGTCAATTTACCTGCGGCTTCGGAGCCAGTCTATATATTTGTATTTTTAGCCTTTCCGTTTCCCCATTTGGGAATAATAAAAGTCTTGGAGATTGGGTTTTAAAGAAAATACATCCAGTCATCTGAAATGTTTTTGTCTATCAACCGAGTGAAACAATCTTACTAACTCCAGTTTGGTTGATTTCAGTTTTCTCGGAGAGAGTAACTCATTCTTAGAAGACGCGGCCGTCCTGCTGTTAATTCCACCAGACGCATTAGATCCATGAAGGGCTGTCAGCCTCCGATAACCGCCATGATTGACAACATTCAACGGACAACAATGAAGCTCAGCGGGAAGGAGAGCGGAACGGTTACTGAAAAGTTCCTTCTCGTATCGTCATGAATCGCTATGTTATGTGGATAAAATCATTAGACCATCATTTACTGGACAATGCATCAGGCTTGTCGGAGGGAAGGGGAATTAGCACAGCGGGTTGCGGAGTAAATCTTCGACATATGACCGGTCAATAACAGAGACATTCATTAACGCATCTTCACAGTGATGGTCTTATCTACTGTTTCCATGAGCTTTCCCATTGGGTGATGACTTGTTAAGGAAGATCGAAATGTACAGTAGGTTACAGTCATGGTGGACAAGAAGAAGTCCTAGGCAATCATGGAGGCATCAGACAAAGTGCTACCAGAAAGGACCACTTAGGCTGGTTGACATATGAAGACCTTGGTTACCACTAGAAGCTCAAGGTGACTGGGCTGAATGTATCCATGAGGCCCCATTGACAATACATCTGCCGAAAGAGTGTCTTTTTGGACATGGTGGACAATGCTATTCTGTGACTTACAGTAATAATCTTTACCGCACAGGTCATGCTTTATACAATGAGGTGCCTTCCATTGGAATTATGCAAGAGAAACTCCCATTATAGCAACCAATATGAGGGTCAAAAGCTACATGGACACAGTCCAATGGTATGTTAATGGCAAGAAAGCAGAGACACGTTGGGATTTCATATTAAAGAAGTCTCACTAGTGACTGCCTCTTTCAAAATATAATCCATGCAGCACCTCCAGAGGGAAGCCTCCAACAGCCGGCCAGGCACTTCCCTTATACAGTGGAAGTATAACAAGGACAGGTTAAGGCCACCAGTGTGGGAACATTACCTTCTAGATTGGGATCCCCTCAATACCTATAAGCAGAGACAGAGCATGTGAACATAGAGGTCTTCACAGAACATGTGAACATGGGAGGTCTTCACAGGGCATGTGCCATCTAGAACTGGTGATGGGGCTGCTTTTTTTCTATAAACAGCACTACTCATGTGCATGGGTTATGTATGGTCCTCTGCTCAATCCCATTCAAGTGAACAATACTCATGCATTACAAATATCCAAGAGTGCAATGTGTGACAACCACAAATCCTCCTAGACTTGTGCGCTATGCCATTGCCTCTGAATATCCTCCAAGTTGCCTCCAATTTCCTGTAAATGACTCGCCTTTCATGGAACAGTCATGATCTTCAAATGGGATGAACTAATCCAAAAGTGTCACACCGTGGGTGTCACTGTAAATGTTCTTCACCTTTACTGAATAGATCGGGGGCGCTGCTTACAATGACCTACATATGATGATTGAGGTGTTGGAAGGCGCGGCAGGAAGGCTCTGGAGTCCAATCTTCTCGTGTCCTTGCAGTGGACTGGACTTCGCTCACTGCCTGTAACTTGCACGCTGCTGAACCCGGCACAGATGGAAGCCTCTCCTGTGCCATTTACTAGGAGAATCCTGACAAAAAGAACTCTGCCATTAAAACTGGGTTAGGTTACTTGGTGGTGGGAATGATTCCACCTAATATCACACCAATGAATTATTGACCCAACTTTTCAAGCACAGAAAAATTAATTAAAATTCCCCCCCAAAATCAAGAATTACCATTGCTCTGACATGTTCATGTGTCGATGTGAGCGCTGTCTGTAACCTTTGAGTCTTGCACTTACATACTGAAGCTCATAAAGCTTTGCCTGGAAGCCTCCCATACTGGTTTGGGTTTGCTGAGGCCACACACACGTAACTTGGCTTTGGGTTGGCCCCTTTTCATTGATCTCCTCAGGCCTGTTAACCGGCCATGAAGCTTGGAACCATCCACAACATATGTAAAGCATGAAAGACATCTATTTCTATTGGAAGCGATGGGGAAATTTCCATGTTTATGATTTTGGAATAAACCATAGACTTTTCTTGGCTTCCTCCCAAATCAACTTTTCGTGATGGAGTTTATATAAGTATTTCCTTGTGAAGACGAGGAGGAGCAGAGAATGGATCCTTCATCTTCCGTGTCCTGCAGCTTCCGTCATATTTTTTCTGCCTTTATTGGAGCTGACAAGTGGCCTCTGGTCAGGGAGGATGATATATGCTGTAGGACTAAATTTTATTTTGTATCTTAATTGCCCAAACCCAAAGTGCAGACTCACATCTCAGTAACGAATATTCTCCACAGTTACCTAATAGTGTAATCTACATAGAAGGGACCTCCATGGTCATCGTGACCCCCAGCATCAACGTTTCCAACCCCATGCTCAATGCAGGAGCCACCATCTCAGACCAATGTCTGTCCGGCCTCTGAAGAATAATGGTGACTGGTGATTACCCCAGCAACCATTTGCCTTCCTATCTGGGCCAACGTCTATTTGTCCTGGTGCATTACGTTGGGGCAGAATTTCCTGAACAGCGCCACATATAGACCACACTCTTCTTCATGTACCCCCCTCGTATGTGCTATCAGTGTACTGAGTTGTAAGATTGTAAGAAGAGTTTCCTGACCATTGCGATAACCGCGTTTTGTTCTCATGATCCCCAAAGTTCACCAAAGAATCCATAAGGAAGTGTTTCATTTCCCTGCAGGGCCTCCATAGGGAAAAGGGATTATTACAAATTTCCAATTAAGATCCATGGGTTGTCCACATAATTAATAAGCTTGTTGGGTCCATCAGACTTAGAAACGAGCAAAGTTACGGCTGAAGATTCTGCAGTAAAATGAGCTCAGAATCCCCGAACAGAGGATTGGAAAATAGTTTTTATAATCCAGGCAGCGCCGTTAATGCGGAGCACAGTCCGCCTGCCAACAGGTTCTAGAACTTCCTGTAACTTCTAATATCCCTGGGCTCCGAGCTGATCCTTCAAATGTATTCAATATGTTGTTTAATTTTTAATGACGGAGGACTTGGGCATTAATCACCTCTTCTTACGCTGTGCTGGTGGCCCCATTAGTATGACACAACTTAAAGCCCCCACATTCATCGTCCCGGGCCGCTGTCCTCAAATCCTCAAAGTCTTTCTTTTAACTTTTACATATGTGCTTTACAAATTACCGTCCATCTTGTCACTGAATTCATCCTTTCTAAAAGAAAACAGATGGTGATTATTTCATAGTCCCGATGCAGCACAAGTGCGGAGATCAAATGGAAAGAAGCCGTAATATGGAAAACAATACACTGCAAAATCCAGCAAGACATCGAGAGCGGAGAGGTAGGTGTCAGGATGTACCTGAATGTATACAGTGTGCATAACATATATATTGCGCAAATTTTTTTATACATATATATAATATATACAGTGTATATATACTGTGTATATATATATATATATATATATAAACACACACAGTGGGGAAAACAAGTATTTGATACGCTGCCGATTTTGCAAGTTTTCCCTCCTACAAAGAATGGAGAGGTCTGTAATATTTATCGTAGGTGCACTGCACCTGTGAGAGACAGAATCTAAAGATAAAAAACAGAAAATCACATTGTAGGATTTTTACATAATTAATTTGCAGTAAATAAGTATTTCATACAGTAGGAAAACAGAACTTAATATTTGGTGCTGAAACCTTTGTTTGCAGTTACAGAGGTCGGACGTTTCCTGTAGTTCTTGACCAGGTTTGCTCACCCTGCAGCAGGGATTTTGGCCCCCTCCTCCATACAGATCTTCTTCAGATATTTCAGGTTTCAGGGCTGTCGCTGGGAATATTGAGTTTCAGCTTCCTCCAAAGATTTTCTATTGGGTTCAGGTCTGGAGACTGGCTAGGCCTCTTCAGGACCTTGAATTGCTATTTAAGGAGCCACTCCTTGGTTGCCCTGGCTGTGTGTTTCAGGTCATTGTCATGCTGGAAGACTCAGCCACAACTCATCTTCAATGCTCTTACTAAGGGAAGCACAATGTTGGCTACAATCTTGCTATACATGACCCCATTCATCCTTCCTTCACTATGGTGCAGGCTTCCTGTCCCCTTTGCAGAAAAGCACTCCCAAAGTATGATGTTTCCCTCACCATTCTTAACAGTTGGGATGCTGTTCTTGGGGTTGTACTCATACTTCTTCTTCCTCCAAACATGGCAAGTGTAGTTGATACCAAAAAGATCTATCTTGGTCTCATCTGGCCACATGACCTTCTCCCATGACTCCCCTGGATCATCCAGATGGTCATTGGAGAACTTCAAACAGGTCTGGACATGTGTTGGCGTGAGCAGGGGGACTCTGCCTGCCCTGCAAGATTGTAATCCATGACAGTGTCGTGTGTTACTAATGGTAACATTTGAGACTGTGGTCCTAGCTCATTTCAGGTCATTGACCAGGTCCTCCCGTGTAGTTCTGGGTGGATTTCTGACCTTTCTCTGAATCATCCTTACCCCACGAGGGGAGATCTTGCATGGAGCCCCAGACCGAAGAAGACTGACAGTCATCTTGAGTTTCTTCCATTTTCTAATAATTGTGCCTACTGTTGTCGCCTTCTCACCAAGCTGCTGCCTATTGTCCTGTAGCCCATCCCAGCCTTGTGCAGGTCTACAATTTTGTCCCTGGTGTCCTTAGACAGTTCTTTGGTCTTGGCCATGGTGGAGAGGTTGGGGTGTGATTGAGTGTGTGGACAGGTGTCTTTTGTACAGGTAACGAGATCAAATAAGTGCAACTAATCCAGGTAATGAGTGCAGAGTAGGAGGCTTCTTACAGAAAAACTAACAGGTCTGAGAGAGCCATAATTATCGCTGGTTGGTCGGTGCTAAACTACTTATTTCATGCAATAAATTGCAAATTGTTTATGTAGCGATCCTACAATGTGATTTTCTGAATTTTATTTTTAGATTCTGTCTCTCACAGGTGAAGTGTACCTACGAAAAATTACACACCTCTCCAATCTTTGTAGGTGGAAAAACTTGTCAAATCGGCAGTGCATCAAATAATTTTTCCCCACTATATATATAATTTTTTTTTTCAAAATTAAAAAATGAACAAGACACAAATATTAAAGTCGCCATTATAACGCCAGACTAAACTCTTGATAGACATTGTAGAAGGTGCAGTAGTTGCACTCAGACTAAGTTCTTGTAAATGCAGAACTTAAGAATATATTAGGATATGTGCATACGTTGTGGATTTGCCTGGATTCTGTATCTCTTGGCAAGACCACCATGATCAATAGAGACCAGGACCACCATGATCATTAGAGGCCAGGACCACCATGATCAATACAGACCAGAACCACCATGATCAATAGAGACCAGGACCACCATGATCAATAGAGGCCAAAACCACCATGATCAATAAAGGCCAGGACCACCATGATCAATAGAAACCAGAACCACCATGATCAATAGAAGCCAGGACCACCATGATCAATAGAGACCAGGACCACCATGATCAATAGAGACCAGGACCACCATGATCAATAGAAGCCAGAACCACCATGATCAATAGAGGCCAGAGCCACCATGATCAATAGAGACCAGGATCACCATGATCATTAGAGGCCAGGACCACCATGATCAATAGAGACCAGGACCACCATGATCAATAGAGACCAGGACCACCATGATCAATAGAAGCCAGGACCACCATGATCAATAGAAGCCAGGATCACCATGATCAATAGAGACCAGGATCACCATGATCATTAGAGGCCAGGACCACCATTATCAATAGACACGAGGACCACCATGATCAATAGAGACCAGGACCAGCATGATCAATAGAGACCAGGACCACCATGATCAATAGAGACCAGAACCACCATGATCAATAGAAACCAGAACCACCATGATCAATAGAGGCCAAAGCCACCGTGATCAATAGAGACCAGGACCACCGTGTTTAACATCTGGCAGAAAATAGGGGGGGAAGCCAGCACTGCTTAAGGTTAGAACGCATAAATTGAAGTGCATATGCACATAATATCCAGCTGTATTCAAAAATGAGATATTTGGCAAAAAAATTGATCAATTCAATTGAGCCACCCCGCCGCGCCAAGGCAATCTCATGTGGGGGGTCCTACTCTACATTTATAATAAATACTGTGCCATTGCGGCCTCCTAAGAGCATGACCACATCAAGTGCAATCTGTACCTGAACATTGCTGAATCGCTCCCATGAAGCCAGATGAAGCAAGTGCAGATGAAGGCCAACCAGGTCTGAACACAGACATAACAGGATTGACCTCCACACATTGCCCAACCAGCAAACATAGATGAAGGGCGATGTTGGCCCAGACACAGGTGCACAATTAAATAAAGCTTGGGGCAGGGCGGGGCTGCCGTGTGTGTGCACAGCAGCCTAGATCCATCATAATGAACACAGAAAAATTTATAGCGGACATAGCCAAGCGTGCACGGCAGCAGTGGTGGTGAGCCACAAACCAACAACAAGAAAATAGGGGGGGAAGCCAGCACTGCTTAAGGTTAGAACGCATAAATTGAAGTGCATATGCACATAATATCCAGCTGTATTCAAAAATGAGATATTTGGCAAAAAAATTGATCAATTCAATTGAGCCACCCCGCCGCGCCAAGGCAATCTCATGTGGGGGGTCCTACTCTATATTTATAATAAATACTGTGCCATTGCGGCCTCCTTAGAGCATGACCACATCAAGTGCAATCTGTACCTGAACATTGCTGAATCGCTCCCATGAAGCCAGATGAAGCAAGTGCAGATGAAGGCCAACCAGGTCTGAACACAGACATAACAGGATTGACCTCCACACATTGCCCAACCAGCAAACATAGATGAAGGGCGATGTTGGCCCAGACACAGGTGCACAATTAAATAAAGCTTGGGGCAGGGCGGGGCTGCCGTGTGTGTGCACAGCAGCCTA
This sequence comes from Dendrobates tinctorius, assembly GCF_039654945.1. Taxonomy (NCBI): domain Eukaryota; kingdom Metazoa; phylum Chordata; class Amphibia; order Anura; family Dendrobatidae; genus Dendrobates; species Dendrobates tinctorius. The sequence goes on along the minus strand of NW_027361806.1, from coordinate 27,620,897 downwards.
GATCCATCATAATGAACACAGAAAAATTTATAGCGGACATAGCCAAGCGTGCACGGCAGCAGTGGTGGTGAGCCACAAACCAACAACAAGAAAATAGGGGGGGAAGCCAGCACTGCTTAAGGTTAGAACGCATAAATTGAAGTGCATATGCACATAATATCCAGCTGCATTCAAAAATGAGATATTTGGCAAAACAATTGATCAATTCAATTGAATCACCCCGCCACGCCAAGGCAATCTCATGTGGGGGGTCCTACTCTACATTTATAATAAATACTGTGCCATTGCGGCCTCCTAAGAGCATGACCACATCAAGTGCAATCTGTACCTGAACATTGCTGAATCGCTCCCATGAAGCCAGATGAAGCAAGTGCAGATGAAGGCCAACCAGGTCTGAACACAGACATAACAGGATTGACCTCCACACATTGCCCAACCAGCAAACATAGATGAAGGGCGATGTTGGCCCAGACACAGGTGCACAATTAAATAAAGCTTGGGGCAGGGCGGGGCTGCCGTGTGTGTGCACAGCAGCCTAGATCCATCATAATGAACACAGAAAAATTTATAGCGGACATAGCCAAGCGTGCACAGCAGCAGTGGTGGTGAGCCACAAACCAACAACAAGAAAATAGGGGGGGAAGCCAGCACTGCTTAAGGTTAGAACGCATAAATTGAAGTGCATATGCACATAATATCCAGCTGTGTTCAAAAATGAGATATTTGGCAAAACAATTGATCAATTCAATTGAGCCACCCCGCCGCGCCAAGGCAATCTCATGTGGGGGGTCCTACTCTATATTTATAATAAATACTGTGCCATTGCGGCCTCCTTAGAGCATGACCACATCAAGTGCAATCTGTACCTGAACATTGCTGAATCGCTCCCATGAAGCCAGATGAAGCAAGTGCAGATGAAGGCCAACCAGGTCTGAACACAGACATAACAGGATTGACCTCCACACATTGCCCAACCAGCAAACATAGATGAAGGGCGATGTTGGCCCAGACACAGGTGCACAATTAAATAAAGCTTGGGGCAGGGCGGGGCTGCCGTGTGTGTGCACAGCAGCCTAGATCCATCATAATGAACACAGAAAAATTTATAGCGGACATAGCCAAGCGTGCACGGCAGCAGTGGTGGTGAGCCACAAACCAACAACAAGAAAATAGGGGGGGAAGCCAGCACTGCTTAAGGTTAGAACGCATAAATTGAAGTGCATATGCACATAATATCCAGCTGCATTCAAAAATGAGATATTTGGCAAAACAATTGATCAATTCAATTGAATCACCCCGCCACGCCAAGGCAATCTCATGTGGGGGGTCCTACTCTACATTTATAATAAATACTGTGCCATTGCGGCCTCCTAAGAGCATGACCACATCAAGTGCAATCTGTACCTGAACATTGCTGAATCGCTCCCATGAAGCCAGATGAAGCAAGTGCAGATGAAGGCCAACCAGGTCTGAACACAGACATAACAGGATTGACCTCCACACATTGCCCAACCAGCAAACATAGATGAAGGGCGATGTTGGCCCAGACACAGGTGCACAATTAAATAAAGCTTGGGGCAGGGCGAGGCTGCCGTGTGTGTGCACAGCAGCCTAGATCCATCATAATGAACACAGAAAAATTTATAGAGGACATAGCCAAGCGTGCACGGCAGCAGTGGTGGTGAGCCACAAACCAACAACAAGAAAATAGGGGGGGAAGCCAGCACTGCTTAAGGTTAGAACGCATAAATTGAAGTGCATATGCACATAATATCCAGCTGTATTCAAAAATGAGATATTTGGCAAAACAATTGATCAATTCAATTGAATCACCCCGCCACGCCAAGGCAATCTCATGTGGGGGGTCCTACTCTACATTTATAATAAATACTGTGCCATTGCGGCCAGCGTCGGACTGGCCCACCGGGGAACCGGAGGATTCTCCGGTGGGCCCTGGCATCTGGTGGGCCCTGGCACCTGCAGGCATACAGGGCCAGCAGTTGCCTAGGGCCCCCGCTGCTCCAGGGGCCCCCAGTCAGTGGTGTGTCGCACACCATGCATCTGCTATGGGGGCCCCTGCCAGCGGAGCAGCAGCGGGTGTCAGGAGGCAGGAGCCCCTGTCCCCGCTGCTAAAGAGAAATGAATATTCACTGCGAAGCAGTGAATCTCATTTCAGGTCTCCACCCCCAGAGGCCCCGCCCCCAGCCCAGTAAGCTGCTCTGCAGACTACAGCTGTAAATCAGGGCCGGCGCCGCCCTCAGTCCTCTCTGCTCCTGACTCACAGCCAGTGCGCGATGACGTCACTACATCGCGCACCCGCTGTGTGTCTGGCAGAGGGGGCAGCTCCTGACACTGAAGCCGGGATCAGCGTGGGAGCGAGGAGGAGAGGTGAGTATTGTGTTTTGTTTTTTTTTTTTATATCTCTCTCGCTCTCTCTATCTATCTCTCTATCTATCTATCTATCTCTATTTCTCAAAATATCTCTATATATCTCTCTATCTCTCTTATATCTATCTATCTTTCTATCTCTATCTATTATCTATATCAATCTATCTCTATATCTATCTCTATCTATTATCTATATCTATCTCTATCTATCTTTATATCTATCTTTCTATCTCTACATCTATCTCTATATCTATCTATATATCTCTATATCTATCTATTATGTCTATCTATCTATCTCTATATCTATCTAACTTACTCTATCTATCTCTATATCTATTATCTCTATATTTATTATCTATCTAGCTACCATCTATATCTATCTATCTTTATATATATCTCTATCTAATATCTATATCTATCTATCTCTATACCTATCTATCTATTTATCTATCCGTTATCTATCTCTATATCTTTTCTCTGTATCTATCTATCTCTATATCTATATCTCTCGCTATCTATCGCTCTATATCTATATCTATATCTATCTTTATATCTATATCTATATATCTATCTCTATTTCTCTCTATATCTATCTCTATAGCTATCTATCTATATATCTCTATCTATCTCTATATCTATCTTTCTATCTCTATATATCTATCTATCTTTATCTATTTATCTCTATATCTTTTCTCTGTATCTATCTCTCTATATCTATATCTATCTATCTCTATATATATCTATTATCTCTATATCTATATCTATTTCTCTCTATATCTCTCTCTATATCTATCTATCTATTTATCTCTATCTCTATATCTATCTCTCTGTATATCCATCTATATTTCTATCTCTATATCTATCTCTATATCTATCTATCTTTCTCTATCTATCTATCTCTATCTATTATCTATATCTATCTCTATCTATCGCTCTATCTCTATATCTATCTTTCTATCTCTACATCTATCTCTATATCTATCTTTCTATCTATATCTATCTATATCTA